>NC_058082.1:385561093-385923366 GCF_014858855.1 Bufo gargarizans | reverse complement strand
AGTTTGTACAGAAAAATAAAGATGTCTTTTCTGAGCTACCTGGTCGAACAGACATAATTAAACATGATATTGTAACCGAACCAGGGGTCAGAGTCAACCAAAAGCCTTATAGAATACCTGAGGCTAGACGTAAGGCTGTCTCCCAAGAAGTCCAAACAATGCTTCAGTTAGGGGTTATAGAGGAGTCCCATAGTGACTGGTCTAGTCCTATAGTCTTGGTCCCCAAACCTGATGGCACCATACGTTTCTGTAATGACTTCAGGAAACTGAACACTGTCTCAAAGTTTGATGCTTACCCAATGCCTCGAGTGGATGAGCTGATTGATAGGCTTGGTAATGCTAGGTTCTTTACCACTTTAGATCTTACAAAAGGTTACTGGCAAGTACCGTTAACTGAAGGGGCCAAAGAAAAAACGGCTTTTAGTGTCCCTGATGGCCATTTTCAGTATGTAGTCCTTCCCTTTGGTTTGCATGGGGCCCCGGCCACATTCCAGAGGATGATGGACAAAATTTTAAGACCACATCGTAGATACGCAGCTGCCTATTTAGACGATGTGATAATCCATAGCACAGATTGGGAAAGTCATCTACCCAGGGTAGAAGCTGTCCTGAATTCTATTAGGAAAGCGGGTTTGACAGCGAATCCCCAAAAATGTGCCATTGGGCAAGAAGAGGCAAAGTACTTGGGGTACACAATTGGGCGAGGAGTTATAAAACCTCAAATAAACAAAGTGGAAGCCATCCAGAGCTGGCCAAGGCCTTTGAACAAAAAACAAGTCAGAGCGTTCCTAGGTTTAACGGGTTATTATAGGCGTTTTATTGAGAATTTTGCCAGCATTGCGAGCCCTTTAACAGACCTTACAAAAGGGAAGGATTCAACCATGGTCAAATGGACCACGGAGACGGAACAAGCCTTTCAGAATCTGAAGCAGGCTCTATGTGCCCACCCAGTGTTAGTCACACCAGATTTTAAAAAGGAGTTCATTGTGCAAACAGATGCCTCGGATGTTGGTATAGGGGCTGTGTTGTCGCAAGTAAGGGCTGGGGAAGAGCATCCAGTAGTGTACCTGAGTAAAATGTTAAATGAACATGAAAAGAAATACTCCATTGTAGAAAAGGAGTGTTTGGCAATTAAGTGGGCCGTAGAAGCTCTCAGGTATTATTTGGTAGGGAGAACATTCAAACTGGTAACTGACCATGCCCCCCTTAAATGGATGTGCCAAAACCGTGAGAAAAACAGGCGAGTGACCCGATGGTTCATGTCTCTTCAAGATTATAGTTTTACAGTTGAGCATAGACCCGGGCGTCAGCTGGGAAATGCCGATGCCCTGTCCAGGATGTACTGTTTAAGGGCACAGAGTGTTCCTACCCCAAGGTCGAAACAGGGGGGGAGGATATGTGACAGGACCAGGGGAAAAGTGGTAGAAGGAGTCTACATTTCACCTAGGTTCCTGTCCTATACGTTCTAAAAAAGCAGCCAGGGAATTGATAGCAAGGAAACTAGGTTCTCTCTTTGCAAGGGTTTTGTTAAAAACCTGGTTAGAAGGGCCTGGCTGCTTGCAGCAGGGAGAGATGGGTGGGTCCCTGCTCCAATTAGCCACTCCAGGTATTCAGGTAACTGTGGCTAATCACTTTGGAACCTGGATGTGCTATAAAAGGGCAAACAGCTCACTAGCTGCTCGCTCTGCTCCTGGGAAGAACCCTGCTGGGTGAGTGAAAAACAACAGTGTGTTTTGTTGATGGAGCTGGGCACAAGGCTCAGTTTCATGTAGTTAGGGACTACTGCCTGTTTAGACGTAGTGGCCAGACGGCCAGGTATTTCATTTGTTTTGAACTGTCAATAAAACTGGCTGAGGCCAGTTGCACCTTACTTGCTTGGACTGGACTGTGTTTTATGTGCCTATAGCGCCCGTCTATCCCAGGAGACGGCGGTCCCGTGAGCTAATCCCGTCACAGGTACTAGCAGGTGCCTTTGATGGAGGCTACCAAAGAGAAAACTGTCTTCATCACACCAGAGGGGCTGTTCCAGTATAAGGTGTTACCCTTTGGTCTGCATGGCTCCCCTGCCACTTTTAAAAGACTTATGAACATTCGTTATGGACATTGTCCACATCGTCGGTACTCTTCGGCTTGCCTGGACGATATTGTCATCCACAGTACTGACTTGGAAAGTCGCCTACCCAAAGTGCAGGCTGTAGTGAACTCCCTTCAGAAAGCTGGTCTAATCGCTAACCCCCAAAAATGTGCGATAGGGTTAGAAGAGTTTAAGTACCTGGGGTATGTCATTTTCCACAGAGTCATCAAACCCCAAGTTAACAAAATAGAGAAGATACGGAATTGGCCCCGACCTGTCACCACTAGGCAAATAAAGTAATTCCTGTGAATGGTGGGCTATTACATGAGGTTTGTCCCCCATGCTATGGTGGCCGCGCCATTGACAGGGATCTTGAAGGGATGCATGTCAGTGATGGTTCACTGGGATGATCAGGTGGGAGAGGCTTTCTCTGCTTTGAAGTCGGCCCTGTGCGGGTCTCAGGTTTTGCTGACACCCGACTTCAAAAATGAATTTATAGTACATACCAATGCCTTCAAAGTAGGCCTCGGTGCTATACTGTCTCAGGAAGTCAACGGGGAAGAGCATCCTGTTGTCTTCCTCAGCTGTAAGCTTACCCCAGCCAAGACCAGGTACAGTATAGTGGAGAGAGAGTGCCTGGCTATCAAGTGGGCACTCGAGTCTCTCCATTATTATTTGTTGATTAGAAAATTTCTTCTGGTAACCGACCACTCCCCTCTCAAGTGGATGAGCCAGGCCAAATACCTGGGTCAGTAGATGGTTACTTTCCCTACAGAACTTTAAATTTACAGTGGAACCCGGGGCAGGCCGGTTGTAGGGAAACGCAGATGCCCTGGCCAGAGTACATTTTCTGGTGAGTGTTCACCCCCTCAGGGTTGAACAAAGGGGGATGGGGAGTATGTGACAAATTGAGGGGAATGGTCTGGGAAAACAGGTATTTTCTGCCCAGCGTGTGGTGCTGGGTTGATTTGCAACCAGGTGGGGTAAAATACCGGACTGGATTTTAATTCTGGTGATGGTCCAGATTTTTGGTAGCACCTGGCTGTCCTTAAATAGGCAGCTGGGCTCAGCAGCAGGATCTCTGGCTTGGTGCCAGGTTGGGGGGCTGAGACCCAAGATCTGAGGAAACAGGTCCCATAAAGCTTGCCGTGGACTGCTGGATGCAGGACTGACATCAAGTTGAACTTTCCATTTTGTGTGACGTTACACCACAATGTACTTTCCATTGTGTGTGTGAAGTAAACACTAAGACTGCAAAGTAACGCACTTGCATTTGCCTCAAGTGTGAATAAACACTGAAGTTTTGCCTCTGTACTGCATCCACTTACCGTATCTACCAGAGCGAAACCCCTCAAAATATGTATAATCTCTTGTGACGGACTGAACCGTCACTGGGGCTGCTGGAGAAGCCTGATGGCTAGCCTCCTTCCTATGGACTATAGACCCCCGGCTCATTTATTTTACAAATTAAAAAATAGTTTCTGCCTGAGTGATTACGTTATCCCATTGTGTTGGTTAATTGTATCACAGGTGGGTGTTGTATGCCTGTGATTGATTACGTTATCCCATTGTGTTGGTTAATTGTATCACGTGTGTGTTTTCTGCCTGTAACTGCATGTGATTGGTTTGTCTTCCACAAGGTCCCCATGGGGAGTGTCCCTAGCTGGAAGACCTACACTCTGGGGATTGCTATAATCATTATACTCTTTAGAGTATAATCCCTAGCTCTTGCAAGAGCTTGTTCCTGCATCACTCTCTGAAAGAAGAGAGGTTCACCCACTGGAACGTGGAAACCTTGTCGTGGGTCCAGGGTGGTTAGAAGATGACGAGATCCCAACCAAGCTGCGGTGGTTCGTGGGATCGGCAGTGCTTACGGTGTCAAGTGGAATACTTGGACTCATCAGGAAGCACTTTGAGCATCTATCAATGGAGATACCCAGTCGGGGTGCCAGGAGATCCGTTACGGTGGAGGCAGCATTGGCATGGCGTCCTAGTGCGAGGAGAAGCAGCTCGGAGACACAGTTTGTGGATTTATAATTAGGGCAACGCTAGTACTCGTACAGCGCCCCTGGCCACAGCAGCATGGAATCAGCTAGTTCTTGGACAGTGTTCTATGAGGAAGAGGAGGATCTCCCAGATTACAGGGATGCAGTCCGGAAAGGCATATGGCAAAAGGCCCTGGAGGACGTACAGCGTTGGCAAGGAGAGAGTCTCACCAGTGAGAAGCAGAGGTTGTGGATACGATGAGAGCTGCAAATTCCTCTACTGGGAGAACAGCCCCTGAAGGGGTGGGTGTTGGAGCGCGAGACCCTGGTATGGCAGGAGACCTGGCTGAATGATGCATACCAGGCACTATGGGAGGACCCACAGTCGGCAGGTGGAGATGGGACCGAGGTCTCTCTACCGGCCCTGCAGGGATGATGGGCGGGCAGCCAGCCCAGATCCCTGTCGGCAGTGTATTATAAATGGAGAAGAGACAACCGGTTTCTCTCCCAGCGGTAGCCCGTGTCACAGAGAGAGGAGACTGTCGGTCCCTCATCTCAGCAGCAAACATCACTGGGAGTGGTGATGGTCGCTACCCCTACCCAGCACCCAGCAGCATTCCAGGGAGAGAAGACAATCGGTCGATCTCCCCAGTGGCAGAGGGAGTTCCAGGGAGAAGTGGTAGCCGACCTCTTTCCCCAGCGGCAGTGTGGTTTCCCAGGAGATTATATGGATGGCATCACTCTCCTGCAGCAGAGTCAAGCGGACCAGTTTGAAGAGGTTCTGGATTCATCTTGTCCAACTAACACAGGTCCAGACTAGTTTGGGGTCTACTACCTGGTTAGTCTACTGTTGGGAGGGGAGAAATGTCATGGATTGAACCGTCACTGGGGCTACTGGAGAGGCCTGAGGGCTAGCCTCCTTCCTATTGACTATGGACGCAGAACTATGGAGACTCCCCCCCTGCCCCTCCCCATCCTCCGGTCTCATTATTCTACAAAAGGAAAAAGGAAAAATGGGTAGTTTCAGCCTGTGAGTGATTACGTTATCCCATTGTGTTGGTTATTTGTATCACATGTGTGTTTTCTGCCTGTAATTGCATCTGATTCGTTTATGTCTTCCACAAGTTCCCCATGGGGAATGGCCCTTGCTGGAAGATCTGCATAAAAGGCTGGCATTTTGCCCCAATAAAGTGTCCTGTTCTACCCTTCATCAAGTCTGGGCTCATTTTTGGGGGATTGGAGAACTACATTCTGGGGATTGCTATAAACATTATACTCTCCAGAGTATAATCCCTAGCTCTTGTACGAGCTTGTTCCTGCATCGCTATGAGGGTCACCCACTGGAACCTGGAAACCTTGTCGTAGGTCCAGGGTGGGTAGAAGACGACGAGAACCCAACCAAGCCTCGGCAGTTATGCAATAGGAGCATCCATCAACAGAGGTACCCAGTCAGGGTGCCAGGAGATCTGTTACATATATAGATAAAGAAAAAAATGACAGCACTCTCAAACACTTTATTCACTCCTGTGGTCGCAACATTTTCAGCTCATTCACAGAGTCCTTTTTTCAACCTATCAGCTAAAACGTTGTGACTAGTGTTGAGTGAACTTGTGTTTCAAGTTCGGCATACAAGGCTCAGGTTATCTAAGAATTCTGTTATGGATTCCACTACCACAGACCATAAGGGTCCAATCACACATCCGCAACTTTTTTGCGGTCCGCAAAATTGCGGACCAGATACGGACCCGTTATGCGGACGTGTGAATGGACCCTTAGTTATGGTCTGGGGTAGTAGAATCAATAACGGAATTCTTACATAACCCGAACCTGTACCTTGTACACAAAACTTGAAGCACAAGTTCGCTCATCCCTAGTTGCGACCACAGGGGTGAATACATTATTATTTTTTTTTATTCTTATATTGTCCTGGATTTGTTGTCAGATCCATTGGCCTGCACCTCCATATTTATATTTGGCCTGATGTGCTGCCATTGAGATAGATTGTGTGTGTGTGTGTATATATATATATATATATATATATATATATACACATACACACACACACATACACACATATATATACACACACACAGTGGATATAAAAAGTCTACACACCCCTGTTAAAAGGTCAGGTTTCTGTGATGTACAAAAATGAGACAAAGATAAATAATTTCAGAGCTTTTTCCACCTTTTTAATGTGACCTATAAATTGTACCACTCAAACTGAAATCTTTTAGGTAGAGGGAAGAAAAAATATGCAACCATATTATTTTATTTTTATAAGTGTGCAACTAATACCTTGTTAAAGCACCTTTTGATTTTATTATAGCACTCTTTTTGGGTATGAGTCTATTAGCATGGCACATTTGACTTGGCAAGATGTGCCCACTCTTCTTTGCAAAAACACTCCAAATCTGTTAGATTGCGAGGGCATCTCCTGTGCACAGCCCTCTTCAGATCACCCCACAGATTTTTTTATCGGATTCAGGTCTGGGCTGTGGCTGGGCCATTCCAAAACCTTAATCTTCTTCTGGTGAAGCCATTCCTTTGTTGATTTGGATGTATGCTTTGGGTCGTTGTCATGCTGAAAGATGAAGTTCCTCTTCATGTTCAGCTTTCTAGCAGAAGCCTGAAGGTTTTGTGCCAATATTGACTGGTATTTAGAACTGTTCATAATTCCCTCTAGCTGAACTAAGGCCCCAGTTCCAGCTGAAGAAAAACAGCCCCAAAGCATGATGCTGCCACCACCATGCTTCACTGTGGGTATGGCGTTATGTTTGGCGCAAAAACAACACTGCACATCACCAAAATATCTTCTAGAATTATGGCCAAAAAGTTCAACCTTGGTTTCATCAGACCAGAACACCTTTTCCCACATGCTTTTTGGAGACTTCAAATGTGTTTTTGCAAAATGTAGCCTGGCTTGGATGTTTTTTCTTCGTAAGAAAATGCTTTTTTCTTGCCACTCTACCCCATAGCCCAGACATATGAAGAATACGGAAGATTGTTGTCACTTGTATCACACAGCCAGTACTTGCCAGATATTCCTGCAGCTCCTTTAATGTTGCTGTAGGCCTCTTGGTAGCCTCCCAGACCAGTTTTCTTCTCGTCTTTTCATCAATTTTGGAGGGACGTCCAGTTCTTGGTAATGTCACTGTTGTGCCATATTTTCTCCACTTGATGAGGGCTGTCTTCAATGTGTTCCATGACATATCTAATGCCTTGGAAATTATTTTGTACCCTTCTCCTGACTGATACCTTTTAACAATGAGATCCCTCTGATGCTTTGGAAGCTCTCTGTGGACCATGTTTTTTTCTGTGGGATGCGACTAAGAAAATTTCAGGAAAGACCAACTAGAGCAGCTGAACTTTATTTGGGGTTAACCAGAGGCACTTTAAATGATGACAGGTGTGTGCTGACTCCTATTTAACATGATTTTGAATGTGATTGCTTAATTCTGAACACAGCTACATCCCCAGTTATAAGAGGGTGTGCACACTTATACAACCAAATTATTTTATATATATATATATATATATATATATATATATATATATATATATTATACATACATACATACACACAGTGGTAGGAAGGAAAAATAAATAAAAATAATATGTCATAGGTGATCAAGAAGTCATATGTACCCTAAAATGGACCCAACAAAAACATAATAAATGAGAAAGCCTTCAGACAAGCCTTCTACAATTGTCAGTATAAGCTATGTAAATCACCACATTGGGTTTCAAATACAGATGGTGCTCTTTTACTCCTAAGCCCTGTTGTATGTCCAGGAACAAAATTTCTAAAGCCAGCATAATAAGAGGGTTTATTTTTCATGCTGACACTTGCAACATATTTGGAAACAAAAATGCAATTTTTCCACGAATATGCCATTTACTTTTTGTGCCAAAATGCTTACTGAATCCCTTGTTAAATTTGGCAAGGGGTGTAGTGTCTGAAATGTGGTCACTTCTTTTAGACTTTTTTTTTTTTTTGGGGGGGGGGGGGGGGGGGGTTAGCATCATCTGCTAACTGCCTCTGCAAATGCTGTATAAATCACCAAACTAAGCATGTGGTGCTCTTTCCTTTCTGAACTCTGTAGTTTGCCCAAAAGGTTTTTGACCACATAGGTGAGATTGTGGTACTTATGTAGCAACATTTGGGTTGCTTTTTCTCCTGTTACCACTTGTGAAAATGAAATATTTGAGGCTAAGACCACATATACATGAAATACAATAGTTACATAGTAGAGTTCAAAATACGTGAGAAGGGCCCTAATACGTGAGAAGTAGTTTGAAATCAAAATGTGTAAAAAATGCCCTGTGAAATCCTAAAGGTGCTCTTTGGTATGTGGGCCTCTTTGCCCACCTAGATGCACTTGAGTTGGACGGCACTCCTGAAAAAATCTTTTTTGCACGGTGCTCAGTGGTAATGTGAGATAATGTATATTAAAGGAGACCACGGCACTCGTTTTTTCGTATGTAAGAAAACTATTTTTATATTTTCATATTTTCATTTCATGATATAATTTTCATTTCATGATATTATTCCAAAATTTCATTGTTTTAAAGCCATATTTAAGTGTGCCGCTGGTGTGGGCTGGCGTCCTGCGCACGCCTCCGGCTCCGTCGCACGCACGACGTCGCCGCGCGCAGGCGGATGACGTCACTGCGGCGGCGGCGCCGGCGCGCTTGCGCAGTAGGCCCGCTGAGACCTGTGCTGGCAAAATAGTACTGGCATGGGATGTATGGGGGTTTGTACAATCACGGAGGCATCAGTGGCTTGCGGCAGAGGCCCATTTAGAATATAACAATGCAGGCAGAGGTAAATATATCAAACCAGGGTATTAAGATAATAATAGTAGCTATAATAGTAGCTAGAATAATGGCTATTAGTAAAAGCCAAAGAAAGGAACGGTCAGTCTAAATAAAATTCTATAACCAGTATGATATAGACTTTGTGCAATATAAGTATAGTATAGTTTGCTATGGATTGCATCTTATGTTCTATACGGCTATAGGGAAAAAATAAGGAAAAAATACTATATGACTATATTGTATCGTATACTACCTGGTTGGGATGGACTTTAAGAGTCATTTTGTCTGTGGGAGGTAAAGAAAAATAGGTATTAGTAAATGTCATTAATAAATGTCACATTACAAACAAAGGTCATTTATATCAGATATGAAAAGGAGAAGATAAGTATGGGATATTGAATGTCCAGTTGTATTAAGCTTGCCACACATATAGTAGTGTCAATCTGAGAAAAGTTTATCATGATGTACAGAAATCAAAGTCCCGATTCATACCGTTTGGAAAGAGGGTATTAAGTTCAAATATCCAGAATGATTCGCGTTCTTTTAGGCGCGCGATCCGGTTACCGCCTCTTCGTCCTGACGGTATTTGTTCCAGTATTTGGAATCGGAGTTGGCTAATTTGGTGTTTTGCAAGGGAGAAGTGATGTGGGATGGGTTGTTCAGTTCTGTTACATCGGATATCGGATTTATGTTTGGAAATTCGGTCGCGTATGTTTTGTGTAGTCTCCCCCACGTAGGCCAGGCCGCATGGGCATTTGATTAGGTACACTACAAATGAGGAGCTGCATGTAAAGAAGTTTTTTGAATGGTAAATTTTGCCCGAACGGGGATGTGTTATGCGATTCCCTTTGATAACATTGGTGCACTGTGCACAGTGGAGGCATGGGTATGTACCTGTTTTTTTCGGGGCTAGGGTGGTTTGTTGTGGTGTGGCTTTGAGGGGACCGATGTCGGCATGTACTAATTTATCTCTCAAATTATTTGGTCTCTTGTAGCACATTCGGAAGGGATGTTTGAATTCGGCGACTTCGGGGTAGGATTGTTGGAGAAGAGGCCAGTGTTTTTTGACAATAGACTAAATCTTTGGAATGAATGGATGGTACGTCACTACCAAGGGGACTCATGGTGGGGAGATAGTTTTAGGTGGTGTGGAAGCTGCGGATGTGGCCAGAACCAGTTCTTTAGTGAGTAGGGAAATGGGGTAACCCCTGTCTTGAATTTATTGGACATTTCGGTGAGTCGCTGTTCTTTCATAGTGGGATTTCCTACGATCCTGGTTACTCTTTTAAATTGTGAGCGTGGTAGGGATTTTTTGGTGTTTTTTGGGTGACAGCTGGAAAAGTGTAGTAATGTATTTCGGTCGGTGGGTTTAGTATACAAATCTGTTGTACCTACCTCGGTACCTACCTACCTCGGTTTTCAGGACTACTGTGTCTAAGAAGCTGATGGATAGCGTATCTGTGTGGGAAGTGAATGTTAGGTCAGGGTCCTGGCTGTTGATATACTTGGTGAATTCCGTAAATGAATTTACATCGCCATGCCAGATGCAAAAAATGTCATCGATGTATCGGTGCCAAGTTTTGGCATACGTCAAGAAAAGGGGATTGGTGTAGACCAAATCTTCTTCAAATTTGGCCATAAAAGCATTGGCATACGCTGGCGCCACATTGGCCCCCATAGCCGTACCCCGCTGTTGTACATAGAAGTCATCGCCAAACATAAAATAATTGTTCTCTAGTACAAATCTGAGTAGGTCCGTGCAGAACCTTTGTGTATCTGGGGAGTAGTCGGAGGTGGTTAAGAGTGCTTCGACGGCCTGAATGCCTTTGTTATGTGAGATGGAAGTATAAAGACTGTTGACATCGAGTGTTATCAGAAGATCCTCAGGAGTGATGTTAGTGGTATTTAGAATGATGGATAGAAAATGTGATGTTTCGAGAATGAAAGAGCGTGTCCTTTTTTACCAATGGTGTCAGTATTTTTTCTAGAAAAATTGACAGGGGAGAAAGTATAGAGTCAGTGGAGGCTACAATAGGCCTGCCTGGTGGGTTGGACATGTTTTTGTGTATTTTGGGTAGTGTGTAAAGTACTGGGGTAACTGGATTCTCGTTATTGAGAAATGTGTATGTAGCCTTATCAATAATGCCTAATTGGAGGTGATGGTCAAGAAAGTTAGTAATTTCTTTTTTAATGCGGAAGAGTGGGTTGAGTGTAACTTTTTTGTATGTACTAGCATCGGTCAGTTGTCGTCTGATCTCAGCTATATAAGCTGTGGTATCCATTACCACAATTGCTCCTCCTTTGTCTGCCGGTTTGATGGTTATGGATTTGTCATCTTGGAGAATTTTGAGGGCCATGTGTTCCTCACTTTTCAGGTTTTGTGGGGTATGTAGAACTCCTGTTTTTAGATCATTTATGTTCTTAGTGATATCATTCTGTACAAGGTTAATAAAAGTTTCAGCACCATGATAATGTTTAGGGGGCATGTATTTACTTTTATTGCTTAGATTTAGGGATTTTAGAGTGAGTTCTGTGGTAGTGCCAGGTATTGAAGTTGTTAGTGGTAATAGTGGCTGTGTGGAGAAATGTGCTTTTAGGCGTATAGATCTATAGAATCTTTGGAGTTCCTGTTCAAGTGTAAAGCGACGTAGGTTGCCATAGGGGCAGAATGATAGGCCTTTTGAAAGTGTATTAAATTCTGCCGGGGATAGTGTGCGTGAGGAAATATTTACAATTATGTTCCTACCTGGGAGCGGGTCTGGATGCCTGTCTGGTTGTGATCGGTGGGAGCCTCGTCCTCGGCGTATGTGGCGGGTCTTCTTCTCCCCGTTCGGTATCCACGTCGGTGAAAAAAACGTTGGTTGCGGTAATTGTTTGGTCTGTCGCTGCCTGAAGAGGAGGATGCGTATCCTGGGAAAGAGTAGTCGGAGCCCTTGGAGGTACTTTGCCATTGCCAACGATAGATCTTCTTTAGGTGGTAGTCTTCCGAATCACGAATAAATTTATTTCTTTTGGTATTCTCTAGGAATTTTCGGTGTTCCTCTAGGATGTTTTCGGTCTTTTTCTTGAGTTCGGACCATTCGTCAGCTGAGATTGTCGAGACTAATTGGGTTTCAATGGCCGTTAGTTTTTCTTTTAATTTTTGATTGATACTACCGCTTTATTGCTTGTGGACTCCAGCTCCTTCATGTTTTTTGCCTTGCCTTTTCTTGTTTTCTCTTCCTTTTTTCTTATTTTCAATTTTGCCGCCCAATGTTGTACTTAACTGTACTCAACTACGTGTAGCTCTATTATTATACTACTGTACCCAACTGTATGCAGTTCTACTATAGACGATATCTATATAATACGACAGTATACTTACCTGTCATCCTCTGTGCTCCCAAGTGATCTGAGAACTGACTATTTTTGACATACATGTAATATATACCATGAACAATGATGTAATATATACTATTTTATTATATATATAATGTCTCCTGACATATTACATTGTATTTTACTCCAGGCCGTGATCAAGGTCCCATACAAGGACCGAAACGTTAAAAGTTACGGACAAAGGCCGTGATCAAGGTCCCATACAAGGACCGAAACGTTAAACGTTGGCCAAGTCTTTTGCATTCCTGGATGCTTTAAAACAATGAAATTTTGGAATAATATCATGAAATGAAAATATAAAAATAATTTTCTTACATACGAAAAAACTAGTGCCGTGGTCTCCTTTAATATTCTTTGCCCACCTAGGCTGCAAAAAAGTGTCACACATGTGGTATCGCCATATTCAGGAAAAGTTGGGGAATGTGTTTTGGGGTGTCTTTTTACATATACCCATGCTGGGTGAGAGAAATATCTCGGCAAAAGACAACTTTTCCCATTTTTTTTATACAAAGTTGGCATTTGACCAAGATATTTATCTCACCCAGCATGGGTATATGTAAAATGACACCCCAAAACACATTGCCCAGCTTCTCCTGAGTACGGCGATATCACATGTGTGACACTTTTTTCCAGCCTAGATACGTAAAGGGGTCCAAATTCCTTTTAGGAGGGCATTTTTAGACATTTTGATCCCAGACTTCTTCTCACGCTTTAGGGCCCCTAAAATGCCAGGGCAGTATAAATACCCCACATGTGACCCCATTGTGGAAAGAAGACACCCCAAGGTATTCAATGAGGGGCATGGCGGGTTCATAGAAAGTTTTATTTTTTTGGGCACAAGATAGCGGAAATTTTTTAGTTTTTGTTTTTTTCTCACAAAGTCTCCCTTTCCGCTAACTTGGGACAAAAATTTCAATCTTTCATGGACTCAATATGCCCCTCAGCGAATACCTTGGGGTGTCTTCTTTCCAAAATGGTGTCATTTGTGGGGTGTTTGTACTGCCCTGGCATTTGAGGGTCTCTGGAATCATTACATGTATGGCCAGCATTAGGAGTTTCTGCTATTCTCATTATACTGAGCATATGGGTAATGAGATTTTTTTCTTTCCATTCAGCCTCTGGGCTGAAAGAAAAAATGAACGGCACAGATTTCTTCATTCGCATCGATCAATGTGGATGAAAAAATCTCTACCAAAAAAAAAAAGGAGGGGAAAGGCGTCTGCCAGGACATAGGCGCTCCGCCCAACATCCAAACCCACTTAGCTCGTATGCCCTGGCAAACCCGATTTCTCCATTCACATCAATCGATGTGGATAAATAAATCATTGCCGGGAATTTATTAGATTTTTTTTTATATACAAAGTGTTTGCCAAAGCATATGAACACCGCCGCCCCCTCAGCTCATATGCCTCGGCAAACGTATCTTTTACTGCAGAGGAGAAATCTCGTCTTGCAGCGCCGCATACACCGACTTGTGTGTAATCTGACAGCAGCGCAATGCTTCTGTCAGAATGCACATCAGTGCTGCAGCTAGTCGATCTGTTGGTCCACCTGAAAAGTAAAAAAAACAAAACAAAAAAGAAAAAAACAGGCCGCAACGCAATAAATTTATTAACTTTATAATAACATTTGAATGGAACATATAAACTTTATTTAACTTTTTGTACAGAACGTAAACTTTTTTGCTTACTGGTGATTTTATTTTTATTTTTACCTTTTATAGGACAAACCTCTCCTTCCCCATGGGACAATGTGCAAAGCAGAAATCGCCCAAAGATGTGGCGAAGTACATTATGCACTTTGTCCCAGGTGAAAGGAGAGGTTTGCAGCAGCTGTGAGTGAAATGGCCCTAATAGCCCTATGTGCCTGTCCTGTGTAACGCAATCCCTATGCTAAGTGTACCTGTGTGTGGTACTTCCAGAAACACTCCTCAAAGCATAGGGCACCCGTCAGGGCAGTCAGGACAGAAATAGCGGGTGTCACGCCTTATTCCACTCCTGCTACAGACACAACATATTTTTCGGGGTGACGGTTGGGTTGAGGTACCAGCAACGACATTGGGGAAATGTCACTCGTGTAGACGGCTCACTACACTGGTGGTTGGGGCCACAGCCTTACTGTAGAGAACAAAACTATTATATACAGCCAATTGAATCAAATATACAGACACCTTCTTATACCAGCATCTAGAAACTAAATAAGGAGCCAATATCTGGTGTTTGAATTCCACCCCTCCCATGAGCGAATTATAGTCATGGATACAGAGGGGCTTTTCAATGACACTGGTTGCTCGTTCTATTTGTATTGTCGTGTCTGCGTGAATGGAGGAGAGCATGTAGACGTCACGCTTGTCTCTCCATTTCACCGCGAGCAGTTCTTCGTTACACAAGGCAGCCCTCTGCCCCCTTGCAAGACGGGTAGTAACAAGCCGTTGGGGGAAGCCCTAGGTCGCGCGATGCCACAGCAGCCAATCTGTTCTAGGAACAAACGCCTGAAGAGGGGTACACTTATGTAGAAATTGTCCACATAAAGATGGTACCCCTTGCCAAATAAGGGTGACACCAAGTCCCAGACTGTCTTCCCACTGCTCCCCAGGTAGTCTATCACGACCGGCGTGCCTATCACATACGTGACACAAAGGGAGGGAAAAGGGAAGGCTCTGTCCAAGGGAGAGGGAAAGGTGGTGACCCCTATCTCACCTTGCGGCTGGCACCTGACTGCCCTGACGTCCCTAGACGGGTTCCTCACCTGTAGGCCGATCGCGTGCCTAAAACCATGGCTTTCCCTAAGATGAGCCCTAGATAGTGAAAAGGGCGGTGGGAACACTAATCCGCACCACTAACTTTAAAGAAAACACCAAGGGGAGGACAGACAATACAGACAACATATAATCCCAGGTGGGCGACAACAGAAGACAACAAAAAGCCCAACAGGGTAACACTCTCGAACAACAACCAGGATTCACAGCTCCAGTGGGTCAGTATAGAAGTCCAGGCAGGAAGCTCTATATCTGGCAACCAGCGAAGTGAGAGAGGAGAATATAAGGAGATTGGGAGTGACAGACAAGAAACAGCTGAGGAGGAGAAGCTACGGATCCCTGAGTGAGACAAAAAGGATAGTAAGGCAAACACAGAAAACTATCATTAAGAAACAGCGTGATCTTTAGACATAGAGCACACAGCCACCCGCTGCGACTTCCTGACCCCGGGTATAACGGAGTCAGACGTGGCTCTTGACACCCTCGTGACATAATCAGGGCAACCGACCGGCTCCAGGGTCTGAGCTTTACCTTCATAGATCCGAAATTTGTGGGTATAGCCTGTGGCCCTTTCACAGAGCTTATACCATTTGACCCCATACCAGGCGCGCTTGCTTGGGATGTATTGTTTGAAGCCAAGGCGCCCGGTAAAATGTATAAGGGACTCGTCTACGCAGATGTTTTGCTCAGGGGTATACAAATCTGCAAATTTGTTGTTGAAGTGGTCTATGTGGGGCCGAATTGTGCCCACCGGAAAGGCTGGGCATAATAGTTTCCCGGGTTGGCGGCTATAATTTGAGTGGCGTACCGATTTGTTTCTGCCACGACTATGTCCAAGAGCTCCGCAGTCAAGAACAGCTCAAAAAATCCCAGTGCCGAACCGATCTGAGCTGTCTCAACCCGAACTCCAGACTGGGCGGTGAAAGGGGGAACTAATGGTGCGGCTTAAGTTGGGGACTGCCAATCAGGGTTTGCCAGCACCTCAGGGACTCTAGGGGCTCTACGGGCCTGTCTGTGCGGTGGCTGCGACGGGGTAACTACTGCACGTGCCACCATACCAGCTTCAACTGCCCTTCTGGTGCTCGCCACTTCACCATGTTGTACGGCAGTGCTGGTACTAAGTACAGGGTGGGCTGGGCTGCTGGTGTATGCCTCACCACGTAATCCGACAGCACCAGCCCCACTCTGCTGCCCTTGAAGCGGATCCTGCGCAACCTGTGGTGCAGCAACACGGGGCCGGGTACGCCTGGCGGTATTAGGGACTTCAACCTCCTCGTCCAAACTTTGGTTCAGACTGCCAATGCTTTCTACAGTTTCATATTCTGACCCGCTGGATTCGTCAGATGAGGGTTCCCATTCCTCATCCGACTGGGTAAGAAGCCTGTAGGCCTCTTCAGAAGAATACCCCTTGTTGAGGGGAATACCCCCTGTGAGTGACGCATAGATGCTTGACTCTGCCTAAGACAGCCACCTCCTGACCGCGATCCTGCGGTCCGGAGGCGGTTAAAGAGAGCTGTCCATGCTTGTAAGCCATCAAACCTGAATGAACTAAAGATGTTTTGTAAATAAATGGTCCAAAATACCTTCAACCAGAATCCAGACTCTCATTGGAACCTACAGGAAGCGTTTAGCGGCTGTAATTTCTGCAAAAGGAGGATCTACTAAATATTGATTTCATTTTTTTTTTTTTTGTGGTGCCCAAATGTATGCACCTGCCTAATTTTGTTTAAACAATTCAGCACTGAATCTTGGGGTACACCTTGGGGGACCATTCAAAATAGCAATCATTGACCACAACTCTCTGGACACGGTCCAGCCAGTTTTCGATTCAATTACAAACTATACTTCTAAGCCCATGTACCCTATTTTACCCATTAAATGTCTATGTGGGACAGTATCAATTGTCTTTGCAAAATCCAAGAACCGTATATGTACACCCTTATGTACTCAAAAATCTAATCAGGTTAGTCTGACAATTTCTGTCCTTGGTATTAGTTATGATATTATACAGTCACATACTATATATAGTCCATTAAGAGTCCTTCAAACATTTTCCCATGACAGAAGTTAATCAACAGGTAATTATAGACCAGTAAAAAGACCCAGAGCCCTTTTTGAATATGGCGCCACAGTTGCCTCACACCAGTTGCTTGGTACTGTACAGGTTACTAGAGAATATCAAAAAAATTTGAACAGTGCATCTTTTTATTCCATGTCCCAATTTTTTTACTTTCTGTGAAACACTTGTGGAGTCAAGCTAATCACTGTACCCCCTAGTTGAATTCCATGAAGGGGTTAGTTTCCAAATTGGGGTAACTTCTGGGGATTCTCACTGTGCTGGTAGCTCAATGCCTCTGAAAATGTGACCTGGTACCCAAGAACAATTCTTCTAAAATCTGCACTCCAAAAGCCAATTGGTGTAGTGTTACGACCAGAGGATGTGGATCCTTTGTGTCAGCTGATAGAGGACTGGGAATTAGTCCAATATTGCTGACTGCTGACTATCAGAGTCAGGACCCTGGTGTCGGCACCAGTTACCCAGAATGCAGCTACCTGCAGTAGTGTGAACAGAGTCCAACAAAGGCAGAGTAAAGGAACAGTATTCAAAAGTCACTTGACAGATACAGGCAACACAAAGTTCAGAGCAATATAGCATGCAGATATAAGCGGTCTCGTTGTCAGGCAGTGCAGGGTCTGGATCCAGGCAGACTTACAGGAGGCGATGAGCAGATGCGTAGTCAGACAGTGCAGAGGTCTATAATCCAGGTGATCCAATAAACAGACAGCAGGCAGATGCGTAGTCAAAGAAGCAGGGGTCAGAATCCAGGAAATCCAATAAACCGACACAGTGGGACGCTTCAGCGGGAGTCAAGAGGTACAAAAACCACGCTTGGGCACTTCATGATGAGTGAAGCTGCCTTGAATACAAATAGTTCTGCCTCTGGGTGGGGAGGGTTTTCAGGAACCAGCTGCCTACTCCTATAAGAAAGGGAGCGGTGCGTGTGCGCTATAGATGACACCTGGCAGTGAGGACGGCTGTGGAGGTATGCTGGCGGGCGCCTGCGTCTCCTACAAGGTAAGCCAGTTCTGGGACCCATAGTGCTGACAGCGATCTGCCACCCTGCGGTGGGGACACAGACCCCATACTGACAGTAACCCCCTCTTACGCCCCCTCCTCCACACAGCTGACCTGGGGAGAAATTTCTTCAGCAACAGAGGAGCATGAATATTCTCAGCGGATTCTCATGACCTTTCTTCAGGCCGTAGCCCTTCTAATCCACCAAATAAAAAGGTCTTACCTTTGATAATCCTCCTGTCTAGAATGTCCTTGACTTCAAACTCCTCATCCATAGTGACAGGAGGAGGGTTCTTTGAAGTGCCTTTGCAAAACCTGTTAAAGACAGCTGGCTTAAGTAAAGAAATATGAAATTAGTTGGAAATCCGCAAGGTAGTAGATAGTTTGAGTTTGTAGGCAACAGGATTCATTTTCTTGATCACAGAAAAAGGTCCCAAGAATCGCGGAGCCAGTTTGTAAGAGGGAAATCTCTCCAATGGCAAACTGAGGAGGAGGTCTGCGCCTATTATCCGCAGACCTTTTCATCTGGTCAGCTGGTCTCTGAAGCGATACTTTAGTGTCAGACCAGACCCAAGACAGCTGCTCCACACAGGAATCTGCCGCATGAACTCCAGAAGAAGGCCACACGGGAAGAGGAACACTTGAATGTCATCTGTAGACCACAAAAAATTGAGATTTACCTGTGGCTTGGTTTACTCTACTCTATTGTTATGAGCAAATTCCGCCCAGGGAAGATGCTTCACCCAGTCGCCCTCATGGGCATTGGTGAAATGTCACAGGAAGCTGACCAATATTTGGTTTATGCGTTCCACCTGGCCATTAGACTGTGCATGATAGGCAGAGGAAAAGTCCAAAGAGACATTCAGAGACTTACATAAAGATCTCCAGCACCGGGAGGTAAATTGTACTCCTCTATCCAAGACGATATGGAGATTAAATCCATGAAGGCGGAAGATATGTAAAATGAATAGCTCAGCCAGACGAGGAGCAGATGGCAGACCTAGAAGAGGAATAAAGTGTGACATCTTAGAGAAACGGTCAACGATAACCCAAATGACTGTACAGCCTTCGGAGACAGGTAAATCGGTTATAAAGTCCATACCAATATGCTGCCAGGGGACCTCAGGCACCAGTAGAGGCAATAATAAACCTGCAGGTTTCAGTCTCAGAGACGGTCTGACAGTCCTTTTCTACCTCTTGCATGATGTTCTTTGTTTTGGTTTCACTTTGTCATCTCATTTCCTTCTCCCAGGTGTCACCTATTTAGACTAATCCTCTTTCCTTTATATTCCCTCCCATACTGCCTCACTTTGTGGTTTATACTACTTACTGGATTGAAGTGTTCACTGCTGGAGACTTCTACTGCTTGTTCAGATAAGTCCTTTCATGTATTGTGTTCCTTGCTGGCTTGATTCTAGGTGACCCCGACTCCTTCCGTATGAAGTGCAGGGACCCGGTGGTCGTGTCCCCTCACTATTATAGGGTTTTAAGGTGTCACACAGTCTAGGTACGTGGGCATACAATCGTCCACCTCTGAGACCCTTGTATGTGCTTAGCAGTCAGGGTGAGCTCTTAGGGTTTTATAGGGGTCACCTTAGTTTGGGATCAAGCCAGTCAGATGTTTATTCATAACTTCCAGCTATCTGCAACATCATCCGTGACAGAGACTTATTTTGGGCACACAAGGTACAGGAAGCCACAAAGTCTCCAATATCCGCGGTTATGGATGGCCACCAGTAATGTCTGCAGATGAGATTCAAGGTCCCCCGTTGACCTGGATGGCCAGCAATCTTGGATGCATGCCCCCACTGTAAAACCTTCCTTCGTTTAGATTCTGGAACAAAGATCTTACCTGGGGGAACCTTGGACAGGTTGACTGGAGCCACTGGGACTACTTTAGTTGGTTCATTGATGAACTGGGGTTCGTCTTCTGAATCTGTGGTTTCAAAGGACTTACAGAGAGTGTCCGCTTTGATATTTTTTGTCAGCGGACCGAAAATGCAGTTGAAAATTAAATCAAGCAAAGAAGAGAGACCAACGAGCCTGACTAGGATTGAGTCGTTGAGCTGTCTGCGAATAGGTCAGGTTCTTATGATCGGTGTAAATTATGACCGGTAAGCTAGAACCTTCCAGAAGATATCTCCATTCCTCTAGAGCCAACTTAATTGCTAGGAGTTCCCTGTCCCCAATAGAATAGTTTTTTCGGCAGTGGAAAATAACTTATAAAAAAAAAAAAAAAACACAAGGAGACATATGACCTGAGGCATTCTTCTGTGACAGGATGCGTCCACCTCCAAGAGGAACTGTTTGTTGGGTTCTGGGTATCTAAGGACTGGAGCTAAAGAAAAGGCTTGCTTGAGGGAGGAAAAGGTCGTCTCTGCTTCAGGGGACCATTGTTTGGGATCAGCACCCTTCTTTTTTTTTTTTTTATTCAGAAAATATACAATGTAAGCAATACACTAATAATGGTGCATAAGTACATAGTATAATAATTACAACAACAAAGGTGTAACAATCGATGGGATCAGCACCCTTCTTGGTCAGACCGGAAATATGAGCTGTCAGGGTAAAAAAAAAAGTACGGCTGAATTGACAATGGTAATTGGCAAAACCCAAGATCCTTTGTATTGCCTTCAGGCCGATGGGACGGGGCCAGTCGAGCACTGCTGCCACCTTTTGCAGGATCTATTTTAAGACCATGATCCGAGATGATGTACCCCAGGAAGGGCAGGGACGACTTTTCAAAGACACACTTTTCCAATTTAGCGTACAGACGATAATCTCGTAAGCGTTGTAAGACCGTCTGCTCATGCGATGAGTTCTGATGTTTCTGGAAAAAATAAGAATATCATCCAAATAGACAACAACACAAGAATAGAGCAGATCTCGAAAGATATCATTGACAAACTCCTGGAAGACAGCAGGGGTATTACTGAGTCCGAAGGGCATCACAAGGTATTCATAGTGGCCATCCCTGGTATTAAAAGCTGTCTTCCATTCGTCACCCTCACGAATCTGTATTAAAATGATATGCCCCCCGCAAGTCCAGCTTAGAGAAGATCACGCAGTCTATCAAATAATTCAGAAATTAACGGTAAAGGGTATTTATTCTTGATGGTGATCTTATTCAGACCATGGTAGTCTATACAGGGGCGAAGAGACCCATTTTTCTTTTTAACAAAAAAGAATCCTGCCTCTGCGGGTGACAACGACTTCCTGATGAAACCCCTCTCAAGGTTCTCCTTAATGTAATCTGCTGTAGCCTGTGATTCAGCAGGAGACAGAGGATAAACACAACCCCAAGGAGGAGATGTCCCAGGTATTAAATCAATTGGGCAGTCATAGGGGCGATGGGATGGTAGTATCTCAGCCTCTTTTTTTTATCAAACACATCCTCAAAGGAATGATAGGCCATCGGCAAGGTTTTCAGGGAAGGATATAGAGACCCCTCGTTGAATAGGACATAAGCACTTGCCTTGGCAGAGCTGTCCCCATTGAAGAACCTCTCCAGAGCTCCACTCGATTACTGGATTGTGCATCCTAAGCCAGGGCAACCCCAGCAAAAGAGAATGGGACAGTTCAGGGAGCACATATAGAGAAATCGTTTCAACATGTAACCACCCCACCTGCAGTTCCAACGACTCAGTGATGAACTGCACTGGATCAGTCAGTACTTGTCCACTGACGGCAGTCACCAACAGGGGATTTTTAAGCAGGCGTACAGGAATATGGTATTGACTCACCATAGCTCGGTGTAGGAAGTTCCCCGCAGACCCGGAATCCAATGAAGCGGATATGGAGACCTTGATGCCCCCAAGAACCATAGTCACAGAAATTTGGAGAGTGGAACAGTTTTTGCCTAGGGCCGCATTGGAGTTTCACAACTTCTGGGGACAGTTGCAGACACGGTGACCCGGACCACCACAGTAGAGGCAGAGTCCAGAAGACATGCAAAAACGACGTTCCTCATCCGAGAGTCGAGTGGAATTCACCTGCATGGGTTCAGGATCCGAAAAGGAGGTGCGTAAGGGAGGCCGAGACATATTAGACTTAAACAGGTGTTGTGGAAGTCTTTTTCCCAACGGACCTCCCGAGCTTGCTCCGAAAACCGTATGTCAATTTTAATAGCCAGAGAGATCAGAGCCTCAAATGAGGTAGGCACATCACGACCTGCAAGTTCGTCCTTAATGTGTCCAGACAAACCTTCCTAAAAAGGTAGCCACCAAAGCCTCTTCATTCCATGAAACTTCAGACGCTAAGGTGCAGAACTGAATCACATATTGGCCCGCCGACCAGCTTCCTTGACGGACGTGCAGCAGCGAGGAGGCCGCAGAAGAAGTTTGACCTGGCTCCTCAAACACCCTCTTAAAAGAGTCCATAAATAGTGCCACATCACCCAGGCCAGAGCCTCACCCTCGAGATGAGAGATAATGAACACCACTTTAGCTTGGTCTGATTGAAAGTAATGAGGAAGCAGTTCAAAGTGAATTGTACACTGGTTAAGAAAGCCGCAATTTTTGGGTTGCCGCTGTAATGGGGCGGAGCAGATAATCGTGGTCTGGAAAAGCTTGGCTGTAACAGGGACCGCAGGAGCAGTAGGAGCCTGTGCAGACTGCTGTAGAAAAGAAGTCAAGGTGAGCAGCTACATGCTGCAAGTAATTTATCACTTGTTTCTGGGTGGTACGGTAATCAGGAACCAGCTGCCTACTCCTATAAGAAAGGGAGAGGTGCGCGTGTGCTATAACGCATCAGATGACACCTGGCAGTGAGGGCGGATGCGGCGGTATGCTGGCGGGCGCCTGCGTCTCCTACAAGGTAAGTCAGTACTGGGACCCATAGTGCTGACCGATGTGCAGACAGCGATCTGCCACCCTGCGGTAGGGACACAGACCCTATACTGACATGTAGTTTCCAAAATAGTGTCACTTCTTGGGGGTTTCAAGTGTTGGGGTACTCTGGGCTGTTGGGCTAGTGCAAAAATGTTTGAGTGGATCCCCCCAGATACCCCCCATCATCCAGTAAAATTCCACAGTCTGCATGCAGACTAATTCAATGTCACAGGGATGGCACAGGAATTTATACAGAACTAGTATATTATAATACAAATACTTTTGCAGGTATACAAATGCCATGTAACCGCAGAATGAAGAGATATCACTGCAATAGTCTAAATTTAAATACTGTTTTATGGAAAAAAGTAATACATAATGACTTTCACTGAATGTTGCATATAAGGCAAAGTACGAGTATAAACATGAGTACAATTACTTGCATGTACTGGCGTTCTGCCCCTGAAACAGCATGGTTTATTGTTCTCTTGCTGGCACTCCTGATTAATTAATTCCCTTAAGCCCACTGAGGCCGAGCTGTGTGCAGTCTTCTCTTACTGGTAGCTGGCTACCCACTGGCGCCAAGCAAGGTGTCACTACACTGCCCTCTTTGGTAATGAGGGTCTCAGATGCCCCCTGTTTAAACTGGTTCTGCCAGCCTCAAGACCCCATAAGTCGATACCCAAATCAACCTATTCATTTTCACAGTTGAGGGAAGCGCATGGATAACAGGGATTAGGTTACCAGACCCATTGGGTTTGTGTTCCCTCGTATTTGTGTACGACACTAAAGTACAGTGAGCATGGCTACCCTTTTCACCTTCATCCCCTGACGTCAGGCTGCACTGCTGCTACACACCATTATGCTAAGTAATAACAGCAGAGGATGCTTGGGCCCAGTGCAGATTTTAGGGAATTTGGGTAACAGGGAGAAAATAAAGAGTGCACCTCCCACCAGCTTCACATAATTCCAACATTAATAATAATTACGAGTGATTACATGTAAATCAAAGAAAATAAATGACCCTTACCAATAAACTCAGGCTAAACAGTTCATACTACACTCCACAGGTGCTAGAGTACCTCAAATTACACATCTCAGTTGCTGCAGAACTTTATAATACATACCTCAGCTGCTACAGACCATCATAGTACACCCCTGAGCTGCTACAAAACCTTGCAATACACTTCTCAGTTGCCGCAGAACCTCATAATGCACACCTCAGCTGCTGCAGAACCTGTTGATACATGGCTCAGCTGATACAGAACCTCATAATGCATGCCTCAGCTGCTGGAGAACCTCATAATGCATGCCTCGGCTGTTGGAGAACCTCATAATGCATGCCTCAGCTGCTGGAGAACCTCATAATGCATGCCTCAGCTGCTGGAGAACCTCATAATGCATGCCTCAGCTACTGCAGAACCTCATAATGCATGCCTCAGCTACTGCAGAACCTCATAACACATGGCTCAACTGCTGCATAATTTAACAATACATGCCTCAGCTAAGGAGTTTTGAGCAGATCCTGGAGCTGGGGTGCATGAAGCCGATCTCAGAGCACACCATGGAGGACTGGTGGGGGCAAGTCATATGCATCAAGCAGTGGAGTCTGAGCAGCAGGAGCAGGCCATGATCTCCTTCTTTGAATCCACCTCTTGTGAGTGAAGCCTCCTCTGAACAGTGATGCGGAGTATAGCAGTAATAGTGTGCTATGTCCCCATCATTATCAGCTGCCTAGTGGTAAAACAGCAGTGCTTGGGCCTACAGTTAAATGCCGACTTATGCGATATGCCGCAAGGGGGCCTGCACTATTCTCCCTATGGTTAAGTTCGGCCCTGGCAGTATGTACCATTTAAATGTGACATGGCGCCCGAACACTATTCTATCAAAATCTGCCCTCCAAAAGCCATATGGCACTCCTTCTATTCTGAGACCTGTAGTGTGAACATACAGCAGCTTACAACCACATATAGGGTATTTAGGTATAATTCAGAATCAGAGTACTCAGTATTGACATTTGAAAAATTGCTTTGAAAATTATAAGCCTTCTAACATACTAAAAAATAAATCTGTCTTAAAAGCAGAGAAATTCAAATTTTGAAAATTGCAATTTTCTTCCAAATTTTCAAGTCAGATCTGCAAAATTATGCTGTGTCGAGGAGTTGACAATTGGCTGTGTCTTGGAGTTAAAATTTGTCTCCTCCATTCCAGGTCATTGTGATTGAAAATATTGATTGTGAAGAAATAATTTAGTGTGTATGTCCACCTTTTAACAGGGAAGATGTTACTTTTGCTAGTGATTTAAGTTTTAATCTGTATAATACAATGTTGAGGAAAGGGAAAATTGTATGGGCTATGGTTAATTTAAAATATCTCCTGTATTAATATTCTTTTAAAATAATTACAGCACTATATGCTAGCAGTAGGGGCATTCTGTAATTGAATATACTGCATATCCCCTGGGAGGCAGGTAAGGTGGTCTGGCTAACTTTCAGTTAATAAGAATATAGTAGGCACAAAGAGAATGTGGCGGTGGTGAAAGGTGAAGTATTCTGCCAAGTAATTTGGACCGCTATTTGTTTCCGATTTGCGGGAATCAGCAGATGCTGAGAGGTAGCACCACTCCCCATAAAATCATTAATAGAGGTAAAAAACGTCTAATATAGATTAACACGCTAAAGTTGTAGAGTGTCTAATAGATAGATGTAGACCTGTCCACTATTGGGTGGCCTTAAAATAGGACTATGTATAGAAAGACAAATCAATAAATAAAAGAATGGTATCCACTCACTTCACTGGGGGGCTGTCAACAGGATATGCTAAAAACACCTGAGACATTCCACCCCCCTGGCCAGGATCGCTTGTAGAATGTTGGGGATTGAAGGCAGCGCACTCCTAGACATGCTTCAGGTCAATCTCTTTATTCAGCTAATATATGGCTCAATGCGTTTGCATAATATTCCCTTCTTCAGGAGCAGATCAATAAAAGTAACAATACATAGTAAAACTTACATGCTTATAAACGCATGGTTTGTCACATCTTGTTTAGGAAATTGGCGCCCTCCCACAGCAATACCGTAAGTGACACCATCGGGGGCGCGGATTCCGGCCCCTGTGGAACGCACCATGCAGTGATCTTCCATGCATTCCAACTTTTGGGTGCAAGTGCCGTGGCTTCCGGTGACAAGTAGGTAGCGTTCCAGCCTGGAACGCATCGGTGGTTTGTATGGGAAGTGATAGCGTTCGACCTTGGAACGCATCGCATGTGTAAGGGGAAAAGTATATATATTTACTTTCTATATACAATAGACTCCTATATTAGGTAAGGTCTATGGTCGATATTAATCAGGAGATGTGATATGCAGAGAGTTATATACAATGAATATATATATATATATATATATATATATATATATATACAGTGGAGGAAATAATTATTTGACCCCTCACTGATTTTGTAAGTTTGTCCAATGACAAAGAAATGAAAAGTCTCAGAACAGTATCATTTCAATGGTAGGTTTATTGTAACAGTGGCAGATAGCACATCAAAAGGAAAATCGAAAAAATTACTTTAAATAAAAGATAGCAACTGATTTGCATTTCATTGAGTGAAATAAGTATTTGAACCCCTACCAACCATTAAGAGTTCTGGCTCCCACAGAGTGGTTAGACACTTCTACTCAATTAGTCACCCTCATTAAGGACACCTGTCTTAACTAGTCACCTGTATAAAAGACACCTGTCCACAGAATCAATCAATCAAGCAGACTCCAAACTCTCCAACATGGGAAAGACCAAAGAGCTGTCCAAGGATGTCAGAGACAAAATTGTAGACCTGCACAAGGCTGGAATGGGCTACAAAACCATTAGCAAGAAGCTGGGAGAGAAGGTGACAACTGTTGGTGCGATTGTTCGAAAATGGAAGGAGCACAAAATGACCATCAATCGACCTCGCTCTGGGGCTCCACGCAAGATCTCACCTCGTGGGGTGTCAATGGTTCTGAGAAAGGTGAAAAAGCATCCTAGAACTACACGGGAGGAGTTAGTTAATGCCCTCAAATTAGCAGGGACCACAGTCACCAAGAAAACCATTGGAAACACATTACACAGCAATGGATTAAAATCCTGCAGGGCTCGCAAGGTCCCCCTGCTCAGGAAGGCACATGTGCAGGCCCGTCTGAAGTTTGCCAATGAACACCTGAATGATTCAGAGAGTGACTGGGAGAAGGTGCTGTGGTCTGATGAGACCAAAATAGAGCTCTTTGGCATTAACTCAACTCGCTGTGTTTGGAGGAAGAAAAATGCTGCCTATGACCCCCAAAACACCGTCCCCACCGTCAAGCATGGGGGTGGAAACATTTTGCTTTGGGGGTGTTTTTCTGCTAAGGGCACAGGACAACTTATTCGCATAAACGGGAAAATGGATGGAGCCATGTATCGTGAAATCCTGAGCGACAACCTCCTTCCCTCTGCCAGGAAACTGAAAATGGGTCGTGGATGGGTGTTCCAGCACGACAATGACCCAAAACATACAGCAAAGGCAACAAAGGAGTGGCTCAAGAAGAAGCACATTAAGGTCATGGAGTGGCCTAGTCAGTCTCCGGACCTTAATCCAATCAAAAACCTATGGAGGGAGCTCAAGCTCAGAGTTACACAGAGACAGCCTCGAAACCTTAGGGATTTAGAGATGATCTGCAAAGAGGAGTGGACCAACATTCCTCCTAAAATGTGCGCAAACTTGGTCATCAATTACAAGAAACGTTTGACCTCTGTGCTTGCAAACAAGGGTTTTTCCACCAAGTATTAAGTCTTTTTTTGTTAGAGGGTTCAAATACTTATTTCACTCAATGAAATGCAAATCAGTTGCTATCTTTTATTTAAAGTTATTTTTTCGATTTTCCTTTTGATGTGCTATCTGCCACTGTTACAATAAACCTACCATTGAAATGATACTGTTCTGAGACTTTTCATTTCTTTGTCATTGGACAAACTTACAAAATCAGTGAGGGGTCAAATAATTATTTCCTCCACTGTATATATATATATATATATATATATATATATATATTTATTTATATGAACAAATGGCGGCACCGGAGAAAAACAATGTGGGTGCTAGGTCCAGGGATGTAGCTGCTTACCTCATATAATAAAAATGAAAGACGGACAACACTCCAAGTAAAAGTAGTGGTGTTTATTCACCCATGTGGATGGCAACATTTCAGCTCATACAAGAGCTTGAAAAAGGCTCTTGTATGAGCTGAAACGTTGCCATCCACATGGATGAATAAACACCACTACTTTTACTTGGAGTGCTGTCCGTCTTTGCTATATATAAATATATATATATATATATATACAGTGGAGGAAATAATTATTTGACCCCTCACTGATTTTGTAAGTTTGTCCATTGACAAAGAAATGAAGTCTCAGAACAGTATCATTTCAATGGTAGGTTTATTGTAACAGTGGCAGATAGCACATCAAAAGGAAAATCGAAAAAATAACTTTAAATAAAAGATAGCAACTGATTTGCATTTCATTGAGTGAAATAAGTATTTGAACCCTCTAACAAAAAAGACTTAATACTTGGTGGAAAAACCCTTGTTTGCAAGCACAGAGGTCAAACGTTTCTTGTAATTGATGACCAAGTTTGCGCACATTTTAGGAGGAATGTTGGTCCACTCCTCTTTGCAGATCATCTCTAAATCCCTAAGGTTTCGAGGCTGTCTCTGTGCAACTCTGAGCTTGAGCTCCCTCCATAGGTTTTCGATTGGATTAAGGTCCGGAGACTGACTAGGCCACTCCATGACCTTAATGTGCTTCTTCTTGAGCCACTCCTTTGTTGCCTTTGCTGTATGTTTTGGGTCATTGTCGTGCTGGAACACCCATCCACGACCCATTTTCAGTTTCCTGGCAGAGGGAAGGAGGTTGTCGCTCAGGATTTCACGATACATGGCTCCGTCCATTTTCCCGTTTATGCGAATAAGTTGTCCTGTGCCCTTAGCAGAAAAACACCCCCAAAGCAAAATGTTTCCACCCCCATGCTTGACGGTGGGGACGGTGTTTTGGGGGTCATAGGCAGCATTTTTCTTCCTCCAAACACAGCGAGTTGAGTTAATGCCAAAGAGCTCTATTTTGGTCTCATCAGACCACAGCACCTTCTCCCAGTCACTCTCTGAATCATTCAGGTGTTCATTGGCAAACTTCAGACGGGCCTGCACATGTGCCTTCCTGAGCAGGGGGACCTTGCGAGCCCTGCAGGATTTTAATCCATTGCGGTGTAATGTGTTTCCAATGGTTTTCTTGGTGACTGTGGTCCCTGCTAATTTGAGGTCATTAACTAACTCCTCCCGTGTAGTTCTAGGATGCTTTTTCACCTTTCTCAGAACCATTGACACCCCACGAGGTGAGATCTTGCGTGGAGCCCCAGAGCGAGGTCGATTGATGGTCATTTTGTGCTCCTTCCATTTTCGAACAATCGCACCAACAGTTGTCACCTTTTCTCCCAGCTTCTTGCTAATGGTTTTGTAGCCCATTCCAGCCTTGTGCAGGTCTACAATTTTGTCTCTGACATCCTTGGACAGCTCTTTGGTCTTTCCCATGTTGGAGAGTTTGGAGTCTGCTTGATTGATTGATTCTGTGGACAGGTGTCTTTTATACAGGTGACTAGTTAAGACAGGTGTCCTTAATGAGGGTGACTAATTGAGTAGAAGTGTCTAACCACTCTGTGGGAGCCAGAACTCTTAATGGTTGGTAGGGGTTCAAATACTTATTTCACTCAATGAAATGCAAATCAGTTTTCAGTTCGAAAATGGAAGGAGCACAAAATGACCATCAATCGACCTCGCTCTGGGGCTCCACGCAAGATCTCACCTCGTGGGGTGTCAATGGTTCTGAGAAAGGTGAAAAAGCATCCTAGAACTACACGGGAGGAGTTAGTTAATGCCCTCAAATTAGCAGGGACCACAGTCACCAAGAAAACCATTGGAAACACATTACACAGCAATGGATTAAAATCCTGCAGGGCTCGCAAGGTCCCCCTGCTCAGGAAGGCACATGTGCAGGCCCGTCTGAAGTTTGCCAATGAACACCTGAATGATTCAGAGAGTGACTGGGAGAAGGTGCTGTGGTCTGATGAGACCAAAATAGAGCTCTTTGGCATTAACTCAACTCGCTGTGTTTGGAGGAAGAAAAATGCTGCCTATGACCCCCAAAACACCGTCCCCACCGTCAAGCATGGGGGTGGAAACATTTTGCTTTGGGGGTGTTTTTCTGCTAAGGGCACAGGACAACTTATTCGCATAAACGGGAAAATGGATGGAGCCATGTATCGTGAAATCCTGAGCGACAACCTCCTTCCCTCTGCCAGGAAACTGAAAATGGGTCGTGGATGGGTGTTCCAGCACGACAATGACCCAAAACATACAGCAAAGGCAACAAAGGAGTGGCTCAAGAAGAAGCACATTAAGGTCATGGAGTGGCCTAGTCAGTCTCCGGACCTTAATCCAATCAAAAACCTATGGAGGGAGCTCAAGCTCAGAGTTGCACAGAGACAGCCTCGAAACCTTAGGGATTTAGAGATGATCTGCAAAGAGGAGTGGACCAACATTCCTCCTAAAATGTGCGCAAACTTGGTCATCAATTACAAGAAACGTTTGACCTCTGTGCTTGCAAACAAGGGTTTTTCCACCAAGTATTAAGTCTTTTTTTGTTAGAGGGTTCAAATACTTATTTCACTCAATGAAATGCAAATCAGTTGCTATCTTTTATTTAAAGTTATTTTTTCGATTTTCCTTTTGATGTGCTATCTGCCACTGTTACAATAAACCTACCATTGAAATGATACTGTTCTGAGACTTTTCATTTCTTTGTCATTGGACAAACTTACAAAATCAGTGAGGGGTCAAATAATTATTTCCTCCACTGTATATATATATATATATATATATATGAAAGAAAATCTGCAGCACTCCTTGAAGTATAAAAATGTGTAATTTTATTCACACCTGACTTGAGAAAGGTTCTCAACCGAAACGTTGTCAAATTTTGACATGTGTGAATAAAATGACACATTTTTATACTTCAAGGAGTGCTTCGGATTTTCTTTGCCGTTTACGTCCTAAATCGAGCGACCACCGCGGGCACCTTACAGCTACAGCTGCATGTCAAGGGAGTGCTGCCTGACTTTTTATATATGTGTGAAGGCAGTTTGCCTGGATTTGTGGGAGGGGCTGAGGTCCGCCTCCAGCCTATTTAGGGCACCCCCTTACCTGGCTCCTGCACCGTCCGAGGTCTGAGCTTTGAGGGAGGAAGTCGCTTGTGGAGTTACTGGAGAGTTACCTGCGAGTTGCTGAGTCTTGGAAGTTTGGCGTCACTCGGTTCACTGTGGGTTGCGTTTGCCCGGTATACTATGAGTCATCCATACGGTACAGCTGGGGCCTCACGGTTGCCCCCTGTACCGGCTCATTTCATTTCACCAAACTTTGCACTCATGTCACAAATTCTCGTTACAAGTCACTATCATTTCATGTCTGCGGTACAGCACGGGGCCTCACGGTTGCCCCCTGTACTAGCTCAAGTCAATTCACCATTCGTTTCACTCATGTCACGCTATTTGTCGCTCACAAGTCACTGGCCATTTTTCATGTCTGTCATGTTTGGGGTCATGCAAAAACACGACTGCGCTGCAGCCCTACTCCAAGTCACCAGCCAGCACGGGTTATCATTCCCGCGGCTGCCACCTTTTCAGTTTCCCTCCATCTCCACGGCAACCTCTTACACACGTGCCCCCCCCCCCCTCAACCCCCGGTTCAGGTCAGCGGCATGCCCGCACTCACACACCCGCCACATGGTTTGCTCGTACCGGCCGCACCACACACCCCCCCCCTCCACAGTCAGCGCTGCTGCTGCAGACTTCCTCGTTCTCCCCACCGCTGCACCGGCCCGCCCCGCCATTTCTCCTGCCACGCTGTTGATGGCGGCCACCTGCGTCCCAGTACCTGGTCTGCGCATGCGCGGCCGGTGGTTCTGCGCATGCGCGGCGGCGTCGGCGCGTGCGCAGCAGCCCGACGGCCGCCCGCTAATGCGGCTGGTTGTAGGGGGTTCCGCCACAGTTCTGCTCGGCCCCGGTCTGACCACAATACCCTGCCCCAGGCTCCATCCACTGCCCCCCCCTCACACAGGCGGCGCAATCCAGAAGGGGCTCAAACGGTTCCCCTCAACACTTACACCCCCACCACACCAGCCCACAGTTCCCATCATCACAAACCCGCCACATCACCCGCGTGCCCCATGGGAAAAATAAATAAATAAAGAAATCAAAGTTCCATTAGTGTCATAGGAAAGAAGCCTAGAAGAAACCTTAAAAAATAAAAAAAAAACTCGCAAATGCATAAAGGAGAAACCAGCCATAGTCCATGGCCGCACGAAAAAACAAAACAAAAAAAAAAAAACGCCATACGGTCTGCTGATCACACGTTCCGCAAAAATCCCCCACGTCACGGGCCTCATTTTGCACGCCATTCGCACAGCCGTGGCACCACTGCTGCTCACGTCATGATCCTCTCAGATCATGCTGACGTTCGTACCACAGTCCACTCTCGGCACACTACTTTCTGTCTAAACCCCTTTTTAGGCGGTCAAGCTTAAACACATTTGCGCTGCACGTGTGTCCAGTGAATTTTTTTATTTTTATTTTTTATTTTTTTTTCTTGCTACCAGGTACGGTAACCTAGTCTGAAACCCGCCACATCACCCTCGTGCTCCATGGTCCAAAAAATAAAAAATAAAAAAGGGATAAACCCCCGCCATATAGTCTATGGCCACGCGTTCCACCCCGCAAAAAAAAAAAAAAACACCGCCAGATAGTCCCATGGCCGCACGTTCCACCAAGGGAAAGGGAAAATAAAAATAGGTATGGCGCCACGTAGACCAGGTGGTCACACGTTCATGACGGTCATTTCAGCCCACATGCCAAGCCTCATTTCTCACGTCTCGATCCAACCAGTCACACGCGCAAGCAGGTACTTGTTTTCACACTCACGTTTCATGATCCCATCAAGGTCATGTGTCCGTTCGCACCACAGTCCACACTCGTCTTACCACTTTCTTTTAACCCCTTTAAGCGGTCTAGCATAGACATATTTTTCTCCACACGTGTTCTGAGATTTCTTACCACCAGGTACGCACACCTGCTCTTACGATTTGCTTTTCTTTTCATTTCTAGGCCTATAGGAGTGAGGCACCACTCACATCCAGTGCGGCATTTCGCCCACTTGTTCTTACATCATGCGTTTTACCCTGCTTCCACTAAAGCTGCATTTCTTTTCATTTCTAGGCCTATGAGAGTGTGTTCCTACCATGTCACAAGTTGGTTATTCGTTGGTCATGACAAGGGTCTTCTCTTAGCGAGCTGCAATGCCTCTGGCTCTTGTTTTCTCCATCAGTTCAATTTAACGGTTCGCGGTTGATTAATGTTTCGGTTGCGCACGTGGTTCGGTACACTACTGTCAATGCATTTTTCCATCAGGTCTGGCTCATGTTTAACTACTTATCATCACCGTGTGGTCACCCCGTTCAGCCCCTTGGCTTCGGGGGCCCGGTGACCGTTCTTCGTGTTGTCCATTAGGGGTACCATACGGTTGTAGGCGGGGTAGTGTCTCAAGTTCATTGTCGGAGATAGTCATGGTTATGCAAGTCATGGGGGCCGCACAAGTGGAAAAAAGGAAGAAAAAAAAGAATATATATAATAATAATTTCATCTGCCATTAATCTCCCATGCACGGCTTCTCCGTTTTAGTTTTACACACCGAACTCCGCCATTGGTCTCCCACGCGTGTCTTCTCCGGTCAGTACGCACCCACGACCCCGCTATTAGTCTCGCACGCATGGTTGCTCCATTTCAGTTGTATACATACGACTCCGCTATTTGAGTCTCTCACGCATAGCTCCGCCATTAGAGTCTCACTCATGGCTTTCTCCTTTTTAGTGTTTCACATACAACTCCACCATTAGAGTCTCTCACACATGGCTTCTCCGTTTTAGTGTTTCACATAACTCCGCCATCAGAATCCCTCACGCATTACTTCGCCGTTTTAGTTTATACACATTACTCCGTCATTACAGACTCTCACGCATTACTTTGCCGGTTAGTTTACACTCATAACTCCGCCATTAGAGTCTCTCACGCGTTACTTCGCATGGCCCTGCCATTAGAGCTTCTCACGCATGGCTTCTCAGTTCTAGGGTTACACACATGGCCCCGCCATTACAGTCTCTCACGCATGGCTCCGCCATCAGAGTCTCTCACACATGGCTTCTCCGTGTTAATTTCACACACATGACCCCGCCATTAGAGTCTCTCACGCATGGCTTCTCTGTATTAATTTCACACGCATGACCCCGCTATTAGAGTCTCTCACGCATGGCTCCGCCATTAGAGTCTCTCATGCATGGCTTCTCCGTATTAATTTCACACACATGACCCCGCCATTAGAGTCTCTCACGCGTGGCTCCGCCATTAGAGTCTCTCACGCATGGCTTCGCTGTATTAATTTCACACACATGACCCCGCCATTAGAGTCTCTCACGCATGGCTCCGCCATTAGAGTCTCTCACGCATAGCTTCTCTGTATTAATTTCACACACATGACCCCGCCATTAGAGTCTCTCACGCATGGCTCCGCCATTAGAGTCTCTCACGCATGGCTTCTCCGTATTAATTTCACACACATGACCCCGCCATTAGAGTCTCTCATGCATGGCTCCGCCATTAGAGTCTCTCACGCTTGGCTTCTCCGTATTAATGTCACACACATGACCCCGCCTTTAGAGTCTCTCACGCATGGCTCCGCCTTAAAGTCTCTCACGCATGGCTTCTCCGGGCCATTTTTACACATATGGCTCCGCCATTAGAGTCTCTCACGCATGGCTCTGCCATTAGACTCTCTCACGTATAGCTTCCCCATTCAAATCCCACACACACAACTCCACCAGTCGAGGCCGGCTGCGTGGTCCTGCAACCAATAGGTTCCATGTCTTTTCTGCCTTCAGACCCGCTCGCATGGCTCGGTCATCAGTGGCTTGCAATACAATTATCTTATGGTGACTCGCACGCGTGGCTTGCGCCATTAGAGTCTCTCTCACGTTATCGTTTTCTCTGACTTATTTTTAGGTTGTCAGATTCCTCCTGGAACATAACATCACACCCCTTTTGTCATGGCTTCTCTTCTGGGGTTTGATTCTTTTTGCCACCTTAAACTCAATGTCATACAACGCCATCATACTCTATCTCACTGGCATTTACACCACATGCTAATCTTACCCCCTAATAACATCAGTTGCGTGGCCTATCACCAAATCAAAAACCATACTCAGAGGTATTCAGAAAGCGGAACCCGCACGTCCAGCCCAGAGGCTACCCGTTAACAATCATATTTTCAAGGCATTATCCGAATTACTAGACGCCAAGCCTTCTGAAGCAGATACCAACTCCATCCTCAAAACAGAAATTTACTTGGCCTTCTACGGTTCCTGAGGCCCGGGGAATTCACTACAACCTACACGACCCAAGCCACACCTTGTCTTCTTGTCTCCCACTTGGCAAAACACATGGATCATTACGTCCTGACCTTACCTCACTCCAAGAGTAGTCAGCACTTACCTGTCAACATTTCATATCACCCCACGCACAACAGATGGTGTCCAGTCAGGGTTCTGGATGCTTACAGACAACGTCACAAGTTTCTACCCTCTCAACCGCTACTTCACTACATGGTTCGGTACTCACCACCACCACCTTCATGACCCATGTCAGGTCATCCCTCACACAACTGGGCCTCAACGCAGCCAACTACTCAGGGCACTCCTTTCGCTTTGGAGCCGCGTCCACGGCCTTCAGTGCCAACGCCACCACTCATGTCATCGGGAATTAAGGCGCTGGAAGTCATCCGCTTACTCGCGATACATTCCCAATCCAACACAAGAGTTAAGAGATACTTTCCAAAACATGTTGGGTTGAGCTATTCATGTGTATTTGACTACAATAACTGGGTATTTCATTTTTGCCCTCTTCTTTCTCAGGCCTACCTCATCCTCGGTTTCGGCACACCACAACCGACTACGCTTATTCCCTGATTTCATAGGGTTCTTCACTGTACTACCGTAAGCGCCTCACACAAGTGTGAAGGCAGTTTGCCTGGATTTGTGGGAGGGGCTGAGGTCCGCCTCCAGCCTATTTAGGGCACCCCCTTACCTGGCTCCTGCACCGTCCGAGGTCTGAGCTTTGACCCTCCCACCACTCCACTCATTTACAACTCATTTCTTCCATATCTCTATCCTTGGGTGGGCCCTCTTCTTTCTCAGGCCTACCTCATCCTCGGTTTCGGCACACCACAACCGACTACGCTTATTCCCTGATTTCCTAGGGTTCTTCACTGTACTACCGTAAGCGCCTCACACAAATATATATATATATATATATATATATATATATATAATAGATAGAGATAGATAGATATATCTACCTCTATCTATCTATCTATCTATCTCTATATATATATATATATATATAAATACGTTTAAGTAGATGAATAGTCCATGGATAGTTGCTGTAAAATGTTGCCTGTTTCCCTAAGAACAAATCGAGATATTAGAATAAGCAAAAAGATAAAATAAATGGGCTTAACTGCACAAACAATAAATAGATAAATAAATAATTGAATGAATAATAGCATAAATTAATAGGAATTAATGAGTTAAATCTCTAATATTTACCTACATGATTATGCCTACCTCGATTTAATATATAAAATTGGATACATAGATTGATTAAAAAAAATAATTTCATGGGTAAGTGGTTTTGATTCCTTAATAAATATCTCTCTCCAATAATTACCTCTAAAATAACATGATTTCACATATAAAATTATGTATAAAATTGATCGCATACGTAATACATGAGATGAATGAATGTATAAATAAGTGGTTTAACCCCTTGACGACCCAGGACGAGAATGCTCGTCCTCAAACGCCGTCACTTACGCTGGGTTCAGACCTGAGCGTTCGCGATGGAGCTCTGTATGCGCGATTGTACGGGCATTTGCAATCGCGCATACAGAGACAAGCGAACGCCCATTGTCGCGCGTTCCCGCTGAAGTCTATGTATGGGAACACTCGACAAGAAGCCCCAAAGAAGTTCATGTACTTCTTGGGGCGTCGGGCGTTTTACAGCGTGATCGTACGCGCTGTAAAACGCTCAGGTGAGAACCATTCCCATAGGGAATCATTGGAACGCTGTAAAATGCTCAGGTGTGAACCCAGCCTTAGTGCTCGAGGACGAGCGGTCTCATCCTGCAGTCGTTCCCCCCCCCCACCACATGCGATTTTCCCCCCGATCAACAGCAGAGATCCGGCGCTTGCTGACACCCGGATCACTGCTGCATCCACCAGCATCGGCAATAACGTCGATGTCGGTGGATTAACCCCTCATATGCCGCGGCATATAGGAGGTTTGCACTCCCTCACCTCATGCATCAAGTCCCCGCGCTGCTGTGGCGGGGACTCTATGTTTGCCATGGCAGCCCCAAGCCATTCCAATGCTTGGGGCCTGTCATGTACGGAAGCCTCCTAGGAAACTGTTAGCGTCTTACAGTGTAAGACACTAACAGTTCAATACAGCACAATTCAGATGTATTGTGCTGTATTTAAACAAGGATCAGACCCTGCCCCATAGTGGGACAAAAAATAAAGTGAGAAAAAAAAAGTTAATAAAACAAATTTTTTACAAAAAAATTAAGGTTTCAAGTAAAAAAATGAAAGCGTCCTTTTCCAAAAATAATGTAAAAAAAAATTGTAAAAAAATAAATAGGGAAAAGACATATTAAGTATCGTTGCGTCCGTATCGACCAGCTCTATAAACATAATTTGTCACCTTACATCACAAAAAGTACAACAGCAAGCGATCAAAAAGGCGTACGCCCCGCAGAAAATGAGCCCCTAGCTGAGAGAATCGCCCAAAAAATTCAAAAACTATGGCTCAAAATATTTTTTTGTTTTAAAAAAGCTGTTATTGTGTAAAACTTACATAAATTTTAAAAAAAGTATACATATTAGGTATCGCCGCGTCCGCATCGACCACCTCTATAAAAATATCACATGACCTACCCCCTCAGATGAACAGCATAAAAAATTAAAACTGTGCTAAATAAACCATTTTTGGTCTTCTTACATCACAAAAAGTCTAATAGCAAGCGATCAAAAAGTCATATGCACCCCCAAAATATTGCAAATCAAACAGTCATCTCATCCTGCAAAAAATGAGACCCTACCCAAGATAATCACCCAAAACTGAAAAAAACTATGGCTCTCAAAATATGGAGACACTAAAACATGATTTTTTTGTTTCAAAAATTAAATCATTGTGTAAAACTTACATAAATAAAATTGTATACATATTAGGTATCGCAGCGTTCGTGACAACCTGCTCTATAAAAATACCACATGATCTAACCTGTCAGATGAATGTTGTAAATATAAAAAAAACAACGTTGCCAAAGAACCTATTTGTTACCTTGCCTCACAAAAAGTGTAATATAGAGCAACCAAAAAATCATATGAACCCTAAACTAGTACCAACAAAACTTCCACCCTATCCCGTAGTTTCTAAAATGGGGTCACTTTTTTGGGGAGTTTCTACTCTAGGGGTGCATCAGGGGGCTTTAAATGTGACATGGTGTCCAAAAAAACTGTCTAGCAAAATCTGCCTTCCAAAAACCGTATGGCATTCCTTTCTATCTATGCCCTGCCGTGTGCCCGTACACCAGTTTACGACCACATATGAGGTGTTTCTGTAAAATACAGAATCAGGGCCATAAATAATGAGTTTTGTTTGGCTGATAACCCTTTCTTTGTAACTGGAAAAAAATAAATTTGGAAAATTTGCCCAAAAATTTAAATTCTGAAATGTCATCTCTATTTGCCAATAACTCTTGTTATTGTAACCTAAAGGGTTAACAACATTTATAAAACCAGTTTTTAATACCTTGAGTGGTGTAGTTTCTAGAATGGGGTCATTTTGGGGTGCTTTCTATCATGTAAGCTTCACAAAGTGACTTTAGACCTGAACTGGTCCTTAAAAAGTTGGTTTTTGAAAATTTCTGAGAAATTTCAAGATTTACTTCTAAGCCTTGTAACATTCCCCAAAAATAAAATGTCATTCACAAAATGATCCTAACATGAAGAAGACATATGGCAAATTTAAAGTAATAACTATTTTTGTAGGTATTAATATGTATTATAGAAGTAGAGAAATAGAAACTTGGAAATTTGCAAATTTTTTAAACTTTTTGGCAAATTTGGTATTTTTTTATAAATAAAAATGAATTTTTTGGACTCCATTTTACCAGTGTCATGAAGTACAATATGTGACGAAAAAACTGTCTCAGAATGGCCTGGATAAGTCAAAGCGTTTTAAAGTTATCACCACATAAAGTGACACTGGTCAGATTTGCAAAAAATGGCTTGGTCCTTAAAGGGAACCTGGATATTTGATTATAATCTAACTAATTATATACAATCATTAACTACTAAAAAGTACCTTAGCTGTATTCACTTACTGGTGTGACAGATGGTTACCTCATAATATACACACAAAGATGCTGCATGCTAATGAGCTGATTCGAGTCCGGCGTGATGTCATTGAGTCCAGCGTATATTTAATTCAGAGCTATAGCCACTCCCCTGCCCACCTGCTGCTGATTCCTATGGAAACAAACTGTCATTCAGCAGCAGGTGGGCGGGGAGAGTCAGGAGCTCATGAATATTTGCGCTCATCATTATCAGCTGGAGCTTTTCAATACAAGATTTTGGCAGATTGGGTCTATTAAAGAAAGTGACCCAGCATTTTGCTAAGAGAATCAGTCACTTATTTATGTTGCCCTTAGTTAGGACACCATAAAACTGGTGACAGGATCCCTTTAAGGTGAAAAATGGCATGGTCCTTAAGGGGTTAATTCCCTAATAAGTACCTATGTAAAAATGGGCTTGACTACACCAACAATACACAAATCAATGAATAAATAATTGAATCAATGATTATATTAATATCAACTAATGGTTTAAAACACTAATGAATACCTACATGAGTATACCTACATAGACCTGTCACTTACACACCTGTCACTTACCAGTAGGAGGAGCGGCGGCCGGCGCATGTAAGTACAAGCTAAGTATCTATGGCAGCCAGGTCTGCAGTAGCGTCCTGGTTGCTATGCTAACCGATCGGAGCCTCAGCGATAAACTGGGACTCCGATCGGAAATGCCGCTCTGCTGCCACCAATTATGGGGGGAGGGGGGGGTTGTTAGCCTGTGGCCATTGCCACCAATGCTTGTTAATACTGGGGAGGGGGGCCACACTGGCCACCAATGCTTTTAATACTGGGGAGGGAGGGAGGGGGGCTGCACTGACCACCAATGCTTTTAATACTGGGGAAGGAGGGGGGTCTGGCCCCTGCTGCCTGGCAGCACCCGATCGGCACCCGGGGCTGAGATACGCACAATTAACCCCTCAGGTGCGGCACTCCAGAAATACATCCAGGCCCCTCTTGAATTCCTTTATTGTACTCACCATCACCACCTCCTCAGGCAGAGCGTTCCATAGTCTCACTGCTCTTACCGTAAAGAATCCTCTTCTAGGTTTGTGTACGAACATTCTTTCCTCCAGACGCAGAGGATGTCCTCTCATCACAGTCCTGGGGAAAAATAGATGATAGGAGAGATCTCTGTACTGACCCTTGATATATTTATAAATAATAATTGATCTTATCAAGGGCATCTATGTCCCTTTTGATGCAACCCATTATCTTATGGGCCTTGGCGGCAGCTGCCTGACACTGTTTTTTGCAACTTAGGCTACTTTCACACTAGCGTTCGGGGCTCCGCTTGTGAGTTCCGTTTGAAGGCTCTCACAAGCGGTCCCAAACGCATCCGTAGAACCCCAATGCATTCTGAGTGGAGGCGGATCCGCTCAGAATGCATCAGTCTGGCACCGTTTGGCCTCCGCTCCGCTCAGCAGGCGGACACCCGAATGCTGCTTGCAGCGTTCGGGTGTCTGCCTGGCCGTGCAGAGCCAAACGGATCCGTCCAAACTTACAATGTAAGTCAATGGGGACTGATCCATTTGAAGTTGACACAATATGGCTCAATTTCAAACGGATCCGTCCCCCATTGACTTTCAATGTAAAGTCTGGACGGATCCGTCTGACTAACTTTCACACTTAGATTTTTTTCTGAAATATAATGCAGACGGATCCGTTCTGAACGGATCCAATCGTCTGCATTATAGGAGCGAATCCGTCTGTGCAGACACCAGACGGATCCGCTCCGAACGCAAGTGTGAAAGTGGCCTTAGTTTGCTGTTTATTAAAATTCCTAGATCTTTTTCCATGTCAGTGTTACCAAGTGTTTTACCATTTAGTATGTACGGGTCCCAAGTGCATAACGTTACATTTGTCAGTGTTAAACCTCATCTGCCACTTATCTGCCCAAGCCTCCAATCTATCCAGATCCTTTTGTAGTAGTATACTGTCCTCTTCAGTGTTAATTACTTTACATAGTTTAATGTCATCTGCGAAAATTGATATTTTACTATGCAAACCTTCTACAAGATCATTAATAAATATATTGAAGAGAATAGGGCCCAATACTGAGCCCTGAGGTACCCCACTAGTGACAGTGACCCAATCTGAGTGTGTACCATTAATAACCACCCTTTGTTTTCTATCACTGAGCCAGTTACTTACCCACATACAGACATTTTCTCCCAGTCCGAGCATTCTCATTTTATATACTAACCTTTTATGTGGTACAGTGTCAAATGCTTTGGAGAAGTCCAGATATACAACATCCATTGATTCGCCACTGTGAAGTCTAAAACTTACCTCCTCATAGAAACAGATTAAATTAGTTTGGCATGACCGATCCCTCATGAAGCCATGCTGATATGGCGTTATTTGCTAATTTCCATTGAGATGCTCCAAGATAGCATCTCTTAGAAAACCTTTAAACAGTTTACCCACAACAGATGTTAAACTTACCGGCCTATAGTTTCCAGGTTCTATTTTTGGACCCTTTTTGAATATGGGCACCACATTTGCTATGTGCCAATCCTGTGGGACATTCCCTTGACAGGGAATGTCCCAAATACCAGAAATAAGGGTCTGCCAATAACATTACTTAATTCCCTTACGGGGATGTATGCCATCCGTTCCTGGCAATTTGTCTATTTTAATCTTTTTAGTCGCTGTTGCACTTCTTCCTGGGTCAGACAGGACACTTTTAATAGGGAATTTATTTTTACATGCAGTATTTCATCTGACAGTTTATTTTCTTCAGTGAATACATTAGAGAAAAAAAAGAATATTTAACAGCTTTGCTTTCTCCTCATCACTCTTTAACCGCATCCGGACCGCCTAACGCAGATCCGCGGTCCGGAGGTGGCAGCTGCAGGCAGACTGACGCATATACGCGTCATCTCGCGAGACGCGAGATGACGCGCTTAGCCGGCCCGCGCATGCGCAATGCGGGCCGGCATTTCTTCCAGGGGGGTCGCGTCATCAGCTTGCCAGCCAATGATCGTGGCTGGCAAGCTGATGATTTTTAAAAAATCCAATGAGAAGCCAGATAACACATCATATTAGTAAATATGATGTGTTACAGGGGCGTAGCGTGGGGGGGGCCGGAGGGGCCGTTGCCCCGGGCGCCAAATTGCAGGGGGCGCCAGGCATCCGAAATTTCAATGAGGGCTACGGGAGCCTATGGCTCCCGTCCCCTCCGTTATGCCCCATAGGCTTCAGGCCACTAGGCCTGAAGCCTATAAGGCAGTAGAGGCGAGCGACGCAGGACTCGGTCACGATAACCTCACTGTGACCTCCTGCGTCGGGTCTCGCGAGATGACGCGATGACGCGGCGCAGGAAGGCACAGTGAGGCGTTCGTGACCGCCTGCGGCCTGCGGCGGGAACAAGCGGGGATGGAGATAGGTAAGTATTTTTTTTTTATGTTAACTTACCTAATTGCAGAGGCTCTGGCGGCAGTATGGGGGGTGGGAGAGGAGAGGAGAGGACTGGAGCAGAAAGGCTTCAATGGCATTGGCATAGTAATAAGAGGGGGACATTATATTAGCAAAGAGGGGGGCCAGTACATTAATAACAGAGGGGCCAGTACATTAATAATAAAGAGGGGGCCAGTACATTATTAATAAAAAGGGGGCCATTATATTAATAATAAAGAGGGGGCCAGTACATTATTAATAAAAAGGGGGCCATTATATTAATAATAAAGAGGGGGGCCAGTACATTAATAACAGAGGGGCCAGTACATTAATAATAAAGAGGGGGCCAGTACATTATTAATAAAAAGGGGGCCATTATATTAATAATAAAGAGGGGGCCAGTACATTATTAATAAAAAGGGGGCCATTATATTAATAATAAAGAGGGGGCCAGTACATTATTATTATTAATGTAATGGCCCCCTCTTCATTATTAATGTAATGACCCCCTCTTTATTATTAATATAATGGCCCCCTCTTTATTATTAATGTAATGCCCCCTCTTTATTATTAATGTAATGGCCCCCTCTTTATTATTAATGTAATGGCCCCTCTTTATTATTAATGTAATGGCCCCCTCTTTATTATTAATGTAATGCCCCCTCTTTATTATTAATGTAATGCCCCCTCTTTATTATTAATATAATGGCCCCCTCTTTATTATTAATATAATGACCCCCTCTTCATTATTAATGTAATGACCCCCTCTTTATTATTAATGTAATGGCCCCTCTTCATTATTAATGTAATGACCCCCTCTTTATTATTAATGTAATGGCCCCTCTTTATTATTAATGTAATGACCCCCTCTTTATTATTAATGTAATGGCCCCTCTTTATTATTAATGTAATGACCGCCTCTTTATTATTAATATAATGGCCCCTCTTTATTATTAATATAATGGCCCCTCTTTATTATTAATGTAATGGCCCCTCTTTATTATTAATGTAATGACCCCTCTTTATTATTAATATAATGGCCCCTCTTTATTATTAATGTAATGGCCCCTCTTTATTATTAATGTAATGACCCCTCTTTATTATTAATATAATGGCCCCCTCTTTATTATTAATATAATGGCCCCCTCTTTATTATTAATGTAATGGCCCCTCTTTATTAATCAAAACTGATCACAGTCAGATCTACAATTGTATTAGTGTCAACTTAGTTTGCCCTCCACCCAAAACGCAGTGTTTGCCCGATCGGGCCTGATCGATCGCCCACACGTGCGTTCGCCCACACCCGCCCCGCCGCAGTGACAAAAAATATATATATTTTTTTGATCACTGCACATTCACTTTACACGCGCTGCGGCGATAAAAAACCCCCAGTTTTTATATTTTTTATCAACCGCAGCGGCCTCCGGTACTTCGCTAGCCTCCCATTTGTAAGACAGGCTTGCTTTTTTTCTTGGGTAGTCTCAGGGAATACCCATAAATTTAGTTGCCCAAATGTCAAACAGGGGGTATTCTTCTGAAGATGCCTACAGGCTTCTGACCCAGTCGGATGAGGAATGGGAACCCTCATCTGACGAATCTAGCGGGTCAGAATATGAACCTGTAGAAAGCAGTGGCAGTCTGACCCAAAGCTCGGACGAGGAGGTTGAGGTCCCTGATACCACGAGGCATACCCGGCCCCGTGTCGCTAGACCACAGGTTGCGCAGGATCCGCTTCAAGGGCAGCAGAGTGGGGCTGGCGCTGTCGGATTACGTGGTGAGGCATACACCAGCAGCGCAGCCTTCCCTGGACCTAGTACCAGCACTGCCGTACAACATGGTGAAGTGGAGAGCACCAGAAGGGCAGTTGAAGCTGGTACGGTGGCACGTGCAGTAGATACCCCGTCGCAGCCACCGAACAGACAGGACCGTAGACCCCCTAGAATCCCCGAGGTGCTAGCAAACCCTGATTGGCAGTCCCCAACTTCAGCCGCACCTGTAGTTCCCCCTTTCACCGCCCAGTCGGGTTGAGACAGCTCAGATCGGTTTGGCCCTGGGATTTTTTGAGCTGTTCTTGACTGCGGAGCTCTTGGACATAATCGTGGCTGAAACAAACCGGTATGCCACAAAATTTATAACTGCCAACCCGGGAAGCTATTATGCCCAGCCTTTCCGGTGGAAAATAGTCCAAGTTTCCAAAATTAAAACTTTTCTGGGCCTTCTCCTCAACATGGGTCTAACCAAAAAGCATGAATTGCGGTCATATTGGTCCACGAACCCAATTCATCACATGCCCAAGTTCTCTGCTGCTATGTCCAGGGCACGTTTTGAGGCCATCCTGCGTTTCCTGCACTTTAGCGACAACACCACCTCCCGTCCCAGAGGCCACCCAGCTTTTGACCAGCTCCACAAAATTCGGCCCCTCATAGACCACTTCAACCTGAAATTTGCAGATTTGTATACCCCAGAGCAAAACATCTGTGTAGACGAGTCCCTAATACATTTTACCGGGTGCCTTGGCTTCAAACAATACATTCCAAGCAAGCGCACCCGGTATGGGGTCAAATTGTATAAGCTCTGTGAAAGGGCCACAGGCTATACCCACAAATTTCGGATCTATGAGGGAAAAGAACAGACCCTGGAGCCGGTCGGTTGCCCTGACTACCTGGGGAGCAGTGGGAAGATAGTTTGGGACTTGGTGTCAACCTTATTCGGCAAGGGGTACCATCTTTATGTGGACAATTTCTACACAAGTGTGGCCCTCTTCAGGCATTTGTTTCTAGAACAGATTGGCTGCTGTGGCACCGCGCAAACTAGTCGCGCGGGATTCCCCCAACGGTTCGTTACCACCCGTCTTGCAAGGGGGGAGAGGGCTGCCTTGTGTAACGAAGAACTGCTCGTGGTGAAATGGAGAGACAAGCGTGATGTTTACATGCTCTCATCCATTCACGCAGACACGACAATACAAATTGAGCGAGCAACCCGTGTCATTGAAAAGCCCCTCTCAGTCCACGACTATAACCTTCACATGGAAGGGGTGGACTTTAATGACCAGATGTTGTCTCCGTATTTAGTTTCCCGCAGAACCAGACGCTGGTATAAGAAGGTGTCTGTATATTTGATTCAATTGGCTCTGTAAAATTGTTTTGTTCTCTACAGTAAGGCTGGGAGAACAGGATCCTTCCTCAAATTTCATGAAGAGATCATTGAGAACCTCTTGTACCCAGGAGGTTCCGTGGCCCATCCACCAGTGTAGTTAGCCGTCTACACGAGCGACATTTCCCCAATGTCGTTGCCGGTACCTCAACCCAACCGTCACCCCGAAAAAGATGTTGTGTCTGTAGCAGGAGTGGAATAAGGCGTGACACCTGCTATTTCTGTCCTGACTGCCCTGACCACCCTGCCCTATGCTTTTTTTTTTATATACAATCCCGGCAATGATTTATTCATCCACATCGATTGATGTGAAAGAAGAAATCTGGTTTGCCAGGGCATACGAGCTAAGTGGGTATGGAGGGGCATATTGAGTCCATGAAAGATTTTTTTTTGTTGTTGTTTTTTCTCACAAAGTCTCACTTTCCGCTAACTTGGGACAAAAATTTCAATTTCCGCTAACTTATGCCAAAAAAAATAAAAATTCTATGAACCCGCCAGGCCCCTCATTGAATACCTTGGGGTGTCTTCTTTCCAAAGTGGGGTCACATGTGGGATATTTATACTGCCCTGTCTTTTTAGGGGCCCTAAAGCGTGAGAAGAAGTCTGGGATCCAAATTTCTAAAAATGCCCTCCTAAAAGTAATTTGGGCACCTTTGCGCATCTAGGCTGCAAAAAAGTGTCACACCTGTGGTATCGCCGTACTCAGGAGAAGTTGGGGAATGTGTTTTGGGGTGTCATTTTACATATACCCATGCTGGGTGAGAGAAATATCTTGGTCAAATGCCAACTTTGTATTAAACAAATGGGAAAAATTGTCTTTTGCCAAGATATTTCTCTCACCCAGCATGGGTATATGTAAAATGACACCCCAAAACACATTCCCCAACTTCTCCTGAGTACTGCGATACCAGATGTGTGACACTTTATTGCAGCCTAGGTGGGCAAAGAGGCACACATTCCAAAGAGCACCTTTCGGATTTCACCAGTCATTTTTTACAGATTTTGATTGCAAACTACTTCTCACGCATATGGGCCCCTAAAATTCCAGGACTACCCCACAAGTGACCCCATTTTGGAAAGAAGACACCCCAAGGTATTTCATGATGGGCATAGTGAGTTCATGGAAGTTTTTATTTTTTGTCACAAGTTAGTGGAATATGATACTTTGTAAGAAAAAAATAAAAAATAAAAAAATCAACATTTTCCGCTAACTTGTGACAAAAAATAAAAAGTTCTATGAACTCACTATGCCCATTAATGAATACCTTAGGGTGTCTACTTTCTGAAATGGGGTCAGTTGTGGGGGTTTTCTACTGTCTGGGCATTGTAGAACCTCAGGAAACATGACAGGTGCCCAGATAGTCAGAGCTGCTTCAAAACGCGGAAATTCAAATTTTTGTACCATAGTTTGTAAACGCTATAACTTTTCCCCAAACATTTATTTTTTAATCAAAGACATGTAGAACAATAAATTTAGTGAAATTTATATCTGGATGTCGGTTTTTTTGCAAAATTTTACAACTGAAAGTGAAAAATTTCTTTTTTTTGCCAAAAAATCGTTAAATTCTGATTAATAACAAAAAATGTTAAAATGTCAGCAGCAATGAAACACCACCAAATGAAAGCTCTATTAGTGAGAAGAAAAGGAGGTAAAATTCCTTTGGGTGGTAAGTTGCAAGACCGAGCAATAAACGGTGAAAATAGTGTAGTGCAGAAGTGTAAAAAGTGGCCTGGTCATTAAGGGGGTTTCAGCTAGGGGGGTTGAAGTGGTTAAAGGGCCGACACCTTCAGATTTATACTTTTTAACATTTATATAATTGAAGAACATTTTAGGCTTTGTTTTATTCTCTTTGGCAATTAATCTCTCGGTCTCTAGTTTGGCTGCTTTTATTTGTTTTTTACATGTTATATTTTTTTCCTTATAGTTTTTCCGTGCTTCCCTCCTGTTTTAGTGCTTATATGCTTTCTTTTAGTCATTTATTGCTTTCTTTACAGTTCTATTTATCTACATTGGTTTAATTTTGTTCCTTAACCTTTTATTCCTATATGGTATGTACCTCTCACAATGAGATTTTAGGATGCTTTTAAAGATATCCCACTTTGTGGCTGTACTTTAATTTTTGAGGACTTTGTCCCAGTTAGTTAGGCCTATGGCCTCTCTTAGTTCGTTAAATTTTGCTTTTTTGAAGTTTGGTATTTTTGTTCCTCCCTGTAGAAATGCTCTTTTGAATGATAATTGGAAGGTTATTACTTTATGGTCACTATTTCCCAGGTGTCCCCCAACCTGCATGTCTGTTGTTTTGTCAGGCCTATTGGTTAATACTAAGTCCAGTATGGCCGTTCCTCTAGTCGGGTCCTGAACCAGTTGGGAGAGGTAATTGTCTTTGGTTATTGCCAAGAACCTGTTTCCTTTATGAGATATGCAAGTTTGTTTCCCAGTCTATATCTAGAGATGTCACAAACATAAAATTTTCCGTTTGCGAACGGCAAATGCGAATTTTTGCAAATGTTCGCGAACCGCCATTGACTTCAATAGGCAGGCAAATTTTAAAAACTCACAGGGACTCTTTCTAGCCACGGTAGTGATGGAAAAGTTGTTTCAAGGGTACTAACACCTGGACTGTGGCATGGCGGATGGGGATCCATGGCAAAACTCCCATGGAAAGTTACATAGTTGACGCAGAGTTGGGTTTTAATCCATAAAGGGCATAAATCACCTAACAATACTATTTTTTTTTCAACAACGTTGTTTAAAACATCCAGTGTGTGTATACGATCAGGTATGATGTTGTATCGATCAGGTAGTGTAAGGGTTACGCCCGCTTCACAGACATTGACAGACCAAACTCCCCTTTTAATGCACCGCAAACAACAGCAAACAGTCCATTTGCCCAACCGCAAACTCCCCATTTGCCAAGGTTGGATACCAAGCTAGCCATGTCCCGTTAATGTCATTGAAGGTTTCTTCCTCCACCCAGCCACGTACAACACCAAGGGTCCCGCAAGGGTAATTCAATAGATTTTTCGAACGGGGAGATGGTTAAAAAAATCGCTGGCTCACTACCCTTTGTTTTAATCTACGGTCACTGCGTCTGCGCCGTGCAATTTACTGTCACACCCGATATGAGTGGTATTTTCTGTAGTTCTTTCTTCATCAGTTTAATCCCTGTTATTTCCTTTTGTGAAAAAAAAAAAAACTTAGGCCGGGTACCTTCGACTGCCTTCACAGTGACCAAACTCTGATGCACCAAACTGAATTGATTTTAGGAACCGGGAGATGGAAAAAGCAGCTTGGTCGGTCCTCTTACTACCAAGTTGGGGCACTGTGCGTGCACGGAGCAATGTGCTGTGACACCCTATATGAGTGGTGTACCAGTTGGGAGAGGTAATTGTCTTTGGTTATTGCCAAGAACCTGTTTCCTTTATGAGATATGCAAGTTTGTTTCCCAGTCTATATCTAGAGATGTCACAAACATAAAATTTTCCGTTTGCGAACGGCAAATGCGAATTTTTGCAAATGTTCGCGAACCGCCATTGACTTCAATAGGCAGGCAAATTTTAAAAACTCACAGGGACTCTTTCTAGCCACGGTAGTGATGGAAAAGTTGTTTCAAGGGTACTAACACCTGGACTGTGGCATGGCGGATGGGGATCCATGGCAAAACTCCCATGGAAAGTTACATAGTTGACGCAGAGTTGGGTTTTAATCCATAAAGGGCATAAATCACCTAACAATACTATTTTTTTTCAACAACGTTGTTTAAAACATCCAATGTGTGTATACGATCAGGTATGATGTTGTATCGATCAGGTAGTGTAAGGGTTACGCCCGCTTCACAGACATTGACAGACCAAACTCCCCTTTTAATGCACCGCAAACAACAGCAAACAGTCCATTTGCCCAACCGCAAACTCCCCATTTGCCAAGGTTGGATACCAAGCTAGCCATGTCCCGTTAATGTCATTGAAGGTTTCTTCCTCCACCCAGCCACGTACAACACCAAGGGTCCCGCAAGGGTAATTCAATAGATTTTTCGAACGGGGAGATGGTTAAAAAAATCGCTGGCTCACTACCCTTTGTTTTAATCTACGGTCACTGCGTCTGCGCCGTGCAATTTACTGTCACACCCGATATGAGTGGTATTTTCTGTAGTTCTTTCTTCATCAGTTTAATCCCTGTTATTTCCTTTTGTGAAAAAAAAAAAAACTTAGGCCGGGTACCTTCGACTGCCTTCACAGTGACCAAACTCTGATGCACCAAACTGAATTGATTTTAGGAACCGGGAGATGGAAAAAGCAGCTTGGTCGGTCCTCTTACTACCAAGTTGGGGCACTGTGCGTGCACGGAGCAATGTGCTGTGACACCCTATATGAGTGGTGTCTTAACAAGCACTATTCCTATCAGTTTAATCCCTTTTATGTCCCCTAACCATTGTCGAATTAACGAACCATTACGACATCCTGAAATAATTTAGTTCTGAGCTCTGTATGTATTGGAATTGATGGGGATTTTTAAAATTGTCTGCATTATTTCTAATAAACTATTAAGAGACTTTATTATGATTTTTTTAATTTTATGTATTAAAAACCCATACAAAAAAAAAATAATCATTTTCTTTTCATGAAAAATTAAGCAAGAAGATCACTTTTAGTCTGATCATAATGAAGCAACGGCCTTATCTGGGGTGTGGCAACATTGCCAACACACTCATAGAGGTGATGATCGCTTCATTGTGATACGCAAGCCCCTTTACCACAACAAGGTACCGATCACGAAGGGGAATTGACACATGTATATGCCTTTTTTTTTTTTTTGCAGCCACAGTGCAGCACCAGAGGCCAGAAAAATTAGGCATGTACACGTGTCTAAAAAATTGGGTATTGTTGCTGTAGCAGCGGCCGGAAAAATTGATGTTTTCCAGGCAGATTGGTCACTAAAACATAGCGGCTTGAACCCTAGTTGGTGGCGGAGAATTCACGAGAGTCATCCGGTATGCAGACATTAAATACAGCAGCGTGGGGACCATTTTGAGGCCAAGGCATGTCATCAGGCCTTTTGTTAGTCAAACGTATCCCCCACTGTCAGTCCCTTCGGGATCCATGCCTCATTCATCATAATGAAGGTGAAGTAATCAACACTTTTTTGACTGAGGCGACTTCTTTTGTCAGTGACAATGCCTCCTGCTGCACTGAAGGTCCTTTCTGACAGGACACTTGAAGCGGGGCAGGCTAGAAGTTCTATCTCAAACTGGGATAGTTCAGGCCACAGGTCAAGCCTGCACACCTAGTAGTCAAGGGGTTCATCGCTCCTCAGAGTGTCGATATCTGCAGTTAAGGCGAGGTAGTCTGCTACCTGTCGGTCAAGTCGTTCTCTTAGGCTGTGGGGATGTGTAGGACTGAAAAAGCTCTGCGTGTTCTCCATCAACAACACATCTGTAAAGCGTCCTGTCCTTTCCGCCGTGGCCGTGGTAGGAGGAGGATTACTTTCACCTCTTCCCCAGTTAGATTCCTGTTGTGCTGTGATATCCCCTATATAAGCTGTGTAAAGCATATTTTTTAGTTTGGTTTTGAACTGCTGAATCCTTTCTGACTTCCGGCAATTTGGTAACATTTCCGTCACTTTCTGCTTATACAGGGGGTCTAGTAGCGTGGCCACTCAGTACAGGTCGTTCTCCTTCATCCTTTTTCTACGAGGGTCACTCAACAGACATGACAGCATGAAAGACCCCATTTGCACAAGGTTGGATGCCGAGCTACTCATTTCCCGTTCCTCGTCCTCACTGATGTCATTGACGGTCTGTTCTTCCCCCCCAGCCACGTACAACACCACGGGTCCCAGATAGGTGACAACAATGAGCACCCTGGAATGCCTGCTGTGGTTGGTCTTCCTCCTCCTCCTCAAAGCCGCATTCCTCCTCTGACTCCTCTTCCTCATACCCCTCTTGCAGTGTTGCCGCAGTTCCGGCAAGCGATGATGACAAGGCTGTTTCTGGTAGTGATGGTGATCACAACTCTTCCTCTTCACGCTCATCTACAGCCTGATCCAGCACTCTTCGCAGGGCATGCTCCAGGAAGAAAACAAATGGGATGAGGTCGCTGACTAGGTTTGTCACCTCCTCAAAAGGACGCATGAGCCTACAGGAATTGCGCATGAGCATTCCTGTAACGTGGCAAAAAAATTCCCAGCTCCGCAGAGGCTGTCGTAGCACCCCGGTCATACAAATACTCGTTGACGTCTTTTTCTTGTTGGAGCCGGCAGTCGAACATTAGGAGTGTTGAATTCCAACGTGTCGGGCTGTCGCAAATCAAGCGCCTCACTGGCATGTTGTTTCGGCGCTGAATGTCTGAAAATTACGCCATGGCCGTGTAGGAACGCATGAAATCGCCACACACCTTCCTGGCCTGCTTTAGGACGTCCTGTAAGCCTGGGTACTTAGACACAAAGCGTTGTACGATGAGATTCAACACATGTGCCATGCACGGCACATGTGACAACTTGCCCAAATTCAATGCCGCCAACAAATTGCTTCCATTGTCACACACCACTTTGCCGATCTCCAGTTGGTGCGGGGTCAGCCACTTATCCACCTGTGCATTCAGGGTGGACAGGAGTTCTGGTCCGGTGTGTCTCTCTGCTTTCAGGCAAGTCAACCCCAAAACAGCGTGACACTGTCGTATCCCGGATGTGGAATGGCCCCTGGGGAGCTGGGGGGGGATTCAATTGATATGCAGCCAGATGCCGCAGCAGAAGAGGACTCAGCCGAGGAGGTTATTGAAGAGGATGGAGTAGGAGCAGTAGAGGAGGTGGCAGTAGGCCTGCCTGCAAGTCGTGGCGGTGACACCAACTCTGCTGCAGAGCCACGCATTCCATGCTTGTCAGCCGGTTGACCCAATGCGCAGACCGTGCTTTGCAGACCAGTTAACAGTGGTCAGATGTACCCTTGCCCCAACACTGTATGCCAGAGATGCCATGACTTCCTTTTCAATAACTGAGTAGAGGTTTGGGATTGCCTTTTGTGAAAAAAAAAGATTTGTCCGGGTAGCTTCCACCAATAGCGACAAATTCTTTGAAGGCCTCAGACTCCACCAGCTGGTATGGTAAAAGAGTTCCGTCAAGCCAGCTGTCAGACGCCGGGCAAGGGGGGTGACTCTGTGACATTGGCTTCTTATGCTCAAACATTTCCTTGACAGACACCTGACAGTGGGCAGATGAGATGGAACTGCTAAAGGTGGGTGGCGGGTGGTTGAGAGGGGGCAAGGAGGACAGCAGTGGTTGACGTAGCTGAAGATGCTGGACCAGGAGGAGGATGGTGGCTTTGAGTTTGTGTGCTGCTTGTACTCATGTGTTGATCCCATTGGCGTTTGTGATGTGAGATCATGTGCCTTCGCAAAGCAGTTGTACCGAGGTGGGTGTTGGACTTCCCACGAGTTTCTTTTGGCACAGGTTGCAAATGGCATTGCTGTTATCAGAGGCAGACACACAAAAAAAATGCCACACTGCTGAGCTTTGCAATGACGGCATTCTGGTGGTGGCAACAGCATGCGTTAATTGGCGTGATGTCTGGCTGACCCCGGGTGCCAATACATGCTGTCTGACTGTGCCGCTAGCTCCTTGCGATGACCTCCCCCTGCTTCCAACTCGTCGCCTCCTTCTCTCTGTCTCCCCTTCTGAACTTTTCCCCTCTTCTTCTCTTCGAGCAGTCACCCACGTGGCATCCACGGAGACACATCGTCATCATCAACCACTTCACTTGTATCTGACACCTCAGCAAAGGAAGCAGCAGCAGGTACAACATCATCATCATCATCACACTGTACGTCCATGTGTGTAATCCTGCCTGACAGACATATCCCTGTTATCTACATCCTCTCGCAATAATGGTTGCACATCACTAATTTCATCCAGCTGATGTGTAAATAACTCCTCTGCCGGATCAAGTGAAGCGGCTGTGGTGGTAGTGGCGGCGGCGGGCGGGAGAGTGGTAACTTGAGAGCAGGGGACCAAAGCTGAGCTGGAAGAGGATGGCGCGTCAAGGTTCGTAGCGGAAGCTGTTGAAGATTGGGTGTCCTGTGTAAGCCAGTCAACTATGTTCTCAGAAGTTTTCAGGTTCAGGGTACGTGGCCTCTGAACACTGGGCATTATTCCAGGGCCAGTGGAAATCACAGTACCACGATGGCCCCTGCGGGGTGGCCTGCCTCTGCCTGTCATTTTTTTTTTTCATAAGTGGTGCTATGCATGCAAGGTACTGTGCCACCCTATATAAGTGGTGGGCAGTGGGCACAGTACAGTCTGTGTGGACCTGACACACACTGGCTTGCAACTGCGATTATATCACAGTGAAAAATAAAAATACAAAAAATTCTGCAAGGTATTGTATGAATGGTGTGCACACAGTACAGTCTGTGGGCCAGACACTCACTGGCTTGCAACTGCGATTATATCACAGAGAAATTGACTTTTTTTTATCTGCAAGGTATTGTCTGTGACACCCTGTATGAATGGTGTGCACACAGTACTGTCTGTGAGCCTGCAGCCTCTCACACACAGGCAGGCAACTGCAATATATATATATATATATATATATATATATATATATATATATATTTATAAGCAGACTGATGTACCAGCCCTAAAATGGGCTTTTTGGGGTGCTGTCAGGATGCTGTCCTTACAGCAGATGAGTCTGTGGACACAGAACACTGCCCTAGCTAACACTTTCCTTATTAAATCAGTAGCAGCACTGTCCCTCCTCTCACTAAGAATGCAGCTTCCGAATGAATCTTAAATGGATGCTGTCCAGGAGGTGGGAGGGTCTGGGAGGGAGGTTCTGCTGCTGATTTTTTTTTTTTTACCCTACACCTTTCCTTCTGAACTGTTCTAGTCCTTCCTTCCATTCCTCCCCAAGTACCACTACCTTGCCCCCGGTTTCTATCTGCACTATCTTCCCCTCCTATAATCTAATTTAGTTTAAACTCTCCTCCAACCTTCTAGCCATCTTTCTCCCCAACACAGCTGCTTCTTCTCAATTGAGGTGCAGCCCGTCCCTATGATAGAGCCTGTAGCCGATAGAGAAGTTGGTCTAGTTCTCAAGTAACCCAAACCCCTCCTTCCTACACCAGTTCTTGAGCCACTTGTTAATCCGTTGTACAGGCAGTATTTCGGAACATACTACCTTTTGAGGTCCTTTCCCTAGGCTAAATCCCTGAAATCATTTTTAAGGACTCTCCACCTACCTCTAACTTTGTCATTGGTTCCGATATGGACCATGACCGCTGGATCTTCTCCAGCCCCCCAGTAATCTGTCAACCCGATCCACGATGTGTCAAACTCTAGCGCCAGAAAGACAGCACACTGTTCGGCGATCACGTTCTTTTTGACAGATTGCCCCATCTGTTCCCCTAATAATGGAGTCTCCCACTACCAGCACCTGTCTGGCCTGCCCTGCTCTCCTGGTTCCCTGCTTACTGGAGCTGACCTTCCCCTGATTGGCAGAGGAAGTGTCCGGCTGCAGCAGTGCCGTCCCTGGACTGACATCCCTCTCATCTGCCAAACGTGTAAACTTGTTGGGGTGTGTCAGATCAGGGCTAGCCTCCCTGGCACTCTTCTCGGTGAGAAGCAAACCCTTTTGCGAATTGTCAATGCCTCTGTGTTGCAATTTGCCCGTTTAGAGACTCTTTTTGCGATTCCAAATGCAAAATTTGCTCACATCGTGAACAAAGATATACACCCTTGAACGGCTGTTCCAGGACTGCATACATCATGCAAGATATGCACTGGACTGCGTTGTCAATTGTGCAACACATACTAGATGGGGATTACACCACAAAAGCGAAAAATACATGCAATATAAAATGTGGTAACTCTTGGGTGCCTGATTATCGTGAAGCTTTTCTTTTTTTGTAATGGGCCTGCCTTCTGCCTTTCATCTACTAGTTCTTCAAAATAGGTAGTGAGATATCGACATTCTGTTTCATAACATGGCTTTTTATATGATTGGTCAATGTGGCTAAATAACTACGTTTCTTCTCTTGAACATCATTCCATGTCTTCAGGCAATTTTTTCTTGGGAGAGGGAGTTGGCGGTGGGAAATTATTCTCTGAGTAAAGGCTGTATTAGACAGCTCGATTCGGCTGTTCACTAGCGGATGAGACCGCTGCTATTACATGCAGTGATCCCCTCTACAGAATGGGGAGCAGCGATCATTAGGCCATCGCTGATCCCTATGCTGTCTAGTTGTTTGCCGGCAGCAGATCGTGATTTGACAGCATGAACTGCTGCTGGTAAACAGTGATTTTTAAGCATGTTGCAACTGCAGGGAGGGGCTGTTACAAAATATACGTACCTGCATGCGGTACTCCGCGATATCTTTTGTGGGGTCATTGTCAATAAACCAAAGAAATCTTAAAATGTTTCTGTGTTCCTCTTTAACGAGAAAGCAATGAAACATCTGCTGAATGTCCACCATGAAGGCAACAGAGTCTTTGCGAAAACGAAGCAGTACTCCTAGGAGCCTGTTGTTAAGATCTGGACCTCAGAGCAGGACTTCATTTAAGGAGACGCCTTCATATTTTGCACTAGAGTCAAACACTACTCTAATTTGACCTGGTTTCTTTGGGTGGTAAACCCTGAATATGGGTAAATACCAACATTCTTCCGAGTTTTTAAGGGTGGGAGCTACCTCAGCATGACCATTCTCAAATATTTTCCTCATGAAAGTAAAGAAGTGATCTTTCATCTCTGGCTTCTTGTGTAAGCTACATCTTAGAGAGACAAAACGTCTGTAGACTTGCTCTCTTAGGCAAACATTGCCTTTGAGGCCTGAAGGGAAGGAGTGTGACTCAAATATTTGTTTTATCCTTTCTGATTTCCCTTTGATTGGTCTCTAAAAGCAATCTGTCTTCATGGGACATTGATATCCTATTGGCCTCCTTGGTCCTTTGGAACACTGAGCAACCTAGGTGGTCTTTGTCACTGTCACAAGCTATGTCGTGGTCTACAGAGTCTATGAAAGAACAAGGTAGTTGAGTACTATGTGGCAATTCCTTTATGAGGAAGTTGTTTTTACATGGTTGGAAGATAGAGGGACATCCATTAGCTAATGTGCTTATAAGTATGCTATTAATGGAAGTTGGTTTGTGTATGCTTCCTAAGCAGACATCCCCTACTATGACCCATCCTATGTCATGCCTTTGGGCATAAGGAGCATGATGTTGGCCATTAATCTGTTCTCTAGTTTTATGATCTTGTAAGATGGCTCTCCCTAGGAGTAGGATTATCTGAGCGTTAGGATCGAGTTCTGGTAAGAGATGGGCTATACGCTCTAAATGGAGGTGATGCATGGCTACCTCTGGTGTAGGGATCTCTTGTCTATTATCAGGGATTTGGTTACATTCAGTAATAGTTGTAAGGAAAGACACGTCTTACCATCTATGGACTCAATTAGGTAGCCACTAGCTCTCCTCCCCGCTGTTTCTACAGTACCTGCACAAGTCTTTAAAGAATAAGGAGTGTTGGGTCCTTTGATGTTGAAAATGTCAAAGGTGGTAGATTTGACTAGGGGCGCATTACTTTGGTCATCTAGGATGGTGTAAACATTGATGGCTTTGTCTCTGCAGCCCCTTGGGTATACCTTTGCTAGGCAGATTTTTTAGCAGGACCTGCCGCCTATGAGTCCTTTGCAGACTTCAGTGCATTGTGAAGTAACTGTTGGTGGGTAAGCTTCAGAGTTACTATCCTCCCCGCCATGCTCTCCGGCACTGTTACTCTGTGATAAGGTCCATGGGAAAGGCCCAGGATGTAAGGCCGTCTTGTGATCTGAGTTGTTGCATTCTGTGCATTTTACACTAACCTGACAGTCTTTGGCAATATGTTATGTTGAAATGCGGTTCTCCTTGAGGAAGGCTTTGCGATCTCCTATAAACATTTCTCTAAAGGCTCTGCACTTCAGAAGATGGTGTGGCTTCTTGTGTAGAGGGTACTGCTTACCAGGATCTTTGACTGTTTCACAGCTGGAGGAGCTGTAATACCTGTAAGAATCTGCAGGTGAAATTTTAGTTTTGTTCACTTCCACTGATCCTTTGTGTGGTTTGTGGTCATGGGGAGTGGCACAAGACTGATACATCAAAGCTAGGGTCATTACGAATATTAGACTCTAGCCTTACAAAGTCAACATACACACTGAAGGGAGGGAATGGCACATTGTAGGTGTGTTTGTACCTTGACCCGTGGGAGACCCATTTCTCCTGTAGGTGGGCAAGCTTTAATACAATAGGCTTGACACCTCTGGCAGTGTCGAGGAAAGCAAGCCCAGGTAAATCCCCTTCGTCTTTGGCAACCTGTAATTCCATCAGAAGATCTCTTAAATCCCCAAGTTTCTGGAAACCTTTGCTAGATATTTTAGGGAATTTGCCAATTCTTTTAAACAACGCATCCTCTATGATCTCTGCAGAATTATAACATTCATCAAGTATATCCCAGATCATTCTTAGGCCAATCTCTGGGTAGTTTATATTAATATCCCTGATTCTCTTGGCATGTTTTACAGAGTCTTTTCCAAGCCGATCTATGAGGAAGTCTATCTCCTCACTACATGACAGACCCAAGTTTTTTGTAATGTTATAAAAGGAGGCCCGCCATGCTCTATAGTTTTCCGGGCGATCGCTGAACTTCGCCAGTCCCTTTTGTAACTAGCTCTCTTTTATTAAAGAACCTGGCAAAATCTGTTGCGCTCTGGTTACTACTATGGTTGGTTGGAGGTGGGAAGTCACGATGAGAGTGTGGTGGGCGATCATACCTGTATGGAGTCTCTGACTTAGGCCAGCCCATGTCATACCGTCTTGTGGCATAAGGTGGCTCTGCAGGCTGGACTGGAAGCTGCTTTCCTTGGTGTGCAGGGAAGTTAGCTCTAGTTTTGTCACGTGGCTCTGGGCTCTTTTGGTTGTAGGACTGGTTTCCGAGCGTGACTTTCTTTTGGACGGTATGGTTCCCCTATGGCATAGGTGACATCTTCGGTTCCTGGGAATGGATCAGCATTGCTGTTTGCGTGTTGACGGACATATGCTAAAGTGCGTCGTACAGGATCTTGCTGGCCGAGTTCTGGACTAAGCACACTGCGGTGACTTTCGGTTTTCGGTTATTCCATTGCTTCCAAGAAATCTGCTTCAGCTATGGCGGCTGACGTTTCTTTCTCTACGGCAAGTTTCTCTAGCTTTGCATCTAAGAGGACCTTTTGCATTTCTAGTGAAGCCTGTTGCTTTGCTTTCTCAGCCTTTTTCTTCTTTCATCTTCATTTCTTGTTTGGCAAAGGCTACTTTGACCTTCGCGGCTTCTGCCTTTGCGATCAAATGTGTCTACATTGCTTGAAGCAGATATCCCCTTGCAGCACTGGACTGTATAGAAGTCGCTGTGTAGTCAGGCTGTGTATCCACCTGACTTCTCCACAATGCAACTGATGGTCCCAACCCCATTTATAAGGCAAGAAATCCCACTTATTAAACCTTCAGGGCACACCTGTGAAGTGAAAACCCATTTCAGGTGACTACCTCTTGAAGCTCATCAAGAGAATGCCAAGAGTGTGCAAAGCAGTAATCAAAGCAAAAGGTGGCTACTTTGAAGAACCTAGAATATGACATATTTTCAGTTGTTTCACACTTTTTTGTTATGTATATAATTCCACATGTGTTAATTCATAGTTTTGATGCCTTCAGTGTGAATCTACAATTTTCATAGTCATGAAAATAAAGAAAACTCTTTGAATGAGAAGGTGTGTCCAAACTTTTGGTCTGTACTGTATATTACAATAACCTCAGGTTGCTGGATATGTGAAAAGGCTAAAGACACTTTCCTTCACATTTGGTGGGAGTGCGAAAATATCTTGCCTTTCTGGTGACAGATTTTTAAAAACAAATAAAATATATAGTGTGTGCCTCACTTTCAAACCTGAAATATCTTTTCCTCCCACTGAATACTCCAAATAAACTGTTCCCACTTATAAAGTAAATGCCAGCAGCCGCATATATACTTATCCAAACATATTGGAAATCTCAAGAGGTGCCTTCTACCCTACACTGGCTGAATAAAATTGATGTAAACATGACACCCAATGTGAAATTCATAACATTTTGCAAATTGATCAAACATTCTAACAGATCTGGTCAGTGTGGTCTTCACACAGATCCCAGCTTTATGATACCTGTAATGTCCCAGCTCCTGCACACCAAAATATTGGGACAGCTAATTTACTCCTTCCCTACTGAGCTCACTATACACCTTCTACAAATGCCTTGTCAATCTTGATTAAGGCTCACAAATCCAGAGGACAGTGGGCCCCGTTTGTTCTCCCCCCTATTACCCAGCTCTTACCTTTTTCCCTACTTCCCCTAGTTTTAGCCTCCTTCCCTATCCCCTCCTTCTTCTTGTTGCCTAAAGTAATTAAACTGTAGTAGAATGTGATAGATCAGTGGTGGCAAACCGTATTTTGCAACTTTTTGCATTTTAACTCCACTCACTCCTGTTTTGTCCAGTGGGTGGAAAAGTGGGCATTGTTAGTACTTTTTTAAAAGGTCGCAAAAGGCAGCACATTGAATGCAGACAGACTATTATAGCTAAAAGATAAAGTACATGTGGAAGATATACAATATTGGACTGTAGTATTTAGATTAAATTGCTGTGTTGGCACTTTGAGATAAATAAGTGGGTTTTGGGTTGTAGTTTGGGCACTCTGCAACCCAAAACCCACTTATTTATCTCAAAGTGCCAACACAGCAATTTAACCTTAATACTACAGTCCAATATTGTATATCTTCCATGTACTTTATCTTTTAGTTGCAAAATTTTAACGCAAGCAAGTGCAAAAAGTTGTGAAAGACATATTTTGAGTTCTTTTTATGCCAAAATTCTGTAGTGAAGGTATAATAGTGAAATTATAAATTAGGGCCACTCTATCTACCCAAAATGGTAAAACAAACTACAACTCGTCCCGCAAAAATTGAAAACTCATAGAGCTAAATTGAATAAAAAATTAAGTTATAACTGCTGGAACACAGAAGTGGAAAAATTTTACTAATCCTTAACCCCTCCCGCAATATCACATACATGTACGTGGGGGAATGTGGTGCCTTACCGCATTCCCACGTGCATGTACGTGATGCGGTTACACTGTCAGCGCACGGAGCGATGCGCTGGCAGGTCAATGAAGCTGGCACGCGGGGGTTGCTGAGCAACCAGGGACGCCAGTGGGAGCGAATCGCAGTGCTCACCGGCCGGCGATCGTTGTGATTGGTCAGTCTTCATTAATGGACCAATCATAGCGCATTGACGCTATTTAGGGAGGAACTGTGTATACTCTCCTTCTCAGATTGTCCCAATTCCTGTCAGGGAAGCGATCAGAGAAGGAGCTACTGTCAGAATCCACTCACCAGAGTTTTAACCCCGTCTACTCTGCTGTCGGCTGTCATCATCAGTTCTGTCCTCTGCCTCACACATAATTAACCCCTTCAGTGCCAATTAGCCACTCTTCTGTGCCTGATTTGCCCCAGTCAGTTGCAGATCAGTTCTGTCAAGTCCTGTCATCATCACCTCATCCAGACACCTGTCACTCCAGCCTGTCCGTCCGCCAAGGCACCTGCCACTCCAGCCTGTCCGTCCATCAAGGCACCTGTCACTCCAGCCTGTCCGTCCGTCAAGGCACCTGTCACTCCAGCCTGTCCGTCCGTCAAGGCACCTGTCACTCCAGCCTGTCCGTCCGTCAAGGCACCTGTCACTCCAGCCTGTCCGTCCGTCAAGGCACCTGTCACTCCAGCCTGTCCGTCCATCAAGGCACCTGTCACTCCAGCCTGTCCGTCCGTCAAGGCACCTGTCACTCCAGCCTGTCCGTCCGTCAAGGCACCTGTCACTCCAGCCTGTCCGTCCGTCAAGGCACCTGTCACTCCAGCCTGTCCGTCCGTCAAGGCACCTGTCACTCCAGCCTGTCCGTCCGTCAAGGCACCTGTCACTCCAGCCTGTCCGTCCATCAAGGCACCTGTCACTCCAGCCTGTCCGTCCGTCAAGGCACCTGTCACTCCAGCCTGTCCGTCCGTCAAGGCACCTGTCACTCCAGCCTGTCCGTCCGTCAAGGCACCTGTCACTCCAGCCTGTCCGTCCGTCAAGGCACCTGTCACTCCAGCCTGTCCGTCCGTCAAGGCACCTGTCACACACTCCCAAGTTACGTAAAAATAATAATAATTACCCTGTCACTATGTGTGCCATCCTCCTGTGTGTACATACTCGTGTACTGTGCTTGAGTGGCACCATTCTGTAAAATACAGTATACAGTGCCTTGCAAAAGTATTCACCCCCCATTGACTTTTTTCGTATTGTTACATTGCAGCCTTAGGCTGGGTTCACACCTGAGCGTATTAGATGAGCGCTTTTTCCAGGCATTTTTATCAGGCATTTTTGAGGCGTATTTTGGGGCGTTTTTGTATTTTGGAAACGCGCATAGTACATGCGTTTGTGTGATTAACCACAGAGGTATCCAATGAAAAACTGCCACAATACGCCCCAAAGAAGCTCCTGTACTTCTTGGGGCGTAGGGCGTTTTACAGCACGTTAGGACGACAATATGCTTGATAGAGTTGGGCTTTATGGCAGAGTGGCCAGAAGAAAGCCATTACTTTCAGCTAAAAACAATAAGGCACGTTGTGAGTTTGCGAAAAGGCATGTGGGAGACTCTCAAAATGTATGGAAGAAGGTGGTCTGGTCTGATGAGACTAAATGTGAACTTTTTGGCCATCAAAGAAAACGCTATGTTTGGCGCAAACCCAACACATCACATCACCCAAAGAACACCATCCCCACAGTGAAACATGGTGGTGGCAGCATCATGCTGTGGGCATGTTTTTTAGCAGCCGGGACTGAAAAACTGGTCAGAGTTGAGGGAAAGATGGATGGTGCTAAATACATATTCCTGTACCACTCTGTGCGTGATTTGAGGCAAGGACGGAGGCTCACCTTCCAGTAGGACAATGACCCAAAACACACTGCTAAAACATCCCTTGAGCAGTTTAAGGTGAAACATGTAAATGTGTTGGAATGGTCCAGATCTCAATCCAATAGAAAATCTGTGGTCAGACTTAGATTGCTGTTCACAAGCGCAAACCATCCAACTTGAAGGAGCTGGAGCAGTTTTGCAAGGAGGAATGGGCAAAAATTGCAGTGGTAAGATGTGGCAAGCTCATAGAGACTTATTTAAAGCGACTTGGAGCTGTTATTGCCGCAAAAGGTGGCTCAACAAAGTATTGACTTTAGGGGGGTGAATAGTTATGCACATTTACTTTTTCTGTTATTTTGTCCCATTTGTTGTTTGCTTCACAATGAAAAATAAATCTTCAAAGTTGTGGGTATGTTCTGTAAATTAAATTATGCAAATCCACAAACAATCCATGTTAATTCCAGGTTGTGAGGCACAAAAATATGAAAAAAGTCAAGGAGGGGGGTGAATACTTTTGCGAGGCACTCTAAGTCTCCTATGCCCCATGTAGATTTGTGCCACCTATAATTGTAAAATACATTAATTAACCCCTTTTCTGCCCCAATAAGGATATTAGCACTACTCTGTGCCCCATACTAGACCCCTGTATATAATTTTCAGCCTCCTGAGGCTCATCGCCAGCCATCAGTGCTACCTGCCAAGTGACTCAGGGAGTTTTTATCCTAAAGGATATACAGGATTTTAGTTCACTGTTCAATAAAAATTTTTTTAACTAACGTCGATTTTTTTATTTTGAGTTTAAAATAACTAAATGGCGTTTCACTGCTGAAGAGGAATATACCATGCTTTTTGAGGACACTGACTCCAACAGTGGAGATGAACAGTGGAAATCCTGTGTGTATCTAGGATTTCCACCAGTTCATGGGCTTTAAAGGATAACTGTCACACTTAGACCCTAATTTCAATTTTCATATATGTAGTTAGTAACTGATTCTGGAATATCATGTTATTAGTATTAGGCCCCATGCACACGGCCGTTGTTCACAGCCGTGTGCGGGCCGTGGAACCGCGGCCTGGATCCCTCCTGAGAGCAGGAGCGCACGGCGTCACTGGTTGCTATGACGCCGTGCGCTCCCTGCTGCCGGCACAGTACAGTAATACACTGGTATGATCTATACCAGTGTATTACTGTACTGTGCCGGCAGCAGGGAGCGCACGGCGTCATAGCAACCAGTGACGCCGTGCGCTCCTGCTCTCAGGAGGGATCCAGGCCGCAGTTCCACGGCCCGCACACGGCTGTGAACAACGGCCGTGTGCATGGGGCCTTAGACTGACTTACCCCATATTTAATAAGATTCAGCCCTTAGCAACCAGTCTGCATTAAACTGCAATTTCACTATTCAGTTAAGATGGCCGCCACTACCTTCACCCTGAGGCTAATCCCGCCTGCCCTCGCTAGCCAGTAACAATAGTGTCAGTAACCAGAGCCCTCCCCCCCTAAAGGGTTAATCTCCTGCAGCACAAAGGAGTCCTCTTACCACATGTTGCTTTCATTTATACACTGAGCAGATGGCAGATCTCCCTTCCCTGGTCTGCGCTGCTTCGACTCTACTTCTCCAGCTCTGCTGGGTGAGGGAGCGTCTGCCAAGCGCGTCTGCCAAGCGCAGGGACAGGGAGAAGTGCGCACAGCCCAGGCACTGTTATCATTATTATAGTCAGCAGCACTACTGGGGTCTCAAGAATAATACATGGACAGCATTTCTCTGGCGCATCCCCCCCCCCTCCCCCACGTAAAAAAAAGGCGGCCCCAAAAAAGATGTCGAGTTTGGTCGGTTAGAGGCTTCTGCATTGGAGAGTGCTTTCAAGTTTATCACACCTCTACTGATAGCCATTAAGGTAATTTCATTCATTTCTTAATTTATCCATGAGAAGACATTTTCAGTTTAGCATTTTTCCATTTAGCAATCCAATAATAGCCTCCCCCCAAAAATAAAAAATAAATAAAATAAAAACCTTAAAATTCCTATTATACCCCTAGATGAATACAACATGTCCTAGCCTGATTTTTTGGGGACAAGGTGACCAAAAAATGGCAAATTGCATGTTTACATTTTTTTGTTATGGTGTTCACCGCATAGGAGATTTTTAAAATATTTTAATAGTTCACACTTTTTCGGGCATGGCGATATATATATATATATATATATATATATATATTGTTTATATATTTTATATGTAAAATTTGGCAAGGGGGTGATTTTAACGTAATATTTTGGTGTTTGTTGTGTTTTTTTTTTTTTTTTTTTTTTTTTTTTACCTATTTCCCCCCTATGGGGCTAGAACCTGGGATATTTCATCCCTTGTCCTATTCAGGACTTCACACTCTCCCTGCTGCTCTGTGCTCTGTGCACACAGCAGCAGGGAGCTGACTATGGCAGCCAGGGCTTCAGTAACGTCCTGGCTGCCATGGTAACCGATCAGAGCCCCAGGCTTACACTGCTGGGGCTCCGATCGGAACTGCCATCAATGATAATACTTGGGGGATGGGGGTTTGGGGGAAAAGGGTTTACAGCTGCAGGTGTACAGAGAACAGTGAAGGGGCATAGGTTAATACCTGGTGAGATGCAGGGGTTAAAGGGTTAACACCTGGTGGACTGGGGTACATGGCTAAGGTACAGGAAACAAATGGTTAATCTCAGCAGGGTCTGCAGGGGGGAGAACGCAGTGCTAGGGCTGCTGGGAATGCAGAAAGGGTTAACCCAGGGTAGAAAAGGGTTAACACTGTGCTGGGGTTCATCAGCAGTGAAGGGGTTACTACACTGCAGGGCAGGCTACACAGGGATCTGCAAGGCAGGGACATGGGATTGCAGGGCAGGGGTTATACTCAGCCAGACTGCTCATTCCTCTGCAGGGATCAACTTCCTTCTGCTCCGTCCATGTGACCTCCCTCCTTCCTGCCTGCGCTTTCCTTCAGTGGCGCTGCAGGGCTTAGTTCTGCTTCTTCTGAGCACTGCCTGTGCTTCTCCTCATCTGGACTTGTTGGGGGGTGCGAGGGTTGACTCCTTCTTTTGAGCGCTGGATGCGCTCACTTTCATCTGGCTGGAGGCAGGTCAGGTTCCCTCTTCAGAGCGCAGTGCAGCGCATCACTGCCCGCGCTCTTTTCTGGGGGTGGAGTTAACTGCTTGGCAGCAGCTCATCGGGGCCTGTGCTCTCCTTTCCTCCTTGGGAGGGGGCAGGGTTTCTTCTGAGTGCCGCAAGTGCTCTCCTAGCTATGGGGGTGTTCCACTCACCCCAGCAGCACTGTGTTCAAGAATTTAAACCCTGTGGCGCTTGCTCCCGTTTTCCCACACTGCAGGCATGGGCACGCATGCCACAGGCAAGGACACGTGGGCCGGCGCGGCGATATGATGTCGCCGCACCAGCCCGAGCGTCCCTGCATGCGCCTTCCGGGACTGCGTAGCACGCTTCCAGGCAGGGATCTCTTTTATCCTCCCGCCTGTGAAGCGTCTGCATATCCCACATGCTGTAATTACCACATCGTAGATATGCAACAAACAGAGGGAGGGGAACAGTTGTTCCCCTATCTCTGTTATGTTAACTATCTCCAGCCCTGCTAGGAATGTTTAAAAAAACGGCACCGGATCTATTGATCCCTTGCCTTTTGGAGTCACCAGAAACTGGACATAATTGTACAGCCACCTGGTGACATCTCCACCACTTGCAGGAGCTGGAATGTGGGAGGAGGCTGAGGGGGAAGGCGCCGTGTACTTGCCTGCGGCATGCGTGCGCCTGCCTCCAGTGCGGGAAAACGGGAGCAAGCGCCGCAGGGTTTAAATACCTGAGCAACACTGCGCTCAAGAGAGTGGAATACCCCCATAGCCTAATGTTTTTGCTATCTCTCTGATGGGTTTGTTTTGTTTTGATTTTTCAGCCTAATGATGGGTTGCTTCACGGATAATGACCGCTCTTTGGATCTCATCTTGACAGTTGACAGGAACAGATTCCAAATGCAAATGGCACACTTGAAATGAACTCTGGACCTTTTATCTGCTCATTGTAATTGGGATAATGAGGGAATAACTCACACCTGGCCATGGAACAGCTGAGAAGCCAATTGTCCCATTACTTTTGGTTTCTTAACAAGTGGGAGGCACATATGCAAACTGTTGTAATTCCTATATTGTTCACCTGATTTGGATATAAATACCCTCAAATTAAAGCTGATGGTCTGCAGTTAAAGCACATCTTGTTCATTTCATTTCAAATCCATTGTGGTCGTGTATAGAGCCAAAAATGTTAGAATTGTGTTGGTGTATATATATATATATATATATATATATATATATATATATATATATATATATTGGCCCCTTATATGGCCAATAGGGATATATATTCCCTGTATGGCCATTTTTTATATGGGTCCCCTGTATTTGGGTCCAGTATATGGGTATGTATGTGGGCTTGTAGCTGCCCATTTATGCCCCAGGTTTATATTGAATGAAGGAAAAAAATAATAATTGGCTCTATACACCACCACAATGGATTTGCTGGCAGGCTGTAGATGCAATTTTTTTAACCCCTAACAGGTATATTATACGCTGTTTTGATAACAGCGTCTAATATACCTGGTCCTCTGGTGGTCCCTTTTGCTTGGATCGACCACCAGAGGACACAGGTAGCTCTGTAAAGTAGCACCAAACACCACTACACTACACTACACTACACCCCCCCCCTGTCACTTATTAACCCCTTATGAACCCCTGATCACCCCATATAGACTCCCTGATCACCCCCCTGTCATTGATCACCCCCCTGTCAGGCTCCATTCAGATGTCCGTATGTGTTTTACGGATCCACGCATCCATGGATCGGATCCGCAAAACACATACGTACGTCTGAATAGAGCCTTACAGGGGGGTGATCAATGACAGGGGGGTGATCACCCCATATGCACTCCCTGATCACCCCCTGTCATTGATCACCCCCCTGTCAGGCTCCATTCAGACGCCCGTATGTGTTTTACGGATCCACGCATTCAGACGTCCGTATGAGCCTTACAGGGGGGTGATCAGGGAGTCTATATGGGATGATCACCCCCCTGTAAGGCTCCATTCAGACGTCCGTATGTGTTTTATGGATCCACGCATCTATGGATCGGATCCGCAAAACACATACGGACGTCTGAATGGAGCCTTACAGGGGGGAGATCAGCCCATATAGACTCCCTGATCACCCCCCTGTAAGGCTCCATTCAGACGTCCGTATGTGTTCTACGGATCCACGCATCCACACATACGGACGTCTGAATGGAGCCTGACAAAGGGGTGATCGCCCCATATACACTCCCTGATCACCCCCCTGTCATTGATCACCCCCCCTGTCATTAATCACCCCCCTGTAAGGCTCCATTCAGACATTCTTTTGGCACAAGTTAGCGGAAATTGATTTATTTTTTTTGTTTTTGTTTTTTTCTTACAAAGTCTCATATTCCACTAACTTGTGTCAAAAAATAAAATCTCACATGAACTCACCATACCCCCCCGAAAATGGCAGGGCAGTATAAATACCCCACATGTGACCCCATTTTGGAAAGAAGACACCCCAAGGTATTCCGTGAAGGGCATGTTGAGTCCATGAAAGATTTAAATTTTTGTCCCAAGTTAGCGGAAAGGGAGATTTTGTGAGAAAAAACAAAAAAAACAAAAAAAAATTTCCGCTAACTTGTGCCCAAAAAAAAATATTATATTTCGCCATGCCCCTCATTGAATACCTTGGGGTTTCTTCTTTCCAAAATGGGGTCACATGTGGGGTATTTATACTGCCCTGGCTTTTTAAAGCGTGAGAAGAAGTCTGGGATCCAAATGTCTAAAAATGCCCTCCTAAAAGGAATTTGGGCCCCTTTGTGCATCTAGGCTGCAAAAAAGTGTCACACGTGGTATCGCCGTACTCAGGAGAAGTTGGGGAATGTGTTTTGGGGTGTCATTTTACATATACCCATGCTGGGTGAGAGAAATATCTTGGTCAAATGCCAACTTTGTATAAAAAAATGGGAAAAGTTGTCTTTTGCCGAGATATTTCTCTCACCCAGCATGGGTATATGTAAAATGACACCCCAAAACACATTCTCCAACTTCTCCTGAGTACGTGTCACGAGGGTGTCAAGAGCCACGCCTGACTCCGTTGTACCCAGGGTCAGGAGGTCGCAGCGGTTGGCTGCACGCTCTATGTAAGATAGGGATGTTTCCTTATTGTAGCTTTCTGGGTTTGCTTTGCGAACCCTTTTGGCTCACTCAGGGATCCGTAGCTCCTTCTCTCAGCTGTTCCTTGTCCAGCACTCCCAATCCTCCTTATATTCCCCTCTCACACTTCTCTGGTTGCCAGATATAGAGCTTCCTGCCTGGACATCAATTCTGACCCACTGGAGCTGTGTTGCTGCGTTCTCTAGTAGTTGATCCAGAACGCTACACTCCGGATCCCTGTTGGACCTTTGTGGACAGTTGTTGTCGTCCACCTGGGTGTTTGTGTTTGTCTGTGTTTGTCTGTCCTCTCCCTGGTGTTTCCCTCTTAGTGCAGTGGTGCAGACTAGCGATCCCACCGGCCCGTTCATTATCTAGGGTTCATTTCAGGGAAAGCCAGGGTTTAGGCACGTGATCGCCGCACGGGTGAGGAACCCGTCTAGGGACGTCAGGGCAGTCAGGTGCCAGCCGCAAGGAGAGTTAGGGGTCACCACCTTTCCCTCTCCCTTGGGCAGGACTTTCCCTTTTCCCTCCCTGTGCGTGTTGCCGGTCATTACAGTACGGCGATACCACGTGTGACACTTTTTTGCAGCCTAGGTGGGCAAATGGGCCCACATTCCAAAGAGCACCTTTCGGATTTCACAGGGCATTTTTTACAGATTTTGATTTCAAACTACTTCTCACACATTTGGGCCCCTAAAATGCCAGAGCAGTATAACTACCCCACAAGTGACCCCATTTTTGAAAGAAGACACCCCAAGGTATTCCGTGAGGGGCATGGCGAGTTCATATAATTTTTTTATTTTTGTCACAAGTTAGCGGGAAATGACGATTTATTTTTTATTTTATTTTTTCTTACAAAGTCTCATATTCCACTAACTTGTGACAAAAAATAAAAACTTCCATGAACTCACTAGGCTATGGTTGCATTGTACAAATTTTGGGCAAAAATAATTTTTCAATTGTTTTTTATTAAAAAATATTGAGCCATTCCATCACAAAGGGTTTAACTGTATGTCTAGCTGTCATCTAATAAACTTTGCCTAATTTACTAAGAGGTCATAAATACTTATTTAAAGCCTGTATTAGACAGGCAGATCAGTAAGCGATTGTTGGGAGGGAAGCATTCCATCCTGGCACTCGCTTGCTAGGTAGTGGAGGAGACCGCTGCTATAAGGCTAGGGTGACACATAGGGCACAACTACATTTCAACATGTGTCGCACCAATGTAGCGCAACTATTTTTATAATAATATATATGATAGTCTATGGTGTTGCTCTGTGACATGCTGCAAATGCGACAGTTGCAGAAAAATCCATCTTGGATGGATTTTTTGCTACTGACATGTCGCAGTCGTAGCATAGACTATCATTATAAAACTTGTCGCTTGACACATGTTGTCATGTAGCCCTAGCCTTACAAGCAGTGCTTTCTTCCGCAGCATGGGGAGGAGCAATCGTTATGCCATTGCTCGTCCCCGTACAGTCTAGTGGTTTGCCAGCAGCAGATCGTAATTAGACAGCACGTTCCGCCGCTAGCAAGCGCTGATTTTTAAGCTGGCGTAAAAATCTGAATTGCCTGATGAATGAGCATTTGCTCATTCACCGGGCAGTTGGTGGGAGTATTACTCTACAAAATCATCACTAACGGGGGTTCATGCGAACGCTCATTAGCCATTATCTGTGGAAATATCAGCCAGTGTAATATAGCCTTAGGGCTCATGCACACTAATGCGTTTTCTTTCAGTGTCTGTTCCGTTCTATCGGGGGAACGTACACAGGATCATTCATTTCAATAGGTCTGCAAAAAAACACAAAAAAACGGACATTACTTTGTGTGCATTCTGTTTCCGTCTGTCCGTATTTCCATTCCACAAAAAATAGAACATGTCCTATAAAGATAGCATAAAATGTAATCTAATACAAGACCAATTTAGAGTCAGTTTGGGTTACGTTGCAGCTTGATAATCATAACATAACTCGTGTAGGTGTGATATACAGACCATCTGGCCAAGTCAAAGAATTAGATGATCTACTAATTGAGGAAATAGCTAAAATGACATTGAAAGGGGAAGTTATCATTATGGGAAACTTTAATCTTCCTGATGTAAATTGGAAAACAAAAATAGCTAGTTCTGCCAGGAGTACAGATATTTTAAATTCCCTATTGGGATTATCTCTACAGCAAGTAGTTGAGGAGCCAACCCAGAAGGAGGCCATTTTATATTTAGTATTCACAAATGGGAATTTAGTATCTAATATTACTGTAGGGGAAAGCTTGTGATCTAGTGATCACCAGTCAGTGTGGTTTACTATAAGTACAGTGATTGAGTCACACCGCACAAAAGCTAAAGTTTTACATTTTAGAAAAACAGACTTTTCTAACATTAGATTAGTGGTATACGAGTCCCTATCAGACTGAAACAGTTTTAATGGAGTCCAGGAGAAATGGGACTACTTAAAAGTGGCACTATTGAAGGCAACAGATAATTACATTAGGCTTATCAGTAAAAGCCTAAAAAGGAAGAGACCACTGTGGTCAAAAATTGGCCAAAATCATTAAAAACAAAAAGATAAAATTTAGTAATTATAAAAACTAAAATAAAAACGAGGATGACAGGGAAATTTATAATATTAGGCAGAGAGAGGCCAAGCAAGTTATAAGAGCTTCTAAAGCACAGGCAGAAGAGAAATGTCGTATCACTCAGTATGAAAAGGTGATACAACATTCTTCAGATGCATAAATGAAAAAAGGAAATTAAAACAAGGATTTACCAAATTAAAGACAAAAGAAGTTAGGTATATGGAAGAAGATAAAGAACTAGCTGACTGCTTCAATGAATACTTCTGTTCAGTTTTTATGAAGGAAAAGGACCTCCGTTATGGAGGAAGACTAATGAATCATTTGATGCATGTGTCTTTACAGAGGAAGAGGTTCTAAGTCAGCTGTCTAAAATTAAAGAGGACCTTTCACCTGAAAATTAAAGTTAAACTAAAAGATATAGCCTTACTTGCATGCCCCCGGTATTGCTTATTCAGTCATTCATTTTTTCAATCAGTGCCCCCGTTTGTCCGCGCTGCCCCCCGGAATATTTGCCGCCTTGTATGCTAATGAGCCATTTGGCTCAACTAGGCGGGCTTTCAAAAGTTCTCCCGGGTGTGTCATTCTTCTCCCTGGCACGGAGCACATCCAATCAGCGCGCTCCGCTCTTAGCCAGGGAGAAGACGCTCCAGTTCTCGCGAGATGGCGCCAGCTCCGATTGAAATGGCTCCAGTTCTCGCGAATCTCGCGAGAACTGGAACGTCTTATCCCTGGCTAAGAGTGGAGCGTGCTGATTGGATGCGCTCCGTCCCAGGGAGAAGAATGACACACCCGGGAGAACTTTTGAAAGCCCGCCTAGTTGAGCCAAATGGCTCATTACCATACAAGGTGGCAAATATTCCGGGGGGCAGCGCAGACAAACGGGGGCACTGAGTGCAAAATGAATGACTGAATAAGCAATACCGGGGGCATGCAAGTAAGGCTATGTCTTTAGTTTAACTTTCATTTTCAGGTGAAAGGTCCTCTTTAATACAAATAAGTCCCAGGGGTCTGATGGGATACACCCAAAGCTATTAAAAGAGTTTAGCGGTGTACTAGCAAAATCATTAACAGATTTATTTAACCAATCACTGGTAACAGGAGTCGTCCCAGAAGATTGGAAATTAGCAAATGTTGTGCCTATCCACAAGAAAGGTAGTAGGGAGGAATCGGGCAACTATAGGCCAGTAAGCCTGACATCAATAGTGGGGAAATTAAAGGAAACCATAATTAAATGGAACCTGTCACTGGGATTTTGTGTATAGAGCTAAGGATATGGGTTGCTAGATGGCCTCTAGTACATCCGCAATTCCCAGTCCCCATATCTCGGTGTGCTTTTATTGTGAAAAAAAAAAAAACTACGATTTGATATATATGCAAAGTAACCTGAGATGAGTCTGCTCTATGACATTGTCTGCCTACCTTTTAAGTCTTCTGAAATAATGACCCCTAAATCCCTTTCCTCAGATACTGAGGTTAGAACTGTATCACTGATTTTATATTCTGCTCTTGGGTTTTTACGCCCCAGGTGCATTATCTTGCACTTATCAACATTAAATTGTCCTGGACTCATCTCAGGATAATTTGCATATGTATCAAAACATTTTTTACACAATAAAAGCACACAGAGCTATGGGGACTGGGTATTGTGGATGTGCTAGCTGCCACTAGTAACCCATGTCCTCAGCTCTATACACAAACAAACATCTTAAATCCCATGGATTGAAAGACGAAAAACAGCATGGGTTTACTTCAGGGAGATTGCATAGATTTTTTTGATTGGGTCAGGGTGACTGAAATCATAGATGGCGGAGGTGCAGTAGACTTTGCTTATCTAGACTTTAATAAGGCTTTTTATACTGTCCCACATAGAAGGCTTATCAGAAAATTGCAGTCTTTGAGCTTGGACTCCCATATTGTTGAATGGGATTAGGCAGTGGCTGAGGGACAGACCACAGAGGGTTGTAGTCAATGGAGTATATTCAGACCATTGTCTTGTTACCAGTGGGGTACCTCGGGGATCTGTTCTGGGACCCATATTGTTTAATATCTTTATTAGCGAAATAGCAGAAGGCCTTGATGGTAAGGTGTGTCTTTTGCTAATGACACAAAGATTTGTAACATGGTCGATGTTCCAGGAGGGATAACCCAAATGGAAAAGGATTTAGAAAAACTTGAGAAATGGTCAAAAATCTGGCAACTAAAATTTAATGTTGATAAGTGCAAGATAATTCACCTGGGGCGTAAAAACCCAAGAGCAGAATATAAAATCAGTAATACAGTCCTAACCTCAGTATCTGAGGAAAGGGATTTAGGGGTCATTATTTCAGAAGACTTAAAAGGTAGGCAGACAATGTCATAGAGCAGCAGGAAATGCTAGCAGAATGCTTGGGTGTATAGGGAGAGGCATTAACAGTAGAAAGGGAGGTGCTCATGCTGCTCTACAGAGCACTAGTGAGACCTCATTTGGAGTATTGTGCGCAGTACTGAAGACCATACCTCCAGAAGGATATTGATACTTTGGAGAGAGTTCAGAGAAGAGCTACTAAACCGGTACATGGATTGCAGGATAAAACTTACCAGGAAAGATTAAAAGGACCTTAACATGTATAGCTTGGAAGAAAGACGAGACAGAGGGGATATGATAGAAATTTTTAAATACATAAAGGGAATAAGCAAGGTAAAAGAGGAGAGAATATTAAAAAGAAGAAAAACTGCTACAAGAGGACATCGTTTTAACTTAGAGGGGCAAAGGTTTAAAAGTAATATCAGGAAGTATTACTTTACTTAGAGAGTAGTGGATGCATGGAATAGCCTTCCTGCAGAAGTAGTAGCTGCAAATACATGGTAGTTTAAGCATGCATGGGATAGGCATAAGCCCATCCTGCATATAAGATAGGGCCTGGGGCTATTCATAGTATTCAGTATATTGGGCAGACTCAATGGGCCAAATGGTTCTTATCTGCCGACACATTGTATGTTTCTATTATTGTCTGCGTTACAGACAAGGATAGGACTGTTCCGTTTGGGCCAGTTGTTCCGTTCCTCAAAATACGGAATGCACGTGGACGTCATCCATGTTTTTTGCGGACCGTAAAATACATACGGTCATGTGCATGAGCCCGAAAGCCACATTCTCATCAGTAAGATAAAAACTTTTCCATCAAAGCCAGCAGGTAAAACGGGCGTCAAGGTGGACATTCTTCCTGGCGGTGTGATACCACATTTTCATGATGTCTCAGGGTATGCGTTTATAGGATTTTAGGTTTATTATTTTGAATTTTTGAGGTCGACATGCATTCATTGTGATATCAGCATTTATTATCTATTGCTGTTATATATGTGACTGTGAACCATTGATGCACATTGATTACTTTATATTATTATTTATATGATATATATTTTGTCTCTATACACATTATTTTTGGCACCACAGTTCCATTTATATGACCTCATTCTTTTTCAATTTTTTGTTCTTTATTTTTTAATTTTGTACATATCCGTTGAGACAGAGTGTGGGTTGCGCCACCAGGGTGCACTCTGTATTGTTGGGATTCTTCCCTTCAATAGTTTACAGCAATACTATTTTTAAAATATTTGTAATTTTTGCTGTTATGAAATAAATTATGGGATATTTTTATTTTTGGCTCGCTCTTTTTTCTTTTTTTCTGTGATTGAAGTAATTCAGCCTTAGGCCTTGTTCACACAGTGTTCGGTCAGTGATTTCCATTAGTGATTTGGAGCCAAAACGAGATGCGGGTCTAAACACAGAACAGGTGCAGCTTTCTCCCTTAGGCCTCTGCAAAAAATATGGATGACATTCGTGTGCATTCTGTATTTTGTGGAACGGAACAGCTGGCCCCTAATAGAACAGTACTATCCTTGTCCGTAATGCGGACAATAATAGGATATGTTCTGTTTTTTTGCGGAACAGAAATATGGACATACGGAAAACGGAATGCACACGGAGTACCTTCTGTTTTTTATGCTGACCCATTGAAATGAATGGTTCCTTATACAAAAAAATAAATAAAAAAACGGAATGAAAATATGTTCGTGTGCAAGAGGCCTTATACTTTATTTCTGTTTAGCTTCCACTGCAGGTTTTGGATCAGAATCCCAGATGGAAATCACTGGCCAAATCACTGACTTTGTGAACAAGGCCAAAATCTGAATTAGGCCCCTTTCACATGAGAGTTTTCCACACTGAATCCGGACCCATTCATTTCAATTGGTCGGTGTACATGAGCTTTGATTTAACTTGTGCGTTGCATAAAAATGGCAGTATGTTCTATATGTTGTGTTTTTTCACGCAGCCCTGCCCCTTTAGAAGTGAATGGGGCTGCGTGAAAAACGCATCGCATCCACAAGCAAGTGCGGATGCGATTTTCACTGATGGTTGCTAAGAGATGTTTGTAAACCTTCAGTTTTTTATCACGCAAGTGAAAAACGTGAAAAAAACTGAACCATTAAATGCAATTGCAGACAAAACTGACTTAACTTGCTTGCAAAATGGTGCGAGTTTTTCTAAACACACCTTGAACTCATCCGGACCTAATCCATATCGCTCGTGTGCAAGAGGTCTTACTGTCTGCTTATGTAGCTCAAGTGATTCCGGAAAAAAAAATAAAGAATAATTACAATATGCACATCAGTATTTAAATTCAAGTTCCCTACATGGAATTAGAAAGAAAAGGAGCCTTCACACACTGAGGATTTTTTTGCAGAAATGTATGCAACTGAGAATCAATTCCATTCATTTGGATGGGTGGCAAGCACATACATTTCTGCCAGACCCATTAAGGTGAATAGATTTTCAATTGGGGAAATTTCTGCAACAAAATCTACTGTGTGTGACGTCCTCCATGACAGCACCCATGGAGGATGTCGTTATTGGCTTCTGTAGGGACAGGAAGAGAGACAGTTTAAAAGGCCCCTCCCCACCTCCTCTCTCCAGTGTTCTTCCTGTCTCTACTGGGATAGGGAGAGTGAAACCAACTCCTTCCTAGTAAGTTAGGTAGGGAATGGGGCAAGTCTGATCGGGGGGTGCTTACCTCTCCTCTTCAGACTACTGCAGCCCCTTAACCAGCACCCCTCTGGGAAGTGGTCCCCTGCTTTAGTCCCCGGTACCTTTTCTTAAACATGGCGGCAAAGATCGGGGACGCTGAAGCTGCTTCTCCCTCCCAGAGCTCTGGGCTCTGCAGCGGAAGCCAGCACGCGTCACCGGAAGTGTCATGGCGGCGCGCATCGGCATGCTGGAGACCTTTGGTATCAGGAGGTCTCACGTGTCTAGGGGGTTGACTCTTCCTTGGAATGAGTCCCCCCGTGAAGAGCAGGAGGAGGCGGAGCCAGGCCACGACGGGCGGACCAATAAAAAAAAAAAAACAACACACTACTTAAATGTCTGATGGCAACCTGGTGAGGTTGCATCATGGAGGTCCAGGCGTCTAACAAGCAGGAGACTTGCTCAGACTACCCCGTTCAGACCCCTGTAAGTACCAGTTTTTATGTGCTTAGACAGGGGTTTTTATGGGAATCTTTGACTCTAAAAGTAGTGTCTATTCTGTTTTCCCTTAGACTACAAAAGAGTCAGGGCACAAATCACATGGAGACCCTAAAAAGAAGGGAAGAAAGTGTGCAAAGTGCCAAACAAGGCTTCTGGAGCCATATAAAAAAACATTTATGCCCAGAATGCCTTTCCAAATTTCTTAAGGACGAGCAGTCATCTCTACTCTCGAATTTGAGAGCTATCGTAAGAGAGGAGGTGCAGGCTGCCGCCTCGGGCCAGAACCCAGACCCAGTACCATCCCCCCCCCCCTCCAAAAGAGCCAGGATCCAGTTAGACTCTGATTCAGAGGAAGATGGATTATGTGCTTCAGATGAAATGGAAGATGAGGACTCAGTGTCCTATCCTCAGGAAGAACAAAGAAGATATTTATTTTCAGCTGAGGATGTAGACCCCCCTACTCACCGCAATTTGGCAGACCATGGCTATTGTGGAGGAGGAACAGGCACGCTCTGTTGAAGACAAAATGTTCGGGGGGCCTTAAAGTCAGAAAAGGGAGGTCTTCCCAGTAAAAAAAAAATGTAAAAGACCTTATTACAGAAGAATGGGCAGAAAGGAGAAAATAAGCTCTTCCCAGACTATTTAAAAACAGACTGCACTTTGATCCGAAGGACACTAATCTCTGGGACGAGGTGCCAAAAGTAAATGTCCAGGTGGCCAAGGTAGTAAAAAAATACCTCAATCCCGTTTGAGGATTCATCGCAGCTGAGGGATCCCATGAATCAGAAGTTGGATGGTCTCCTGAAAAAATCCTGGGAGTCCAGGGCGGCTGCAATTAACACTAACATTGCTGCCACTTCAGCTTCCAGAGCCTTAGTCCTATAGATAAATCAACTAGAGAATCACCTCAGGGCTAAGACATCCAGGGAAGAGATCCTAGAGTCACTCCCTTTGCTAAAGATGGCCTCAAGTTTCCTGGCTGACGCTTCATCTATTAGATTTGCAGCTAAATCTCAGTCTCAGACTAACGCTGCTAGACATGCCCTCTGGCTTCCTGAAGAAAGACCTAAAAAAACACAGCCCTTTCATAGAGCCTCCGGCCAGAGTCAGGCCAAGTCTTATAGAGCGAAAGGTAAATCAGGCCGTTGGAGCTACCCCAAAGGGGGCCGGGGAAGGGGTTTCCTCTTCAACCCTAATACCATCACAGGGAAACCATGACGCCAGACCGGTAGGGGGGAGACTTCGTCACTTTTGGAAAAATTGGAAGCAAGTTACCCACAATCAGTGGATCCTGGACTCTATCAGGGACGGCTTCAGGATAGATTTCAGAAATCCTCCTACACAAACCTTCCAGTTGACTTACTTCGAATCTCCTCTCCTCCAGCAACAACTGCTGTCAGATGTGCAAAAGCTTCTGGTTCTGGGAGCCATCACCCAGGTCCCTCCCCCCAGCATTCCACAGGACACTATTCAAGACTATTTTTTTGTGAAGAAACCAGACTGGATCGGTAAGGACGATCATCAATCTAAAATTTCTAAACAAGTGGGTGACCTACTACAAGTTCAAGATGGAATCAATAACGTCCACTACTCCTTTGATCCCACCAGGTGCTCACCTTTGCACATTGGATCTCAAGGATGCATACTACCACATCCCCATATCTCTTCAACATCAACAGTATCTAAGGTTTGCGGTCAAGTACAAGGAAGAGATTCTTCACTACCAATTTCATTGCCTGCCGTTCGGGATTTCATCTGCCCCCCCCCCCCCCCCCCCCCCCCCCCCCGCCCCCCCCGTCTCTTCACAATGATAGGTCATAATTTTTGATACTATCTTCGCAAGAGTTCGATTACAATTGTGCCCTACTTGGACGATTTTCTGCTGCTAGCAGATTCAGTACAAAAGCTGGAGGGGGACATCCATCAGACTTTGGCCCTATTCAAAGATCTGGGGTGGATTGTGAACTTTCAAAAATCGGACCTAGTACCAGACACGAGGAAAGAATTCCTGGGCACTCTCCTGGACACGAGGACACGGCACTCCCTTTCTGCCGGGGAGGAAACAAATCAATATAAGAGAAAAGATTGAGTTGTTCAAAAGGAAAAGAAACCTACTCAATCAGATAAGCTATGCAGATCCTGGGACTGATGACCTACTGTATTTCAATTATACCTTGGGCCCAGTTCCACTCCAGGACCCTCCAGGAGGCAGTATTGACAGCCTGGGACAGAGACCACCGCTCTCTGAACTCAAAGATAAGATTGCCAGACAGAGTATTAAAATCCCTGTCCTGCTGGATAGAACCCGAGAATTTGGAGAACGGGGGGTCCCGTGGAATATGACTCCAGCCATAACAGTTACCACAGACGCAAGTCTCAATGGCTGGGGGGGAGCATGTGTACCAACAGAGCAGCCAAGCACCTTCTCCAAGGTCAACACGTGGAGCCTGAACAAGCAAGTTTTCAAACAGATCTGCCAGGTATGGGGCCAACCAGAGATAGATCTCTTCGCTTCCGGGGAAAATTCACAGCTGGACTGTTTCTACTCTCTAAACCCCCGTGGAAGTCCAGTGGCAGTAGACGCCCTAGCCCATAGATGGGACATGAAACTGGCATGCGCCTTTCCTCCTTTGCCCCTAATCCTGGCAGTCTTAAAGAAGATGAGGACCAGCTCTACCACTCTGATCCTAATTGCGCCAGACTATCTTACCATTTTCTCTTCCATACAGGAGAGACCTGTTAACGCAAGGGCCTCTGGAGCATCCCAATCTCAACAAGCTGAGACTGGCCACCTGTTTCCTGCAAGGCAGACCCTGAGGAAGAAGGGTCTCTCCGAACAGTTAATATCAACCCTTCAACAGGGCTGTAAACCAGTAACTTCGGCCATATATTTTAAAATATGGAAGAGGTTCTCATCTTGGCGAGCCCAAAATCACCCAGGGACTGAAAATCCATCCATAGGCCACATACCAGATTTCCTCCAGAGAGGGTTTGATATGGGTTTAAAATCTAGCACATTCAAGGTGCAGATCTCGGCCTTAAGTAGCCATTTAGACTTTCTCTTAGCAGAACACAGATGGGTTAAGAGGTTCATCAGGGCAGTTTCCAGAATGCGGCCCACCTTAAGACAGACGGTGAGACTTAAACGTAGTACTGAACAGCTTATGCAATTCTCCCTTCAAACCCATTGAGAATATATCTGACAAACTTCTATCTCTACTAGCTATCACTACTGCCCGTAGGATAGGCGAGATACAGGCCCTGTCAGTTAGGGAACCCTTTTTTTCAGGTCCTAAATGATAGGATAGTTCTTAAATTGGATCATTCCTTTTTACCCAAGGTTGTCTCAGTGTTTCACAGAGAACAGGAGATAATACTCCCTTTGTACTGCGCCCAAAAACATACAGGAGGAACGGTTCCACTATCTGGATGTTAGAAGAGCAGTCCTCGTCTACAGCAAGCGGACAAAACCTTGGAGAAAATCACCAAACCTCTTCATCCAATTCGGTGGTAAAAACAAGTGATGCAAAGCCTCCAAAACCCTTTAGCCCCCTGGATCAAGGAGACCATCAGGGAATGTTATAGACTACAGAATTAGTTTTGCCCCATAGCTTTGAGGGCTCATTCTATCAGAGCCATGGCTACAACCTGTGTGGCGAAAGCAGAAGCTTCCATTGATCAGATCTGCAAAGCAGCAACCTGGTCTTCCTCCACTACCTTTGTCAGACATTACAGACTAGACTTAATGGCCAATCAGGATTTAGCTTTCGGCCGTAAAGTCCTACAGGCAGTGGTCCCCCCCTAAGATTACGTTCTAAGTTGTTAGTTCTCCATGGGTGCTGTCATGGAGGACGTCCTGGAAACATATTTAGTTTACCGGTAAATGGCTTTCCAGGAGTCTGGAATGACAGCACCCAATATTACCCCCCCCCCCCCCTTTTGTTCTTTTCTGTACACTATTTGGTTTGTACGGCTTGTACTGCTACTGTATAAAGTGTGAATTAACATTGTTCTCAAAAAGATGTGGCAGCCTATCCGGTTTAGTAAGTTATAAGAACACTGGAGAGGGGGGGTGGGGAGGGGCCTTTCATATGAGGAATGTAACAAAAAAACAAAAAAAAACACACACCGGAGAGCATCAGAAAAAAGGCTTACATTAACCATGCCTTCCATAGTTTTGTAAATCTATTTTTCTTTTGGATATTTATCAGATGGAATTCTTCCCTAGTAAGTACATTTTTTGTACGCCTCTCCCATTCTTTAATCGAGGAGGTGACCTTCCCTCCCCAGTGTCCCATGATACATTTCCTTGCATGAAAAAGGAGTTTGGATGCAATTTCTTAATGTTGAGGGGTATTTTATCAATCACTTCCAATACACAGAGCTCACATTTATTAGGTATTTTAAGCTGATGATACTGCTCTATTTTATCCTTAACCCCTCCCCAGTCATCCTGCACGTCCAGAGTATGTGGACATCATCCACCCCTATTTCCCCACATTTTAAACCACTAAATACTTTAGGTTTATAATATTTCATACATTTCTCTGGGAATAATAGAGACGGTTTAATATATAAAATTGGGTAATCCTATGTGAATAGTTCTTTGAGAACTATCTTTTTGCTGTATTGCTAATACCCAGAACTCTTCTTGCTGGGGATTTATAACCGCTCTCCATTTATGCATTAGACTAAAAGTTGCTCTTCCCTTAGTCTTTTGATGTGACAAACATTCATAAATTTTAGACCCTAACTGCCGTTAATCTAGATATATTAAGCAATGACTGCGAAAGGGTCTCTATTTGCGTAGTTTTCCCTACCAACCTTCGGAATGCACCTTTTAACTCTAAATAGAAAAATCTAATTTCTAGATTACCCAATTTATACTCCTTTTTAAGATCTTCATATGTTATTATGTGACATAATAACATATGAAGATCTTAAAAAGGAGTATAAATTGGGTAATCTAGAAATGAGATTTTTCTATATCTGGCCCAGTTTATAGACTCCATGTTTCCACCACACTGACTGCTCAATTAGCATCAAATCTGTAAGATGGATATTACCCCACAGTATGGTGTCCACATAGAGTCCCACAATTTCCTTGCCGGTGTCTCCACACCATGTCCATCAGCTCGAAGAGCGGTATCTTGTTACTACTCTGTTGTCCCAAGATTCCAGCTTTAATTAATTGAAATATATTACATTTCTCTAGTCTTTTATTTATTCCTGCAACCATAGACTTATATCTTTGCATATTACTCCACATTATCATGTTTTTTATTTGGCCGGAAATTAAATAAAGTTCTATATCTGGAACTGATAGTCCGACCTCTCTCTCATGACTACACAATATATGTGCTTTTATCCTCGTTTTCTTTCCTCGCCAGATCAAGTCCATTAATATGCTAGTTATTATTTTAAATATTTTTTGGGGGGATTATTATCGGTGAATTCCCTAGGACATAGTTAAGGGATCGTAGCATGCACATTTTCACCAGAGAAATATGACCTGCCATCGAGACATGCAGTCTTTTCCATACTTCTATCTTTTTCTTTATTTCTTTTATCTTTGGGGTCACATTCAGTTGGATATAATCTTTGGGGTTTGGGGTTATTTGAATGCCTAAATATTTAACTGATTCGTTATTCATAATAATTCTTAGTGGACCTGGAATAAAATCATTCAAAGGATCAATCTAGACGCATGCTGACTTAGACCAATTTATCCTAAGCCCGGAATATTCTCCATATTGGTCCAAGACCTTAAAAGATCCTTGTCAAAGATCTATGTGAGCCAGCAAACAGCATAATGTCATCCGCATATAAATAAAATTTTTCCTCGTTTTCACCAAACCTGAAGCCCTCAATTGCCTGATCATATCCGCTAATGGTTCTATGGTTATAGCAAAGAGCAGGGGGGAGAGAGGGCATCCCTGTCTAAACCCCCTGCGGATATTTATGTTATCAGAATATTCCCCATTCAATATTACTTTTGCTGAAATTTCTGTATATAACAGATTCACCCAGGATATAAATTTATCTCCAAGTCCCTTCTTTTTCAATGTTGCCATCAAGAAGGGCCATTCTACAGTATTGAATGCCTTTGAGGCATCCAATGTAACAATCAAGCCGTTCACCACATTATCCGTTGTGGTCTTGCCCAACATGAAGCCAGTCTGATCCTCATGCACCAGACCCAACACCACACTTCTAAGTCTAGTTGCCAGAATTTTTGCCAATATCTTATTGTCAGTATTGAATAACGAAATGGGGCGATATGAGTCCGGGAAATAGGGCTGAGTCCTTAAGGGGTTAAAGTAGGAGAAAAACCACTGTTAGTAATGGGGGACTTTAATAATACTATGGATAGTAAAATAGATAGATGTAGGGTTGGTAAGATTCAAAATGTTTGCATGGGTTCTAAATGAAAAAATATCACAAAAGAAATGGGTTGGATAGATATCTGGAGGGTATTACACCCTAAATAAAAAAAATACTCATGTTTTTCAAAGACACATAAGAGTTTATTACGGATTGATTTAGTTTTCACAAATAACATTGGTGTATTGGAAATTGAAGGGGTTAAATACGTTCAACGTGGGATTTCGGATCATAACCCAATTATTACAAATATAAAACACAAAAAAAAACTACTTAACGAGGATGCACATAAATATAGGGTGGATAAATATTATGGGGATATACAAAAAGATTTCAAGAGAGATAGGGGAATTTTTTGAGTTGAATGATGATTCAGCATCAGTTAATATAGTTTGGGAGGCTGCGAAGGCCTATATGAGAGGTATTTTTATAAAGAACATGGTAATATACAAGAAAGGGATGAGGGAAAAAATAATTAAATTGCAACAAGAAAGTAACTGAGGTCTGGATAGAGAAAGCTCCAAAATTGGAAGATGAGCGACTTTTAATAGCAGAACAACAGAAAGAAAACTATGTGAGAGACAAGTATATTTACCAAAAATTGTATTTAAAAAAATTGCTAATTTCCAAGTTTCAATTTGTCTACTACTATAATTACCTAGTAATACCTCCAAAAGTAGTTATTACTTTACATTCCCCATATGTCTACTTCATGTTTGGATCATTTTGGGAATGATATTTTATTTTTTGAGGATGTTACAAGAAGCAAATCTTGAAATTTTTCTGAAATTTTCAAAAACCCAATTTTTGGGGACCAGTTCAGGTCTGAAGTCACTTTGCGAGGCTTACATAATAGAAACCACCCAAAAATGACCCCATTCTAGAAACTACACCCCTCAAGGTATTCAAAACTGATTTGACAAATGTTGTGAACCCTAGGTGTTCCACAAGAATTAATGGAAAATAGGGGGGCGGAGCTAGCACCGGAGCCGGATGGCCGTGTAAAGTGCAGCTCTCCACAAGCTTATCCCTCACAGCTCCTTAATTTACGCTTGCTGGACCTCAAAATGGTCAAAATCGGTGGCCAAAAGCCCGCTGAACAGACTGGTCACGTTCGTTCCCTCAGTCAGTCTGGAGAAATGGAGAAGTTTTATCAAAAAGGCGGCGGTGCTTGCCGCTAACAGGGAATCCAAGATGGCGCCCGGGACACCTCGCTCCAGCAACAAGCAGGCTGCAGCTTCAGGCTCCGATAAGGTAGGGGACGACCCCAGCGATACAGACTCTCTGCCTATCTCAAGGGCTTTTCTAAAGGAAGCCCTGGCAGACGCCCTGGGCCCCCTTAGCCAAGATCTTACCTCAATAAAAGAGGATGTCCATCACATAGGCCGGAGGGTGGAAACACTAGAAGACACCCAGGCCGCAATACTACAGCACCAGAGCGGGGTGACTTCCAGCCTGGCAGTAGCCCAGCACCATATTAACTCCCTGTATACCGCCTTAGAAGACCAGGAGAACAGGAGCAGGAGGAACAACCTCCGCTTCAGAGGCATTCCTGAGACGATTGCAGCAGTAGATATACCACAAACTGTTATCCAGATATGCCTTAAACTGTTGGGCCCTGACTCCGTGCATGAAGTCCTGATAGAGAGGGCACACAGAGCACTTCGTCCTAAGCCGCAGGTGAATGAGCCTCCCAGAGACGTGATTTGTAAGTTTCTCCACTTCCCGGTGAAAGAAGCCATACTGTCCAGCTCCAGGAACTTCAGCTCATTGGAATGGGAGGGCAATCCCATCTCCATCTTCCAAGATCTAGCCCAATCAACCCTCAAGAAAAGAAAAGCGTTGAAACCCCTCACGGACTTTCTGCGCCAACACAAGATTGTCTATAGATGGACATTCCCGTTTGGACTCTCCTTCCTACATGATGGCTGACGTGTCCAGGTTGCCACCTTCAATGACTTGGATAAGGCTTATGATCTCCTCCAGATCCCGCCACTTCCAGTTGAAAACTGGGACGTGATCCAGAACATGACCACCTTACCTGACCTGCCTACAGTGGTGCCCTGGGAATCGCTTCGCACTCCAAAACCCCAAAGGTCCAGAAGGGGGAACCCTTTTTCCACCCCCAAGCGCTTATCCATGGTGGATAAGTAACTTACTACTAATTTTTCTTTATGATAATGTGGTTCCACAGGACATACTTCACAGGTCTCTTATATCACACTACTACTTCTAAATAATCTATCTGGTGATAATCTGCTTTATATGCTGAGTAGTGCTAAAGGTGCCTGCAGTACCAGCACAATTCAATACGCCCTTTCTCCACTCAGTATTAGAGGAAGAGACAGTAGGGATTCCCTTCCCATCTGTATGTAGACTAGATTGGTATTATTACTGAATAGTAGTGTTGGAATACACCTGCTAATGCTTTTACTTGGTCCTTTCCCTACCTCCTTCCCTCGTCCCACTTCATCCCCTCTATCTCGTACTTTTATAATTCTGAATAAGATTATGTTCCCCTATTCTACAACAATTCCCAGGGTTTCCCTTTGCTATTTACAACGTCCAGTATTACTCATTCCTTAGAGGGAGTCGCTTCCACTAGGTATATTTACCTTCCCCCCCCCCCCTTCTTATGCCACCCACTCAGGGTACTACTATTGTTTGGTCCCACTATGTAATGCGACCAATCAATTATGCTTGGTTTCTGTTATTTGTTAAGTTCTATGTATCTTACCTTTACTGTTTTGACAGGTACTCCAAAACTTCACTAGCGGGTTTTCCAGTGTGTGACATGGTGCGGGTGCGGAATGGGAGGAATTTCTGGAACGCCCAGGGGAAATGGCCAGGGGACCGTTCCCCTTGAGGTAGCACCCTCCTTTTTCTCCTCATACAGGCTGATCAGCATCTCCTTAGAATATTATTTAGAGACCATGATTCAACCCCTCACATGCCTACCTATGGCTGATCTCAAATTGGTTTCCTATAATGTCAAGGGACTGAGATCCCCCTCTAAACGATGCCAGATCTTTTCTATGCTAAATAAGGAAAAATGCTCAATGGTTTTCCTTCAAGAAACCCATTTTAAGCATGATAGATATCCTAACCTCACCCACTCTAAATTCCCTACCTGGTACCACTGTGGAGCGGGGGGGTGCTGCCTCGAGGGGCGTAAGTATCGGCTTTCATAGGAATCTTCCCTTCCAATACAAATCCCATTTGCAGGACCCGGATGGCAGATACTTAATTCTCAAGGGTCAGGTGGGACAATCCTTATTCTCCCAACACGGACCAGGTTAAATGGCTCACTGACACTCTTTCCTTGGTGGAGGCCCATAGGGAGGGCTTTTTAGTCATAGCTGGAGACTTTAATTTGGCTCTTAACCCCCCCCCCCCCCGTAGATACTTCATCAGGGAAATCTCCCATATCAATGAGAGCTCTTAAATTGTTTCGCACTAAACTATACGACCTAGGGTTGGTAGATATATGGCGCTGTCTTAACCCTGAGACGATAGATTATTCCTTCTACTCCCCAGCAAACACTTCCTATAGTAGGATTGACTACTTCCTTATACCCAAGGAAAAGCTTCAACTCTGCTCATCCTCCCTAATTGTTGACATCACCCTATCGGATCACTCCCCGGTTTATTGTTCCATACGCCCAGACTTAAAGTCTGATAGACACTTCAACTGGAGATTAAATGAATCTCTTCTGGGTAATGCCAAACATAAAGCACAAATAGCTTCCTATATAGAGGAGTACTTTTTAATTAACAACACCCCTGAGATATCCCCCCAGATTCTCTGGGATGCTCATAAACCATACATTCGAGGCAGACTGATCAGTCTATGTTCTTTCCTGAAGAAGGAGTCGGAGAAGCAACTCTCTACATTATTAGCAAAAATCCACTCGACAGAAAAGGCCCATAAACAATCCCTACTTGCTAGCCAATTATCGGAACTCTCCTCTCTCAGAACTCAACTAAAGAATTTGTTGAACGAGCGTTCAGCCAAGTTTTTTCTGTCCGCCCAACAGAAAACCTTCGCTCATGGCAACAAAGCCTCAAAATACATGATGCAAAGAATAAAGCAAAGAAGAAACTCCCGATGCGTACAATGCATCAAATCCCCCCAGGGCACTCACCTGTTTAAAGCAGAGGAGATTGCCGAGCAATTTAGATTGTATTACGAATCTTTATACAACCTCCCACCCTCCGACTTACCTAACTCTTCTCTGGGAAGAGAGACCAATATCAAGTCCTTTTCGGACACCCTTACCCTTCCGTCTCTAACGCTATCACAACAGGAACTTTTGTCCAAACCATTTACCTCCTTAGAACTGGAAACTGCTATTAAATCGACCCCTAAAGGGAAAAGCCCTGGCCCCGATGGCCTCCCCATATCTTACTTTACGGCCTTTAGTGAGCTATTAATACCACACCTGCTCCCTATTTGTAATCGTGCACTAGTCGGTCACCCTCTTTCTGCTGATATGACGAATGCCTCGATTGCAATTATACCGAAAGAGGGTAAAGACCCCGCCTCTTGCTCCAACTATCGGCCCATTTCCCTGCTCAATGTGGATCTTAAGCTCTTAGCAAAAATGTTGGCCACAAGATTGCAGAACCTGCTCCCCGATTTGATCCACCCAGACCAGGTGGGCTTTGTTAGGGGACGGGAGGGTAGGGATAACACCACTAAGGTATTAGATGCCTTATATTACGCTTCTTATAAAGCCACCACCCTAGTCATGATTGGCACGGATGCTGAGAAAGCATTCAACAGAGTAGACTGGACATATATCAGGCAGGTTCTCTCGAAATTCCAGTTACCTGAACAGTTCATTAATGCAATGTTTTCTATGTATACGCATTCCTCAGCATCCGTGTCGGTCAATGGCCTTATGTCCTCCCGTTTCCCAATAAGAAACGGCACAAGGCAGGGCTGCCCATTGTCGCCTCTTATCTTTGTCTTGGTGATGGAATCACTGCTGCAATCTCTTAAGCAGGATAAGGAGATTAGAGGCTTGATGGTGGGAGGTCATGATCTTAAGTTGGCTGCTTTTGCAGATGATTTATTGATTCTGACCACTAATCCCCTTAGATCCATGCCCAAAATAGTTTCAAAACTCAACCTATTCGGGGGGGCGGAGCCAGCGCCGGAGCCGAGAGGACATGCACTGCTGAGCTCCGTACACTACCTTGCCAAGGGACCCGCTTACGTCTGCTAATAGCCGCTGAAATGGTCAAGATAGGAGGGCAGAAGACCACTGATACAGGTGCGATGCCTAAATCCCATAACCCGGGCGCGGGGATGACAAAATATCTGAAAAAACAGTCCAGCACGGCTGTGATCAGGGAATCCAAGATGGCGCAGGCGGATGAATGCACTCCCGCCGAGACTGAAGAAGGCGCCTCTGATGATGACAGCGATGGAGGTGAGTCAGCGAACTCACGCCAATTACCAGTCTCAAGACGCTTTATCAAACAAGCCCTAGCAGAAGCCTTATCCCCTCTTAAGCAAGAAATCTCTAACCTCACGCAAGAAATCCAGCAAGTAGGCCACAGAGTGGAATCGCTGGAATCCACACAAGCGGCAACCTTGGAGCACAGCTCGGCCGTTGTACAATCTCTCTCCTCATGCCAGCGCCACATTAACTCGCTATATGCCGCAATGGAGGATCAAGAGAATCGCAGTCGGCGAAACAATCTTAGATTCAGGGGCATACCTGAAACAGTGCCTGCTGAGGACCTTGTGACCACCATTAAAAACATCGCTACCTCTCTTCTGGGCAACGAAGATCCTGCAAATATGACCATTGAGAGAGCGCATAGAGCCCTGTGACAAAAGCCAAAGGACTCTGATCCACCCAGGGACATTATATGTCGCTTTTTGAATTTCCTCGATAAAGAAAAAGTACTTGCAGCGGCTAGAACAACTAACACCATTTCACTTGGAGACGCGTCAATCTCAATTTACCAAGACCTGGCGCCTGTAACCCTGCAAAAAAGAAGGATCCTTAAACCCCTTACGGAGTACCTTCGCAATAACCAAATTCCATATAGATGGACTTTTCCATTTGGCCTCACTTTTTCGCATGCTGGAAGATTTATCAGGATCTCTTCATATGAGGACCTACAAGCAGCTTTCGTCACCATGGACATTAATCCATTGGACATTGCTAACTGGGATACAGTATCCGACATATCATCACTCCCACCTATCCCGAAAATCACCCCATGGGAGAAGTCACCTTCTACCAAAAATACAACGGTTTAGACGCAGAAGTGGATTGCTGACACCAAGGAGAATTACCTGAACGTCTGGGTGCGATAGATACTCACCAGCAGCTTTCTCTTTGTTCTCTTGCTAATATCTTGCCTTCTCTTTCCATATTTATCCCTTCCTTCTTGAAGGACTAATGCATATAGTATGTCATAAGATTTGTATACCATTATGAAGCACCAGGAATAACTGCCTTTTAGCTCACCATGTCCCATATAATGGCAAGACCTAATAATTGGGTTTACCCACACCACCCCCTTTTCATTACTTTGATGGAATTTCCCATCATCTCAATGTTCTATCAGAGTTATGTTGATTGTTATGTTTATAGATATATACCTCTTTCTTCTTCCCCCAGTCATGTCACTTTGAGTAGACTTCCCACGAGCCACCTAACGTTTTTGGAGCTGATGCTTACTCTCTTTGGGGCCATTTGGTATGATATCCTACTCTCTCACTTCGCAAGGTACCGGTATAATTGTATCACCCCAATCCTGACCAGAACAATATGGCAGATCTAAATATAGTTACCTATAATGTTAAGGGTCTCAGATCTCCCTCGAAACGCTCTTAAATCTTCTCTCTTCTGGGAAAGGAAAAATCCTCCATAATCTTCCTCCAGGAAACCCATTATAAGCATAACAAGTACCCGGACTTATCTTTCTCTAGATTCCCAAATTCGTACCATTGCGGCCCTGATGGGGCTGCCTCGAGGGGAGTGAGCATCGGTTTCAGAAAAAGTGTACCCTTTACATATGCCTCTCACATCCAAGATCCCGAAGGGAGATACATCATTTTGAAGGGTCATATTAGTCAGAAACAGTATACTTTTGTAAACCTTTATGCCCCTAATTCGGACCAGATATCTTGGTTGTTGTCTACCCTTTCTTTGATAAAAGACCATCATGAAGGTACACTCGTCGTGGCAGGAGATTTTAACGTTGCGTTACATCCCCTTACCGATACTTCCTCCAAAAGGTCTTCCTTCTCTGAGAAAGTTAAACGCTAAATTATACAGTTTAGGCCTGATCGACATTTGGAGATGCCTTAACCCAAATTGCTCTGATTATTCTTTCTATTCCGTTCCAGCACAGTCCTATAGCAGGATTGACTATATCTTTGTCCCCAAGGATCAGGTTCAGTTCTGCACCGACGCGAGGATCGGAAGTATATCCATCTCTGACCATGCGCCTGTATTTTTGTACCCTGCGTTCTTCATCTGATACGGGTAGGTACCCTATTTGGAGGCTCAATGAGTCCATTCTGAGCAGCGAGGCGCACAGGACCTACTTTAAGTCACTACTAGATGAATACTTCTCCATAAACAATACACCTGACATATCCCCCCATGTCCTTTGGGATGCCCATAAGGTTTTCATCAGGGGTCACTTTATTAGCAAATGCTCCTTCATAAAGAAACAATCTGAGAAACGTCTGTCTACCCTGTTAGACCAAATTCATGCCCTTGAAACCCTACATAAAAGATCCCTAGCTCAGCAACATTTGGATGAACTTAATACGCTTAGAGCAGACCTCAAAAATCTACTAAATGAGAGATCAGCAAAATACTACCTGTCCTCGCAACATAAATTTTTCGCCCATGGCAATAAGGCATCCAAATTTTTGATGAGCCGTATTAAACGCAGACAACAGACAAGATATGTAACTTCTATTAAAGCCCCCCAAGGAACACCAATTTTCTCCTCAAAGGCAATTGCAGAGCAATTCAAAATCTTTTACGAATCCCTCTATAATCTTGATCCCCCTAGCCAAGTTCAATCTCTTTCGGATAGAGAGACTGAAACGCTCCGCTTCCTAAGTTCCTTGAACCTCCCATCCCTATCCCCCTCCCAAAAAAGCACCCTATCGAGTCCTTTCACTCTTGCAGAATTGACCACAGCTTTAAAGACCTCACCTAAAGGAAAAAGCCCTGGACCTGATGGCCTCACCACTTCCTACTATTTGACGTTTCAGGACTCACTACTTCCCTATCTCCTCCCGATTTGTAACCTGGCCTTGCAAAATACCTCACTATCCTCTGAAATGACTAATGCAATAATAACAATTATCCCAAAGGAAGGTAAGGATCCCTCTTCCTGGGCGAATTACCGCCCCATATCCCTTTTAAATATAGATTTGAAAAAATCTGGCTACCAGATTGCAATCCCTCCTCCCCTCTTTAATACATTCAGACCAAGTGGGATTTGTGCGGGGCCGAGAGGGAAAAGATAACACCACCAAGATTCTGGATGTGTTGTACTTTGCCTCTCATAAGAAGAAACCACTTGTCCTTTTAGGAACCGACGCCGAGAAGGCATTTGACCGTATAGATTGGTCTTTCATTAAACAAACCCTGCAGAAATTCCAAATTCCCGACCCATTTATACACGCTATCTTTGCAATGTATACCAACTCTTCTGCTGCAGTTTCAGTCAACAACCTTATCTCGTCCCGCTTTCCCATAAAAAACTGTACCCGCCAGGGATGCCCCCTCTCCCCTCTTATCTTTGTCCTTGTAATGGAAACTTTGATGCAAGCCCTTAGACAGGAAAAAGGAATATCAGGCCTAAAAATTGGAACGTTAGAATTTAAATTAGCCGCCTTTGCGGACGACCTTCTGATTATTACCACCAACCCATTAACTTCCATGCCATTAATAACCTCTCTCCTAGCTAAATTTGGCTTTTTATCTAACTTCAAGGTTAATCCCCAAAAATCACAAATCCTTCACAGTGGTCTTTCCTCTAAAACGCTCACAACTCTTAAAACTAGTTCCCCTTTTGACTGGACCTCTCCTCACTTAAATTACTTAGGTATTAAGATTGCCTCTCATCCCTCAGAACTATTCCGCCTTAATTATACACCTCTCTTGTCTGCCATCGCTGCTCAGCTGGACTCTTTGGATCACCATTGCCTATCCTGGTTTGGAAGAAAAAATATGGTTATGTCTTTAGTTATACCTAGACTGACCTACCTGATGCAGGTCCTCCCTTTACCTATACCTGGGTCATACTTCCGGTCCTTGAATAACTATATCAGGAAATTTATCTGGCAGGGAAGGAAACCTAGGATCTCCTTTGCAACTTTAACCAAACCCAAACATTTAGGAGGAATAGGCCTCCCAGACCCAGAGAAATATATGAAGGCTATACACCTATGTAGACTAATAGATTGGCTTAGACCCCATAAGCAAAAACAATGGTTAGCTCTGGAGAATGTATATTTCCCATCCACTCTTAGGGCCTTGTTGTTGGCGGACAGACCACTTCCTGCTCGAGCTTCCATGCCTAATCCGATAATTTCCACTACTATTAAGGTATGGGAGTGGTTCTCCGCCAATCATCGGGCACTAACCCTACCTTCTCCCTTTCTACAAGTGAAAGACATGATATCATTGGCTCCTATCAAACTAAAAGATTCTTCCCCTATCGAGCTCAGATCCTCCAGCAAACCTATACTAGAACTACTGGACAAAGATGGTTGTATTTTATCGGACCCACTTCTATTGGAAGCATTAAACCTTACTCCCTCTAACAATCTACTCATTAACTTTATAAAGAAAGACCTTCCCTCATGGGCAAAAACACTTAATACTCAAAAAGCCCCAGATTGGTTTGAAAATCTACTTAATGCTCTCAAATATCCTCCTAAGCTCATATCTACTATATACAAACGGATAAATCTCCCCGCGGCGGATGTCAAGCCTGCTTTCATTGGCATATGGGAAAGCGACTTAAAGAAGAACTTCACACAAAAGGAAGTTCTTAAAATCTGCACAATTCCTCACAAACTCTCTCGTTGTGTTCGTGTCCAGGAAAATGGCTACAAAGTCCTATCACGATGGTATAAAACCCCAGACAAAATCTCAAAATTCTTCCCTAATGTTCCGGACCACTGTTGGAGGTGCGAGGACATGAAAGGCACATTCCTCCATATTTGGTGGGACTGTCCCAAGATCTCTGACTGGTGGAAAACCATTTTTCAAATCAGCAATAAGATCTGCAAGTCCGCTTTCCCATGTACCTCTGAAATTGCTTTACTCTCGTTTGGCATCTGCGGTAGGGACAAATATACGTTGGCCTTATTCTCCTCCCTGATATCGGCAGCGCGTATCCTTATTCCAACTTTGTGGCGTTCCACTGACACCCCAAAGGTTGAACATTGGCTCAACAAAGTCGACCAAATTTATCGCCTTGAGGAGCTATCCCATTGGGAATTAAACTCTAGATCCACCTTTCTATCGATTTGGACCCGCTGGAAAGAATATAGACACTTTACTTGAAACTATATTTATAGTATAATTGTCTTTTAGCTGACATGACTGATTACCTATATCTCTTCCCCCCCCCCCTCCTCCCTTTCCTCCTCCTTTTCTTCCCTCCCCCCTCCTTTCTTTATTCTTCATAAGTTTCATGTTAACTTTGATGTTCCAAGTGTAACTTTTACTGCTGGATCACCTGTCATCATACCTTACGCTATTTTGTGTTAATTGACTGTAATTGACTGTGATCTACTGTCATACATGTACTCTATACTATCATAAAACAATAAAAAATTGTTAAAAAAAAAAAAACCTCAACCAATTCGGCTCTTTATCTAACTTTAAAGTCAATCCCTCAAAATCCCAAGTCCTACATATTGGTCTCTCTCCCCTGTGCCTGTCATCCCTTCAGGCAAACTCCCCATTCAATTGGCAAACCCAACAACTAACATATTTAGGAGTAAGGATCTCCCCTCACTTACCAGACTTGTTTAGATTAAATTATAAACCCCTCCTAACTTCTATCCAAACCCAGCTGGATTCATTAGATTTCCCATACCTCTGCTGGTTTGGGAGGAAAAATTTACTTATGTCCCTAATCCTACCCAGGCTTACATATTTGATGCAGGTGCTCCCCATCGAAATCCCTAAATCCTATTTCGTCTCCCTAAATAAGCTGATACGCAAATTTATTTGGCAAAGTAAACATCCCCGCATTTCCTTTAGCACCCTGACTAAACCTAAAGCTAAAGGGGGAATTGGACTTCCGGACCCAAAGATATATCTGAAGGCAGTACAACTTTCTAGAGTCATTGATTGGATTAGAATGCCGGTACACAAACCCTGGCTTATAGTGGAGAATGCCTTTTTACCCAACCCTATCAGGGCCCTTCTACTGGCTGACAAACCACCTCCTATGACAAGCTCTGTTCCCAACCCCCTTTTTCGTAACACCTTAAAAATCTGGAGAAGTTTCTTGGCCTGCTCTGGAGCACTGACCCTGCCTTCCCCTATGTTACAGATAAAAGATGTTATTAGCTTGGCCCCCAGAGACCTAAGGGACAGCTGCCCTCCTTGCTCTGCGGTCCTCGGAGTTAGCTATTACACAGATTTTGGATCAGGACGGATGTGTACTCCCTGACTCTGAACTCTTCAAAGCAATGGACGTGCAGAATCTCAATCCTATCCTTTTGCGTTTCCTTAAATCTGAATCCCTCCTTCTTGCAAAGAAAACCTCCTCCCCCAGCGTTACTAGCTGGTTTGAAGTAATGTTAAGCAGCAAGAATTATCCACGCAAATCCATATCTACTATATACAAGCACCTGATATCTCCCTCTACAACAGTTAAACCTGCTATAATCGGTTTGTGGGGAAAAGATCTTCAACGTGCCCTAACACCACTCGAGATAGCCAAAATCTTGATCTCTCCCCACATATTATCTAGATGTGTGCGCATTCAGGAGAATAGTTACAAGGTCCTCATGCGATGGTATAGAACCCCAGATAAGACGTGCCTTTATAATCCCAATGCCCTTGATACCTGCTGGAGGTGTAATAGAGCCAGAGGCTCCTTCTTACACATCTGGTGGTCATGTGAACTTATCAACCCATGGTGGCACAATATAATTTCCTTATGCAACCAGGTCTGCCAGACCTCCTTTATCTGCTCGCCAGATCTCACTTTGCTATCATTAGGTATAAATGGAGCTGGTCCCTTTAAGTCCTCACTTTTTTCGCTTTTGATAGCTGCAGCTAGATTACTTCTACCAGGGGTGTATCTATCACAAGGCAAACAAGGCATTTGCCTAGGGCGGCACTTGAAAAGGGGGCGGCAAAATGCCTTGTTTGCTTAGTGATAGTTACACAATATGCTAAATATATTTTTTGCCCCTTGTCCGATCCTTCGTTATGTGAGCGACATCGCCGGCGCCGCATAGTGAAGGAGTTGAAAAACTTACTTCCTCCCCCTAATGACTTCCTCCCGACCTCCCCTGCCTTTTGCGTCCTCACATTGCCGTTGTGACGTCACACGGAGGTGGAGTCACGGGCCGGCAACGCTAGGGTGAGCCTTATCTCCTCCAAGTGCAGAGCGGATCCTGCACACTGTCATCGTGAACACTGAGGCCAGGCCCCGGCCACCAATGCACTGATCCCTGAGCCTGCTGTCTTTAAAAACTGTAAGTACTTAAATTACAGTAATTCACAAAAAATCTATTACTTAGTTGTTTTTTGGGGTAAGGGGGTTGGGACCCGTTGGGTGGTTAGAGGGGGGAGGATTAGGGAGGGATTAATACTGTACTAACTCTAGCTGCACATTGTTTTTTAACAAGGAAGGGGTGGGTCAAATTTATATTAGGGGGGTGCCCGCGTTTAGTCTCGCCTAGGGCAGCACAAAACCAAGATACACCACTGACTTCTACCCGTACATTGGTTCTCTCATGAAATACCTAGTACCGAGCATTGGGTCAATAAAGTGGACCAAATCTATAGAATGGAGGAGATCTTGCACTGGGAGTCACGTACTAGACATATTTTTCTCAAGATCTGGTCCCCCTGGAGGTCTTATAGGGGCTTTTCCTGACTTTTCCAACCTTCCTCCCCCCTACGCCCGTGGATTAGTCTTTATTAGTCTGGGCCCCCCCAGGCTGGTTATCCCCCACTTCATGTCACAATAATATGTCCATAATATACCTGTCATGTTGTTTTCTTTTCTTTACATGATTGTTTATGTTCATTTTTCCATGATCTATGTGGCCCTACAAGCCTCTCTCTCATTTTTCAATGCTATTTAGAGGCCTTTCGTATTTAAGATCTCGTATTTCATGGCATGTAATTTGTATGTGTTCTGTACATGTTATGTACTTGACTATGTTTATCTCATGAAAATGAAAAACAATAAAAATTGTCAATTAAAAAAAAAAGAATTAATGGAAAATAGAGATACAATTTCAAAATGTCACTTTTTTTGCAGATTTTACATTTTAATAATTTTTTTCCAGTTACAAAGCAACGGTTAACAGCCAAACAAAACTCAATATTTATGGCCCTGTAGTTTACAGAAACACCCCATATGTGGTCTTAAACAGCTGTACCGGCACACGGCAGGGCACAAAAGGAATGCCATACGGTTTTTGGAAGGTAGATTTTTCTGGACTGTTTTTTTTTACACCATGTCCCATTTGAAGCCCCCCTGATGCACCCCTAAAGTAGAAACTCCCAAAAAGTGGCCCCATTTTAGAAACTACGGGATAGGGTGGCAGTATTGTTGGTACTAGTTTAGGGTACATATGATTTTTGGTTGCTCTATATTACACTGTTTTGGCACCGTTTTTTATTTTTTGTTATTTACAACATTCATCTGACAGGTTAGATCATGTGATTTTTATAGACCAGGTTGTTCCGGATGCGGCGATACCTAATATGTATACTTTTTTTTATTTATGTAAGTTTTACACAATGATTATTTTTTTATTTTTTTGCTTCAAAAAAGAAATCATGTTTTAGTGTTTCCATAGTCTGAAAGCCATAATTTTTTCAGTTTTTGGGCGATTGCCTTGGGTAGGGTATGATTTTTGCGGGATGAGATGACTGTTCTATTGGCACTATTTTGGGGTGCGTGTGACTTTGATCACTTGCCATTACATTTTTTGTCCCATTTTGGGCTCTAATCCTTTACAATGCATTCTAATACTTCTGTATTGGAATGCATTGGCTCTATGAGTAATACTGTGTGCATTACTCATACAGCTTCCGGCCTGTGAGATCCTGGGGGCTGGATCTCACAGGCTCGTCACCGGAAGGCAGCGCGATGCCTTCCTTAGACATCACGCTGCCTTCCATGCCATCAGGTCCCCCCTACAGCCGCATGGGGACCCGATGGCATGCCCGATCGCCGCCGCAAACCGCAGGTAAAGCCGCAAACCGCAGGTCTGAATTGACCTGCGGTTTGCAGCGATCGCTGATAAGGGGGGGTCACATGATTTCAGCGGGCATCCTGTCACAATTAACCCCCGCCATGACAAAATCTTTTTTTAAACTTAGGACGTAAGGACTTAAGGACTCGGGAAACAGGGCGTACCGGTACGCCCTAAGTCCTTAAGGGGTTAAGCACAAAGTCATAGATTTTTTAAAGGATTTCAGTTTTGAAGGGTGGTGGTATATATACAGGTCCTTCTAAAAAAATTAGCATATTGTGATAAAGTTCATTATTTTCTGTAATGTACTGATAAACATTAGACTTTCATATATTTTAGATTCATTACACACCAACTGAAGTAGTTCAAGCCTTTTATTGTTTTAATATTGATGATTTTGGCATACAGCTCATGAAAACCCAAATTTCCTATTTAAAAAAATTAGCATATTTCATCTGACCAATAAAAGAAAAGTGTTTTTAATACAAAAAACGTCAACCTTCAAATAATTATGTTCAGTTCTGCACTCAATACTTGGTCGGGAATCCTTTTGCAGAAATGACTGCTTCAATGCGGCGTGGCATGGAGGCAATCAGCCTGTGGCACTGCTGAGGTGTTATGGAGGCCCAGGATGCTTAAGCGGCCTTAAGCTCATCCAGAGTGTTGGGTCTTTCGTCTCTCAACTTTCTCTTCCCAATATCCCACAGATTCTCTGTGGGGTTCAGGTCAGGAGAGTTGGCAGGCCAGTTGAGCACAGTAATACCATAGTCAGTAAACCATTTACCAGTGGTTTTGGCACTGTAAGCAGGTGCCAGGTCGTGCTGAAAAATGAAATCTTCATCTCCATAAAGCTTTTCAGCAGATGGAAGCATGAAGTGCTCCAAAATCTCCTGATAGCTAGCTGCATTGACCCTGCCCTTGATAAAACACAGTGGACCAACACCAGCAGCTGACATTGCACCCCAGACCATCACTGACTGTGGGGACTTGACACTGGACTTCAGGCATTTTGGCATTTCCCTCTCCCCAGTCTTCCTCCAGACTCTGGCACCTTGATTTCCGAATGCAAAATTTGCTTTCATCCGAAAAAAGTACTTTGGACCACTGAGCAACAGTCCAGTGCTGCTTCTCTGTAGCCCAGGTCAGGCGCTTCTGCCGCTGTTTCTGGGGAATGCGGCATCTGTAGCCCATTTCCTGAACACGCCTGTACACGGGGGCTCTGGATGTTTCTACTCCAGACTCAGTCCACTGCTTCCGCAGGTCCCCCAAGGTCTGGAATCGGTTCTTCTCCACAATCTTCCTCAGGGTCCGGTCACCTCTTCTCGTTGTGCAGCGTTTTCTGCCACACTTTTTCCTTCCCACAGACTTCCCACTGAGGTGCCTTGATACAGCACTCTGGGAACAACCTATTCGTTCAGAAATTTCTTTCTGTGTCTTACCCTCTTACTTGAGGGTGTCAATGATGGCCTTCTGGACAGCAGTCAGGTCGGCAGTCTTACCCATGATTGCGGTTTTGAGTAATGAACCAGGCTGGGAGTTTTTAAAAGCCTCAGGAATCTTTTGCAGGTGTTTAGAGTTAATTAGTTGATTCAGATGATTAGGTTAATAGCTTGTTTAGAGAACCTTTTCATGATATGCTAATTTTTTTAGATAGGAATTTGGGGTTTTCATGAGCTGTATGCCAAAATCATCAATATTAAAACAATAAAAGGCTTGAACTACTTCAGTTGGTGTGTAATGAATCTAAAATATATGAAAGTCTAATGTTTATCAGTACATTACAGAAAATAATGAACTTTATCACAATATGCTAATTTTTTTTGAAGGACCTGTACACATTAGCTATAATACACAGTCTTCCTTCCAGCAGACAATCAGAACGTATCGGCCCTCCTGATCTTCAACTACTTCCCTTATTTTAATATCAATATCGATGTATCAAAACACTTACGCCTCTTGCATATGATGAATACACTGAGTGAAAAGAGTGATGTATCCATGGTCTACACAGCCCCTTTATCGTTTCACTTGTAAGATGCGTCTCTTGTAGGCAAATGATAGCAGTTAAAAATCTATGTATTGCATCAAAAGCCGCCACCCTTTTTGCTCCCCTACTCAACCCCCTAATATTGGAAATATTTTATTCTCATAAAAACCTATATAATTTATATAATTGTCCCTCCGGTCTTCTAACATTGCTAGATATCGTGGGGGGTGGGGGGAGAGATGGCAGGGAAGAAGGAGGGGGAAAAAAACTTAACCCAACACAGCAAATACCCTTCCCCATTCCCTCCTGAATGAGCCAGGTTAATTTCTCTCCTGGTTCTCTCTCTTGGCATTTCCCCCTCCCCGCCAGCCTCCAGCCCAATTGCCCCTCAACTCCTTATATTCTCTTTAATCCAACTTTGGACCGCATTTGCTTTATCGAAAACCCATTTTTTGTTTTTCTACTCAATCCTGAGTTTCCCCGAGAACATCATATAGTATCTAACATTATTTGAACACAGGATTTTTTTTTAACCTCAATTAAACAGCTTCTTTCCTGCATAGTTTCTTTTGCATAATCTGAAAAAAACATTACTGTTGCATCCAAATATTCTAGTTTCTATTTTTTCGTTGATCTACACAATATCTCCTCCTTATCCTTGATCGATAACAGACTAAAAAGTATGGGTCTCGGTCTCATTCCGGATACCGGTAGCTTCGATGATATCCTATAAGCTCGTTCCACATATTTTTTATAATCTGAGATGTCCTGGCCCTACTGTTCAGTGAGCCACGTTTGCAGAAAGGAACATAAATCCTGTCCATCCGCTCCCTCAGGAATCCCAAGACATCTCAAATTGGAACTTCTAGTTCTATTTTCCAGCTCCAGTACTCTATTTTTAATTCCCTATTTTCCTCTTTTAGGGAGTTTTTTTTTTCCTTAACCATTGTCTGCAGGGGATTCTCAGAGCCAGATGTCCTTTTCTCGACTTCTGTCAACCTTTCTTTATATTTTTGGACATCCGCTCTGAGGAGACCCACAGATTTCCTAATATTTCCAGTCTGGAGAGAGAGATCCTGATTTGCCATATTACATTTTTTTATTTCTTGAAATATATCCTGCAGGCTAGGAGCCTGCTCCTCCTTTGTTACGGCAATTTCTTCCATCACTCTCCCCTGTTTATCGACTCTCTCCCCAGACTGGAAACTCGCCTCTAGTGTTTTCAACCCAAAACTTCAATCTATACTAGACTCTCCCTCTTGTACTAGAGACCCAACCCCTTTCTTCTTTTTTGGCGGGCTAATCTGTCCTTGCATATTGGTCAGAAGTAACCGTTTCGATTTTTTGGATTTTTATTTTTTTATCATTGGGAAAATTGAGGTATTAAGCTCCACCTGTACCCTGCCCTTTTCCCCAGCTCCCTGTCTAGCTAGCCATCTCTGGACTTTCTTGCTACCTACCCCTTACCCATCTCCTTCACTGTCCTTACATAACAATCCACAGTATCAGTAAGCTAAATCAGTAATGCGGGAGCATCAGCTTACAGACCCATTAGACAGCAATACATCTGTCAATTTCTTTTACATACGTATTCTGTTACCCCTACTAATTCATATAGCCATATTCTACCAGTTTTTTTTAGTTTCGTGAAATTATAAAGCAGGAGAGAAGGAAAAAAAAAAAAAGGGTAACAGTTTCTCTGTTAATAAACGTTAAAAAGTTAGTTCATAACCTTTATGGCAGCCTATAGTTGCTCCGTTCCGTTAGCCAGTCTCTTTGTGCAAGTTTGTATCTCAGAAGACAATAATAAAATCTCATTTAGTAAGAATTAATCATCCAGTTAGGTCATAATCTCCATGATGGCTAGTTATTCATTAGTAAAGTTTAGTAAGACTGCTCCGTATCATAATGCTGTTTCAGTCCTGCTTTCCACTTCAGGGTATCAGGTGACAGACTCTTAGGCTGTTTCCTCCCTTTCCCATATTTTCCGCCTTTCCTCCTTCCAGTTGCAGTCAGACCAATAATAGACCTTTTTTTTTAAGCCACGCTGCTCAGTAACTCTTCGGTAGGGCCCTCTCAGACCCCCTCCCCCCCCCCCCCCCCTAATCCCCCAGTCCAAACAGCAAACACTGTATCAACTTTATATTGCCACCACTAATAGCCTTCCTCCTTTACTGTGTTTTCTCCAATTTACACGGGCCCTTCAGGGGTAGGGGTGCTACCCAGATTCCACATATATACACTTTTGGGACCAACACACATGGCCCCCTGAGCCCATGCCCTTTTCCAAGTGTTACCTCAGGTTAGCTGTAGCGGTGTTCTAGGAAGCATACAGTAGTAGCCACGGCATATCCGACCAGGTTGTCAGCAGTCCTCATGCATTCTGAATGGAAATAGATCTGTTCAGGATGCACCACGACGTCTACCATTCCGTCAGCATTCCGTTTTGTGTCCAGTCATAAAAACAGAATAAAATGGATCAGTCACTGAAAACAATGTAAGGAGTGATGGATCCATTTATTTATTTTTTTCTAGGAGCCTATTGACTTTCAATGTATTTAGTGACGGATCCATTTTTTCCCGTTTTGATTTCACATAACCGCATCCTAATGGAACAGATGCATTCTGATGTGCAAAATCAAAACAGATTTGTTTAATTCTGGTATGGAGATCCTCTGCCGGATCTTAATACCGGGATTAGCAACGCAAGTGTGAAATTAGCTTAAGTCTCTCATAGATGCAGGCAGTGTCTCCCTGGACAAAGTGACTGTGACCAGGATGCAGTGTGTCTGTAAATGTCTATTCACAAGTTACTGTCAAACCACAGTTCATGCAGTGATACCATATTTGCAAAAAAGCTGCAAAAGCAGGATATTACCACAAAACAGATCCCAGCAATTCAGACAATAAAAAAAAAATTGTTAATGAATTAGGAGTAAGGCGATTGGCTGAGCATTGAAGGGAAAGCCTTCACGTGTAATGTACTTGAGGATCTAAGGGAATTGAGTAGTTTTCATTGGAGGTTTAACAATACATTTTGGTGGCTTGTATATTCAACTTTTAATGCAACTGTCCTGTCATAAGCTCAAAAATAATGTGTGAGCCAGTATCTACAGAGGATGACTACCTGCCATTTGTTTCCTGCGGATCGTGCTGCTTGCTTGCTTTACATTGGCTCTACATTGGCTATATTTCCCTCTAACATCTAAATGATTTTGCCCCTTATACCATTACTGTGATCGTAATATATATATATATATATATACACAAGAACTTTCATACCCCCCAAAAAACTAATCGCAGATCCTTTTCCTCTCTTCTCTTGCCTTCTTGTCCTTCTGTCTTCAACTGATGTCTATATGTCCCTATTGCTGCATCATGATAACTCCCTATGTTGGTAAGTGCATATGCATGATTGGTATTTCAAACAATAAACATATTTATTTATGATATAACTACAAATGAGTTTGTGGAGGGCTGGTTAAGCCCAGATTTGTTTTCTAGAAGAGGGTTTGGTTGGACAATTTTTTATTTCTTGAAAAAAATTTTGATTCTCTTATGTACAGGGATAGCAAGTATGTGTATTCTATCAGTGTGGCAAAATTATACTACTTGAGCACACTACTAGATAAAAAGTAGGATGGGCAGACAAAAATTGGGGCAATTAATATTTTGAGAATTCTGAGTAACAGTTTATATCATATAAATGCTTGATGCCTATACAGCATGTCTTACAAGATGGTTGATGGTGGGTATGAGTGTTTATTTGCATTTATAATTATGCAATTTACAAAAAATACTATTTATTTATCAAATTTTTGTTTAGATTATTTTTATTTTATTTTTTTGCTTATGGACATTAGTTGTAATACAAATTGTTATCCCTGAGTTCCTCTTTTATACTGCAGATAAAAATGTTATGATTGTTGGCCCTTAAAGTATAACTGTCATATTTTTATTTATTTTTTTAGTATTGGATTGTGGTGATTAATATCTCCTTGTTGGCCCTATTTCAACTTTTTACTGTGTATTCAATTACCCCTTAATTCCACATTTTTGTTCCCTGTACTGCCTACTTTTACCTGTGCTTAAAATAGGGTTGCTAGGCATGGTCCGTCTATCTGTTTAAGGACTGAGGACACAGAAGCACAGCATGCAAGGTCACATTCCTGACAGCCAGGGACTGTAAGTAAATGATTAAAGCCAGGTCCTCCCCAGCAGCTGATAACAGTGCCTGGGCTGTGTGCACTTCTCCCTGTCCCTACGCTTGGCAGACGCTCCCTCACTCAGCAGAGCTGGAGAAGTAGAGTCGAAGCAGCGCAGACCCGGGAAGGGAGATCTGCCGTCTGCTCAGTGTATAAATTAAAGCAACATGTGGGAAGAGGACCCCTTTTTGCTGCAGGAGATTAACCCTTTAGGGGGGAGGGCTCTGGTCACTGACACTTTTGGGGGGCTATTGTTAATGGCTAGTGAGGGCAGGCGGGATTAGCATCAGGGTGAGGGCAGTGGTGGCCATCTTAACTGAATAGTGAAATTGCAGTTTTATACAGACTGGTTGCTATGAGCTAAATCTTATTAAATATTGGGTAAGTCAGTCTAATAGTAACTGATTCTGGAATATCATGTTATTAGTAACTACATATGTGAAAATTTAAATTAGGGTCTAAGTGTGACAGTTATCCTTTAAGCACTATTCAGTGAGCTCTGTGAATAGTGATTTAAAGTGTTCTTCTAGTATACCCTATTGCCCTGTGTTGTGCTGATATTATTAACCCATTAGTGACCACTAATACACCTTTTTATGGTGATCACTAATGGGACTTAGGTTAGGCTAGCCTTTTTTTATGTGAAGTGCTGGTCTGGGCCTTTTAACCCCTTATAGTGACCACAACATCTAAGCAGTTTAGAGGGAGGGAGTTCCCACACTGCCACCAACAAGATCATAGAGTGCGTTGTCTGTGTATGGAAGCTGGGTGCATAATGAAGGCATCCAGGCCTGCCCCCACTGATTGCCAATCAGAGCTCTGCCAGAAGCGCAATGCTGATGCCGCCTGTCAGTATAGTACTGACAGTATAGTACACTGTACTGCATATCAGTACAGTGTATTATAGAAGCAATCAGAAGATTGTCTGTAAAAGTTCACTTGTAGGACTAATGGATAGTAAAAAAGTTAAAGTCAGTTAAAAAACTCAGTTAAAAAAAAGTATACCTTTTTCTATTGAAAAAGAGATGTTTTTTCACTGGGAAAAAAATTGCAAAAATAAAATCCCCTCCACATATTGCAAAAATAAAATCCCCTCCACATATGACCCCAACTATACAATTGTCATACAATTTATCCTGCATGATGAATGCCAAAAAGCAATCAAAAAGTGGTATCTACCCCAAAATGATAGAAATGAAACTGAAAGGTCCGTCAAAAATCAAGCATTTAAACAGTTCTGTAGAAAGAAATATAAAAAAATAGTTATAGGTCATGAGATGTGGCTATGCAAAAGCATTTTCCTTTTTTTTTTTTTTTTTTTTTAGGGATTTCACTGTGCAAAAGTAATAAAACTTAATAAAAACTATATGTATTTGGTATTCATACTTAACCAGTGAACAGTTATGTTATTTATGCTGAAAAATGAATGTCGGAAAAACGTATTCAGTGGTAGTATTTCTGTTTTTTCCCCCCATCCCCCTCCCAGAAATAAATAATATAAGTTAATCAGTAAACTATGTGTACCCCAAAATGATTGCATAAATTAATACATGTGAATATTTAAAATTCATAGATCCTTCAGGCAGGGAAAAGGGATCTGCTGGAATGTAACTCTTTACAAACCTCCTTACTCACCCCAAAAAATAAAATAATAATATAATAAATAAATATATATGTTGGTAAGGCTGAGGTTCAGTGTGTTTCCTGGTACCTACAGTTGCCTCTTGCAGAGTTTCGTGTCCCCTGGTGGTAAGTAGGGGGGGCTCTTTCGCAGGGCAAGGACTGCGGCGGTCTGGCACCCTCCCTCCGCTTCATTCTACCGGTGCGTTCCAGTGTGGAACGCACGGGCTTCCGGGTCCCCTCCTCCGCTCGTCTCCCTGTGTTTCCTGGCGGTGTGGCGTCAGGGAGCGCACCCGGCAGCTGGCCCGGCTTATCCATGCCGGGGGGGTTCTCACTTGTCTGGCCGGATCACCTCGTTCCCGGCACGGCGCACGAAGGCGTGCGTTCCAGGGTGGAACGCACGCACTTCCTGGTGCCGGTCCCCGCCCGCTCCGCAAGCTTCCGGAGGCGGCCGGGCCAGGGACGAACCTGCGCTATCCGGCATCTCCCCGCTCCCCGATCGTCGGGGGGGGGGGGGGGGGGGTTGTGTTCCTTGGGGAGGCTGCACCTTGGGTCCGGCATAGAAGCTGGTGCACATAGGCATGCGTTCTCCAGTGACATCACCCGCCCCCTGCCTGGTCTCCCTGGCTGCGATGTCAGCTTGCGTTCCACGTTGGGTGCGGGCTCACGGGCAGCCAGGCCAGACGGGGAGAAGAGAAGGGGGAAGAGAGGGGGGGGAAGAAAAGAGAAAAAGAAGTATAAATAAATAAATAAAATAAATTAATTAATATAAAGTGGGTACAGAAAACCCGCCACTTAGTCTGTGTCGACAGAAACCACAAAAAAAAATATGAAAATTTTATTAAAACCCGCAATATCACCCAAAAAATATCTTTTTTTTTCCCCTGTTTAGACAAGGATGGGTGTCCCATGTAGGACCGGTCCGGCTCCATCCCACCTCGGGCACCTGGTCACGTCCAGGGTGTCTGGTCTTCCTGGTTCGCCCAGGCCACCGTGTTTGTTCGTGTCGCCAAGTCTTTGTCTGCCGGGCACAGTCGGGTGTCCGGTCACGGTTTGGTGGTGCCTCCTCCTTCCCTGGTACGCCCAGGGCTCGGTTCACTCCTGGTACGCCCGGGTCTTCACGTTTTTCTTGTCTATCACACGGGTTCACGCACCTGTCCTTCGGCTTTCAAGTCTCCCAAAGGGGCCGTCCTCGGCTTCTCCCCTGGTCATTCTTGCTTTCCGTAACTCCTAGGTTCATGGCTTACCACTGCCCTTCGCGGGCCACTGCCTCTATTTCATGGCTACGCGCCTTCTCTCCTGTCAAACCGCCTGGTACGCTCAGGCAGCTCTCTTCGGTCCTGTTCAGGTAAGTTCGCACTGGCACCACCTCGGTCCCAGTCAAGTCATAACCACGCGTTAATTGTCTTCGTCTGTTCGGTTAGGCCAGGTTCGACTGAGCCGTCTCGTGAATTCCATTACTGGTACGTGTCTCTCTGTCGTGCACCAATCCAAATTCCAGTACGTCGTCACCCTCTTTTTTTTCCCCCCCTTTATTTTGTCATGCCTTGTATTTATTAGCTGCTCTGCCATGTCTCGAGCCTCGGATATGGAGGACGGCCTTTCCATCTCCGGCTCGATCGTGTCAAGCCAAGCGGGTCCCTCATCCCTTCGGAGCTGGACCATCCCAAAACTGTTGGCCGAGTTAAACCGAAGAGGCATTCCACACCCGGCCACCGCAAGAAAGGCAGAGCTATCCAAACTGCTCATGACCAGCCCCAGCACCGCGGCAGTGCAGCCGGAGGCGTCGGCCATCCAGTTGTCCCTGGTGCAGCTACAGGCGACCCTGAATTCCCTGGTAGACTCGGTGGCGGATGTTCGGGCAAGGGTTTCGGAACTCGAATCCCGGCCACCAGTTGTACCCCCGGCTCCCGTTCCGCTGATGACTCCATCTACATCAGGCTGGCTGGCTACAGGTACCCCAAGACCCATTCCACAGGTGTCCCCCTCTCACTTCATTCCTGATAACCTCAAGAGAGACATCCTGGCGGGGAAAGATGTCAATCTGGCATCAATCCTCATTGCCGCTCAGGATGTACCCGAGAACCGGGTCATCAACTGTAGCGATGTGTCGGTGGTCCTTCGGGCCAAGGATTCACGGCTCAACCGCAAGTTGACCATCCCGGAATTTGTCCTGGCCTTCAGCCTCTTCAGGGACATCGTCTGCACCACACAGCCAGAGAGAAGAGAGGAGCTGGACAGCTATTTGTACCTGGTCACTGACCTCGGGCACAAGTATGGTGGGTCGGCCTTCTATGACTACCACCGTTCCTTTGCAGCTAAGGCAGCGGCAGCTCTGGCCCAGTTCCAGTATGTCACCAGCTGGTCCTTGATTGACACCGAGCTCTTCTGCCGTCACTTCGCTGGCCTCAGGGCTCCCAACTGTGCAACGTGTCAGTCGATTTTCCACTCCTCTGAATGGTGCCCCAATACCGCGCACCCGTCTCAGGACAGGGCCATCCCAGGGACCTCCGGGTCATATCCAGCCAACCCCTCCACGGACAAGCTCGGCAGACCTATTGTCTACCTGGGGAAGAGCCAGGTCTGCAATAACTTTAATTCAGGAGGGTGCTCATATGCCAGCTGCCAGAGGTTAAAAAAATAAATAATTTAACTCACCTTAATCCATTTGTTCGCGCAGCCGGCATCTCTTCTTTCTTCTTTGAGGAATAGGACCTTTGATGACGTCACTACGCTCATCACATGGTCCGTCACATGATCCATCACCATGGGAATGGATCATGTGATGGACCATGTGATGAGCGCAGTGACGTCACCACAGGTCCTTTACCCAGGTCCCGAATAAAGAAGACAGAAGAGAAGCTCGGCTGCGCGAACAAGTGGATTAAGGCGAGTTAAATTTATCATGTTATAAGGAAAAATAATACAATCTACACAACCTTGAACCCAAACCTGAAGTTCTGTGAAGAAGTTCGGGTCTGGGTACCACATTCAGTTTTTTATCAAAACTGACTTCAATTGCGTACCTACTCGCGCGGGTTTGCCGCAACACATCCGGATACGCTCGTGTGAAAGAGGCCTAAAGGAACAGAGATGCAAGGCAGAAGAATGGTCACTAAATAGTTAGAAGTCAAACACGTTAGCAGGCAAAGAGAAGTTGGGTAAACAATCTAGGTTGGAAATTACTCACTATAAGCAGAGAGATCAAATACATGGCAAACAGCTGTCCCAGCAAGATTTGCATAGAGCACCAATGCTGTCAATTAACATATGATTGCGGTTCTCATGTACTGGCCTGTGAAGGGCAAGGGCGCTGATGGTAATGTGGAGTCTCAGCTCAGGAGAGACGTACTTGGGATCTGCTTTAGGGCGAACCTGGGCACTGGATGGGGGCATTCCTGGGCACCATTGAAAGAAAATAACGCCCTCTGGGCACCTTACTGTTTAATTTGCATATCATACAAACATAAATTTAACAAGATAGAAAACAAGAAACACCAAATGAAAGGTACATCAAGGAAGGAGGTGTTATGTTGTACATGGGAATAGTTATACTTTATTACACATAATCCATGTGACAGATTTCCTTTAAGTCGTCCCGAATCGCTATATTAAAACCCCATCCAGCCTATCAATGAATAGGACCACTTTTAACAGCCGCTTAGACAGAAGTGCATCTGTCTAAAGGCTAGTGCAGTATGGCCTTTTGGGTTTAAAAAAATAACCAAAAATCACTCACCTCACCCGTTTGCTTGGTTACAGGCAGTTTGCTCCTTTCTTGAACAGTGATGACGTCACCATGTGATCACGCTGAGGGTGCGCTTTGACGTCTTCACACTAAGCACAGAGCCTTCGTTAGGTCTTTTTTGATTAAGTGAGGAGCAGACGGCCTTTGCACAAGCAAGTGGATGAGGTGAGTATTTTTTTTTTCTGTTTTTTCTAAGACCACTGCAGCCTCCATTTTAGGAACAATGATTTGTTACCATGAAGCACAAGGAAATTCAGATTAGTTTAGAATTTAATTTTTCCTAATATTTGGACCGAATTCCACTTTGGATGGTTTGCTTCGCTCAACACCAATCATTTGGTATTGTTTTTGTGTTAGTTTTAAGTCTGTCTTTGCTATATGTGCCTGCAACAGATTTATGAAATGGCTCACCTTACAAATATATTTACGGTGAGTGTAATCTGGTTTACACCTAAATGTGTAAAAGTACACTATGAGGTTGCAATTTTTTTTCAACTTTTGCAAAAATCGCTGATCCTAAATGTATCATAGTCTAGGTCTAATCTCACCTTTAGCTCTTAAACAGACCACTTTGAAAAGTGTCAAGGAATACCAAATGTCGCAAAATTTGACCAAATATTGGAGAAAATGAAGCAATTGGTATGACTTGCAATGTTTTTAAGAAACAAAACTGATGTATCTGATTTGATAAATGCTTCCAACCTGAGTACTGTATATCTATCAGAGTAGATATTCTCAGGAATACCATGTAGTCTCACTATATGTTGGGTAAACAATTTGGACAAAGTCAATAAGTTAGGTTATTTAGTCAGTGAAATTGCATGGAAATCCATGAAGTGTGTCCAGGGATGTATTGAGGCAATTTTTATCAGACACACATCCCACAAGCTAGTGTAAAATACACAATATCCCACATGTAAGTGGGTCTCCAGCAATTACAGGACATCAAATGGCCAGTATTAACAATATCTGGTTGTCCTACCAGTCATGAACCACTTCTAGAGCCCGGAGTCTGAGTTGAGGTGGCAAAAATAGCTTCTCAGAAGGCAGAGCCTGAGGGATTGAGAATTTTGTACCCCTGATTTCTTCCGCAGGTCTGAGGAGACCACCAAAATGACAATAGAGTAGAGAGTATTGGTTCTGGAACAGAATTGCTCAGCTGTACAGAACTAAAACATCTGGACAGCTTGTCTACTTTGACATTCTTAGACCCAGCCCAGAAAGTTACCACAAAATTAAATTTGGCAAAAAAACTGGGACCATCTGAGTTTCCTGGCATTCAACACTTTAGCAGATTCCAAATGCATTAGATTCTTATGGTCCTTAACTATAGTGACACAATGAGTTGCCACTCCTCAAATGCCCATTTAACTGCTAACAATTGTTGGATGCTAATATAATTGGCTTCTGCGGGCATAGATTCCAAGAGAAGAAGGCATAGGTTTGTTCAGTTAGTGAGACACAATGGACCCTGAAATAGGACAGTTCCCACTCTCTCCTCAGAAGCATCAACCCCCAAAATAAAGGGCTATTGAAGATCTTCCCCTAATTAAATAGTGTGTGTGACATTAAGCGACTTATTATTTGCTGACCCTCTATTTCTTGGTTCTCAAGCTATGGATCCTGAAGACATGCCTCAGACACTGTAGTTTGTTGGCTTAAAGGACAGATTTGTGTGCTTGTTGTTTAGGAGAATCTATTCAAAGTACTGTTAGATGCTGGAGACTTTCTAGTTTCTACACGCTAAAACAGAGGAGCCTCTCCTCCCCTCTGAATTCTCATGATTTCACTCTGTTCAGAGAACAGACGGTAATTACTGTACAGCAAGTGAACATGTCAGCATGTGACTAGCTCAGAAAACTCAATTTGAGTCTGAATAAGGGGTGGATTGGCCATAGATCTTACAGGGAAATTTCCCGGTGGGCCAATGCCCTGGGGGTTGGCAGAGCCCTCCTCATGGCCAGCCAGTGGAAGTTTTTTGGGTTGTTTTTTGTGTTGCTGGCAGTATTTTGTGATGGGCTGTGGTATTTGGCTCTGTTGGGGTGGTATAATGTGCCACAATATGGTATTGCTGGCCCTGCCTTCCATCAATTTGGACCAGATTACAAAACAGGACTACTTTTAGAATTTTTTCCAGGGCGACTTTAAGTTCCCAGTCCGCCCCTGGTGTGAATCGATTCTACCCGAATCAAAAGCACTCCCATTGGCCTAAAAATTGGTGTATAACGCTCTGAGGTCTTCTAAAACTATTTTTTATCGCGCCTTTGTCTTTTTTTTTGTCTCTCACTTTTTCCCCCGTTTTACACTCCCTAACGCAAAGACAGCGATATACTGTATATAGCAATGGGAAAACACATGGTTCCATAAATTTGTCAGCTATTAGGGGCAGATGCCTGCTGGCGTTTTAAAACACACAGTGATATTGGAAAAAATAGTGGCTTGTTCTGAACAAGTTATCCAAAAATGAACACTTTTTATGGATCAGCAGTAGTACAGTATGGGACCTGATGGACAGGGCAGGAGATGTACAACTGTAGCGATAGTAGTAGTGGCAGCTAGAGTGGCGGCAGCAGCAATACAGTATGGAACATAATGGACAGGCAGCAGCAGTGCTTGGTGATGGCAGATCTTTTTATTGGCATCAGACAGAGGTGAGTGAAAATCGTCCCTGATCCATGCCTAATTCATTTATCACATGCGCCATGCAGGGAACATTTATTATTTCCCCCAAATGCATCACACTCACATCTTTTCTGCCTTTCTCACTGACCACCTTACACAACTGCAGTTGTTGTTTGTGGGAAGAAATCCAGCAGGAAATTTGCTTTTTGATGCAGACTACCAACTGATCTTATGTGTGGCTTCTCTCACTCAGGCTCAATAGCATGGCGACGCTGCAGTTTACACATATGAAAGGAAGCAGGTGGAGTGGAAACAGCACTCTGCCCTGTTTCTGTTGGGTACTGGTGGAAGTTTATTGACAGACATGGAGGGTGAAGCTGGATAAGTGTCTGGTGTAGAAACCAGAGCGGCACAAATGTGGAGGTGTGCATAGGACCTGGCCTTGTTGCCGTGGTGCAGTATTGCTGCTGTCACCCAAAACATTGACACAATGGACTGTGAAAGACGAGTACTGTACAACATCTATTCCTAGGAGTGGCCCACGTTCTGCACCACATGAGAGTACATGGCTTTATTGGAAAAAATAATGGACGACAAAACAAATTTGTGGAAAAAAATACTCAGTTGGACAAAGTACAGCTTGCAAATGGCAATGGTTTGGTATATGCAGGTACACTGGAAAGAATGGATTTTATCACAAGGAGCTTGAAAACAATATTTGGCTATATCCACCTGACTGGTGGTTGTTGAGATTTCCTATTGAAATAATATTAATTACACCGCCACACTATGTCCCATGTCAGCTTGTGTCTCACCTCAAACAGTGAGACCACTGTTTGAGATGAGACACAAGCTGACATGGGACACTTCCCATGATACGGCATGGATAAGAACTACCCACTATCCTGAGTGAAGGTACAAGGCTAAAACGACCTTGATCTTTCATTACCCCTGAATACTTTTGTGAAGTCCCCTGATGATGTCTGAAAAGCAAGACTGAAACATGGCATGTAGGGCTTTGCAATTAGGGATACATAGAATACTAGACCCATACTGAGGGAAAGGTTCGGTGTGGGGTCGCCCCTGTCGGGGCGGGTGCTCCATGTGTGTTAGGCAGGCAATAAGAACAGCCCCCAACCCTCATTTAGGCAGGAAAGCCATAATAGGGTATACTAGGAGCTGATAAAGTGCCAACCCTAACACAAGCACCTTGGTCACGCTGGTCCCAGGTATCATCGACTGCCAGGACCTTCCTCCATAGGTTGTGGATCTCACAAGACGTGGTAAGACCTAACCTTTTTTTCACTATCGTGATGTGTAATAGTGGAGGTAAACGCAATTGTTGTCTCTCACCCAGTGGTAATCACTATATTAAAAGACTTAGTAAATGTTATGTTTTATGATTCCCAGTTTACCAAACAGATTTCCTGTAACAGAATATTCTGCAGCAAAGGCTCCTTTCACATAAATGAGTATTCCACGCGGGTGCAATGCGTGATGCAAATGCATTGCACCCGCATGGAATTTGGACCCATTCATTTCAATGGGGCTGTGTACATGTGCGTTGGTTTTCACGTATCACTTGCGCGTTGCGTGAAAATCGCAGCATGTTCTATATTCTGCGATTTTCACTCAACGCTGGCCCCATAGAAGTGAATGGAGCTGCGTGAAAATCGCATCCACAAGCAAGTGCGGATGCGATGCATTTTTCCTGGATGGTTGCTAAGAGATGTTGTTTGTATGCCTTCAGTTTTTTTATCACGCACGTGCAAAACGCATTAAATTGGATTCCACCCTCGCAATCAGAACTGAACAACTGAACGCAATCGCAGACAAAACTGAATGACTTTGTTTGCGAAATCGCACATTTTTCACTGAACCTAATGAGTTGTTAGCCAATATATCAGGTTAGGTACACCAGTCTGTGCCAAATAGAAATTTTCAACAGTTGTTTTAAAAAAAATGCTCATATAGACACATTCTGTGCCAAAATATATGCTGCTGGTGGTGCTGGAAACCATACTTATTTGTACTGTAGGGATTTCCCAAATGGTAGCCTTCAGATAAATACACAGTAGCCTTTTAGTGGTGGAAATCAAAGTAATAAATGTCTTTTATTGTTGGCACACCACAATTCAACAGGCGGTAGTGATCAGCTTACTTCAGCCGACACAAAGAAAAACAATGCAGTCTTGAATCTGAAAAATCACATAGAAAGTTTTAGGGCACAGTACCGTACTCCCCACGGAGTGGATGGGAATCTTGCTTTGTCCTTTGTCAGCAGAGACCCTCTGGTTTTCACTCGGCTCCAAAACCACACAGCTATACAGAGCTCCATCATCCGCCAGGTAATCAGCCCACTGACCCTGCTGGCTGACTTTTGTAAGCCCGTCAAAACCCGGCCTGGACCATGTGGAACAGCCAACCCCCCCCCCCCCCCTGCACTTTGGCTGCTTCCAGTAAGAGCCGGCCCAGATTAGCTTTTCACAGCTATGCTAACTATCAAAGTGTCCATCAGCAACTGCTGCGGACATATACACTACTGGCTCCTACTTCACCAAGGCCAGGAACCTCGGTGACACATATTTTCCATTTATGATGGTCCCTTGTGCCTTTAGAGGAAGAACGACAATCGGGATGCTACTTGGAAATATCACACGCCAGTCAACCATTAGGCTGTGCTTAAAGAGGTATTCCATTTTTAATGATTATATTTATTTACTTTAAGTAGAGAATAGGATGTTGAACAATTTTGTAATATCCGTTTATAAAAAAAAATGTTTAATCCATACAGTAGCCTCTTTCTAAGGGCTAAGGCGCACGAACGTGTGCTGCCCGTTCTGTGTATTGGTTACACAAATAGGGGTCTCCAATGCACAACACTGTACATGTGGATGGCGCAGACAGATGCAGACCGATTCAGCTTGAATAGGTCTGTGATCTGTCCACACCGCAAAAAATAGAACAAATTCTATTTTTTGGGGGTGTGGAGTCATGGGCCAAAATGCCATGGAAGCACTCTGTAGTGCTTTGTGCACTTCCACTACATTCCTCCATGCCGTATCTTCAGGATTGTGGACCCATTCAAGTTGGTCGCAATTGCGGGCCGCAATATGGGTACCGACCGACAACTGCTGTGTGCATGAGCCCTAAAGAATAAATGGTATGACTCATCTTAGTCCTGTAAAATGTATCCATACAAGAGCTGAATAGGACTAAATATGATGTCAGTCATTTGAGCTGTCATGTGCCCCTCACAAGTGTCATGAAACAGATGAACAGTAGTGTGTTAGTATTCAACAGCAGAACATATAAGGGAAGATTTATTATTTTGTTCTGCCATATTTGTGGCATGAAAAAGATGCAAACTGCAAGTTTGTGACTTTTTAAACGTCACTTGCGCAAAAATGGTGTGTGCAAGTGGCATTTTTCAGCTGGCCTCACCACATTCCCAAAAATGGGGCATTACGAAGGCACAGCTAGTGTCCCCACCACGAGCTGGCATAGATATCAGAATAGGTGCACGGACTGCTGGATTCGGCGCCTAATTTATGACGAGGCATAAGCCACCAATCTATGATAAATCTGCCCCATACAGTATCACTATCTGCAGCAGCACCTCAACATCATGTCTGTCAGTGTCTGTATAGAAGCAGATCTCTCTGCGTGTTGTTTTGTTAACACTAAATTTTATTAACAACATAACAACATCGCCTAGAGACAGGCAGCCATTTTATAACAGGCAGGCAGGTGGCCATGTAAATGCACAGTGATATAGTTGCTGTAGTAACCACAATAAAAATCTTGATTCCTCCACTAGGCCTATTTTACAGGAATGTGTCCTGTGTGCTGTCTGACCCAGCACATGTTTGTCAGATAACACTACTGCTTCCTGAATGTCAGGGATTATATGATGTGAAGAGTTTCATATGACTGATGCCATTTTTCAGTTAGGCCATGGTATCCATTACATAGGACTGATACATGAGCTATACAATTCTTCTGCATGTAGGGGTCAACTGCCTGATATAAGAGAGGGAGGTATGCAGACTTTTAAATACTTGTATGTTAGAAAATTATATGCTTTACTTTTATATAAACAAAGTAAAAATAATACTAATGATAACTGTAATATTTCTTTAAGGAAATGGGGAATCCAAGCACAACCCCAGTGAGCAAAGACTTTAGCTGCTCTGGCAGTTCTCTGAGGCCCAAACTGCCTCCCTTACTTCCCATACACACTTGCTGTAGCCAGCAGCTTCCTGACAGCCAATCAGATTTGACTACTGAAAGACACGCCTCCTTACTCTAATTCAGGCATGCAGTGTGAAGGACCGCCCCTCTGTTTTCCTAGCCGGAGACAGATGAGCCATAGCAACGGTCTTTTAAGGGAGCAGTGAAAAGGTACAGGAGACATTAATGAAAGCTGTTATTATAAGGTAATTTCAGATCTTTTAGCAATCATTGACAGACTAACTCAGGTATAAATGCCTAGCTCTAATAACCTAGCAAATAAATAAAGTTATTCTTTAACCATCCTGGAGTCTATTAGGCTACTTTCACACTTGCGTTCGGGGTTCCGCTTGTGAGTTCCGTTTGAAGGCTCTCACAAGCGGCCCGAACGGATCCGTACAGCCCCAATGCATTCTGAGTGGATGTGTATCCGCTCAGAATGCATCAGTATGGCACCTTTGGCCTCCGTTCCGCTCAGCAGACGGACACCCCCGAACGCTGCTTGCAGCGTTTTCGCGTCCGCCTGGCCGTGCGGAGCCAAACGGATCCGTCCAAACTTACAATGTAAGTCAATGAGGACGGATCCATTTGACGTTGACACAATATGGTGCAATTTCAAACGGATCCGTCCCCCATTGACTTTCAATGTAAAGTCTGGACGGATCAGTCTGACTAACAATTAGACTTAGACTTTTTTCTGAAATATAATGCAGACGGATCCGTTCTGAACGGATACCATTGTTTGCATTATAGGAGCGGATCCGTCTGTGCAGATACCAGACGGATCCGCTCCGAACGCAAGTTTGAAAGTAGCCTTAAATTGGCCCTGAAGTCAATAAATGACTTTGGCCAACAATTGTAATTATTTTAAAACAACATCACCTTAAAACAACATCACCGGTAGCAATATTTGGGGTAAAAGAAAAAAGATACCCGCATTCGCAAGTAGCCTTCCTCTGATCCATAAATCCATACATTTGAGCCTTTCTGGTGGATGACGTTTAGAACAGGAGAAAAGCTCATGTTCTATTTACGCCACTCTTTGTTTTCCCTTTTGTACTGGCTTTGCTCATCATAAATTAGGTGCACCTTCAACAGTCAGTGTGCCTGGCGGAAAAACTAGACCAGCCCCCGGCCGGTATAGTTTTTCAACAAAAATTACGCGTCTCTTCAGGTGTACTGTAAATGTTAGTAAATTTGTTGGGGCCGAAGTCCAGGCCTGGCTCCAAGCATGCCCCCGACACACCCTTGACACTAAGTGTCTAATGCAGCATGAAAATGTCTGTGCGATAAAATATTGTCTATGTAAATGATCCCCAATGTTCTAGGTTGGTCTGAACTCTAAATGAATAAATTAATGGAGAACAAAAACTGTGGTACATTGCGTCACCTGTTTGTCTTTGGATTTAGCTGTTTTGTATTCTTCCTCTGTTTCCTGTCCTACTGTTTAGGATCACTAATTAATTCATAGGAAACTACTGTTATGTACAAAAAAAAATTAACTAACATATATGGGGGACATTTATCAAGACTGGCATTCCCATACGTCAGTCTTGATCCCCTGTTCACTGGAGTAAGATGCTACTAATTTCTTTAGAGGCATAACTAAGCTGTAACTTATGCCAGTTTCTGGTGCAAATTAAAGTAAATCCAGTTGACCATGTTAGGCCCCTCTTCCTCGCTCAAAAAGCCCTGCCTTTTTCACCCACTTTAGTGGTGGCATAAAGACATTAATAAATACCCCTCTATATGTTTGAAATATTGTAATTGATAAATTTATTTCAGTAGGAATAATTTGGTATTGTGTGCTTGACAAACTTGCGGACTCCCAATAGATTATCATTAGTAGGACAGGAAGGGTGGTAAACTGCTGCAACCATCAGTACAACCAAAGTTTTAAAGCATCACTCGCTCAGGCTTGCTGATGATGATGCCAGACAGTCAGAAACTGAAGTGAACAATACAGATTTTCTGGAAGTAGCTGCACAGCCAGGTGGCAAGTAAATAAAATGGAATTTCACTTTAAAGGGTCTCACTTCAGCAAATAGTTAAGGCTGCATGCAGCCTGTTGTTGTGGGAGGGGCCAGGTCCCCCTACTTAAACCCCCCTGCACAGCTTACCTTCACCGCGTCCGCCACCGCACTTCATGTGATCGTCACTTCCGGTAAGCACGTCACTTCCGGCAAGCACGCGCCCAGGGTAAGTATCGCCGCGTTCCCGTGGTGGCCTCCGGTCTCCCGCCTGCCGGGCCATGTCCGCCCGCCGGCTCACTCCTCCACCCGCATTCGGCCGCCGCGGGCACCCCTCCCTCCCCTCTCCGCCGTCCGGGGCCGCCCGTCCTCTCGCGAGAGGCAGGACGCATGCGCGGCACCACGGCACCCGCTCACGACCGCACGCGGGCCGCACGCGGGCCGCCGGGGGGGGGGGGACACCGCCGGCCACGAGGTGTGTCATTTCGCGGCACTCCGACTGGACACTGCAGCCGCGCATTGGCAAAGCGGCAAAAAGGAGTCAGGTGGATTGTGGAGCTGTCTGGGGGGGAGGCTGGCTGTTGCCCATGGCAACCAGTCACGACCCGGCGGTCATTCCAAATTCTGCTCTTGGAGATTGGAGGCTGTGGTGTGGTTGGTTGCCATGGGCGGAGGCATCTTTCCCTTTAGACGGTGTCACAGTTGTGTCCCTTCTCATATGAAGAAAAGAAAAAAAAAAAAAAAAAAAAAAAAAAAAAAAGAGGACCATGCCCCGGTGGGGGCGGAGGCATGCGGGCACTCAGTCCTCCCGCCCTGGTGGGGCTGCCACTGCTCAGCCGGGGGGCTCAGGCAGCCGCCACCCGCGCTGTCCAGCGGCCACATTCCGGTCTCTCATGTGGCCTGAGCCACGTCCTGCTCCAGGCCCAGCCTGGGATGGCCCCCTGGTCATGACCGACACTGGGTGGTCTGAGCCCTGGCACGCGGTGAATTGCCCGCCACAGGTGGCCAGATGGGCAATTCACGGGCCACATCCCCGCCACATCCCGCTGCCCCTCCAGGTCGCCGTGGCGGGCCGGCATGCCCACCCCCAGGCCCGCTCCTGCCAGGCCGGCACACGCCACGGTTCCATCACACACGTCCAGGTCAGGTCAGGGGTGCTCCAGGTCATTCAGGCCCCGGCCTACCCACGGCCTCCCTGCGGGGCCCCTGGGGGCTCCGGCCTTGGTGCTCTCCATGTTCACATGTGTGTTCCTTTCCCAGGTGCCAGTAGCATTCGTGGTTCCCGTCGTACCTTATTCCGACTTTCCCGACGTCAGGTTAGGTCCTGCAGGAAATCGCCGTCGGCCGCTCGCGGGAAAACTCATACCTGAGGGTTCAGGTAGGTAATCGGGGGCTGCTTCTGGCAGTCCCTCCTCCCGACATCCCGGGTTGCCTCCCAGGAGGCACTCGGGGATGTGTTCTCGCTCTCAACCCGAGACGTTCAGGTGTCTCCTCTGTCCTGCTTAGCCTGAGGCGTTCAGGTGTCTTCTCTTTCCAGGTACCCTGAAACGTTCAGGTGTTCTTTCTGTCCATCTTGGCCTGAGGCGTTCAGGTGTCTTCTCTCTCCAGGTTCCCTGAAGCGTTCAGGGGCCTCTCGGTCCATCGTTGCCTGAGGCATGCCGGTGGCTTCTCTGTATAGGTACCCTGAAGCGTTCATGGGTCTTCTCTGTCCATCTTTTTCCAAGGCGTCCAGGTGTCTGCTCCATCCAGGTACCCTGAAGCGTTCTGGTATCTTTTCTGTCCTTCCTTGCCAAGGCACTTAGGTGTCTTCTCTGTCCAGCTACCCTGAAGCGTTCAGGTGTCTTCTCTGTCCATCCTTGCCTGAGGCATTCAGGTGTCTTCTCTGTCCAGATACCCTGAAGCGTTCAGGTGTCTTCTCTGTCCAGGTACCCTGAAGCGTTCAGGTGTCTTCTCTGTCCAGGTACCCTGAAGCGTTCAGGTGTCTTCTCGGTCCATCCTTGCCTGAGGCGTTCAGGTGTCTTCTCTGTCCAGGCACCCTGAAGCGTTCAGGTGTCTTCTCCGTCCAGGTACCCTCTGCGTTCTGGTATCTTCTCTGTCCTTCCTTGCCTGAGGCGTTCAGGTGTCTTCTCTGTCCAGGCACCCTGAAGCGTTCAGGTGTCTTCTTCGTCCAGGTACCCTGAAGCGGTCAGGTGTCTCCACTGTCCATCCTTGCCTGAGGCGTTCAGGTGTCTTCTCTGTCACGGTGTCCATGCGCACCCACAATAGTTCCAGTCTCGCGCGGCTTTTTTCTCATGTCACTTCCAACTTTCCAGTTCCCAGGTCCAGCCGGTGCGTTCCCGTCCATCCTCTGACGGTAAGACAAGGGTGTTGACCCAACGCTCCCAGGTACGTCATCTTTTACGTTCATCCACGACCTTTTTTAGTCGGGGTGCACGACCCCACGACCTCTCCAGCGGCCGTATTGTCGTCTTTAATTCCAGGTGTTGCAAGGTCTCTGCCATCGTTGAAGCCATGTCACAGGTCTCTGACGTCGACGACATGTTGTCCCTCCCGGGTACGTCAGTCTCCAGCCAAGGCGGCCCGGTTGCCCTCCGAAGATGGACGGTGCCGAGGCTCATTGCGGAATTGGCCAAGAGAGGCATCAGACACCCAGCGTCAGCCAGGAAGGCCGAGTTATACCGCCTGTTGATGACCCAGTCCAGCGCTCCTGAAGGGGAAGATCCACCTCCAGCCATCCAGCAGTCCCTGGTGCTGTTGCAGGCCTCCTTGGATTCCCTCATCTCGTCCGTTGCTGACATCAGGACCAGGGTGGTGGACTTGGAGTCCAGAACACCGGCATCTTCCCAGGCGGTGGTCCCCGTCTCCGATCCCCCTCTGTTGCAGCTTCCGGCTCCAGGTACGTTCCCGGCTGCTCCGGTGGTGGCTCCTGCGCACTTGGTACCCGACCACATCAGGAAGGACATCTTGGCGGGCAAGGACGTGAATCTCGCGTCCATCCTGATTGCGTCCCACGATGCCGCAGACAGCAAGACTTTTGACTGCGGGGAGGTCTCGGTGGTCCTTCGGGCCAAGGATGGGCGTCTTAACCGCAAGCTCTCTGTCATCGAGTTTGTTTTGGCCTTCGGCCTGTTTAGAGACGTGCTCTGCTCCGCTTTCCCGGCCCGCCGGGAGGAGCTGGACACGTATCTACACAGGGTCACTGGACTGGGGCACAAGTACGGCGGCACGGCTTTTTATGACTACCACCGCTCCTTCTCAGCCAAGGCCGCCGCCGCGCTTGCCCAGTTCCAGTTCTCCGTCAACTGGGCCACACTAGACATGGAGTTGTTCTGCCAGCATTTCGCCGGCCTCCGGGCCCCCGCTTGTTCGACCTGCCAGTCGATTTTCCATTCCACCGAGTGGTGTCCTGAAACGGCCACGGCCCAACCAGACAAGGCCATTCCTGGCCCCTCTGGGGTCTCCCGCAGTCCCTCCACCACCGATAAGCTGGGCAGACCCATTGTCTACCTTGGCAACAGCCAAGTTTGCAACAACTTTAACTTTGGTGCATGTGTGTTTAGCGGTTGCAGGGCCCTGCACATCTGCTCCATCTGCTTCAGGGCCCACCCCAGGTCCACATGTCCCAAGAAGGGGTACAAGCGCCTATGACTAGCCGACTGCGACATCGACCTCCTGGCTCTCCTGTTACGGGACCATCCGGTGCCAGGGTTCGTGGACTTCCTGATCACTGGCCTCTGCTCCGGGTTTGACACAGGGTTGGTGGCACTACCCCATTCCACCTGGGAGTGCGACAACCTGCAGTCGGCCAGGTCAGATCCCACCGCTGTACAGGAACTCCTGAATTCGGAGGTGGAGAAAGGGTTCCTCCTGGGCCCCTTCAACCAGGTTCCTTTCTCTCGCTGGTGGATCAGTCCCATAGGCATCGTGGCCAAAAAAGATTCAAATAAAAAACGTTTGATTTATGATCTCTCCGCCCCCCATGATTCTGTCATCCCCAGCATCAATTCGCTCATCCCGTCGGAAGAATTTTCCATGACCTACGCGTCCATAGACGAGGCCATTGCCCTCATCCTTAGCGCCGGGAAAGGCGCCTGGTTGTCTAAAACTGACATTGCGGACGCCTTCAAACTGCTGCCCATTGCCCCTCACCTTTGGCAGTTCTATGGCATCAGGTGGGAAGGCAGGTTCTATTTTGCCAACAGGTTGACCTTCGGCTCAAAAAGCAGCCCGTGGTTATTCGACCAATTGGCGCAGGCCCTGCACTGGATCCTGATCCACCACGGCAGCGCCCCAGCGGTCATCCATTACCTGGACGACTTCCTCCTCATTGAACCTCCGCTAGGTCGACCATCAGGGCTGCTCTCACTCCTGGAGATCTTTGCCGCCCTTTCCATCCCAATTTTGCAGGGGAAGACCGCGGGGCCGGTCACTTCCATCACCTTCCTGGGCATTGTCCTGGACTCAGACAGAATGGAAGCCAGGCTTCCAGAGGCAAAGCTGTCCCAGATACGGGAAGTCGTGGCCAGGGCCATCACCTCGTCCCAGGTGACCAAGGTCGAGCTACAGTCCATCCTGGGTCGGCTGAACTTTGCCTTAAGGGTCATGCCCCAGGGCAGGGCTTTCATTTCCCGGCTGCTCTCGCTCCTTCCCTCAGCCTCCGAACCCAGCAGCATTGTCCACTTGGACAGGGCTGCCATGGCAGACTTACGCATGTGGGACAGCTTTCTGTTATCTTGGAACGGTGTCAGCCTGTTTGTCCCCTCATGGTCCCAGTCATCCACCAGGGTGTTTGCCGATGCCGCAGCATCCCGGGGTTTCGCGGCCATATTCGGGTCCCAGTGGCTGGCTGGCCCATGGCCTCCTCAGGTCAGTTCCGACCCTCAGTCCCTCAGCTCATCACCATTCCTGGAATGTTACCCCATCGTGGCGGCCGCTTCTGTCTGGGGTCACCTCTGGGCAAATTCCAGCGTCATGTTTGTGTCTGACAGCCAGGACCTCGTGGACATCATCTCCAAAGGCCGAGCCAGGTCGGCCAGGGTCATGTCCCTGTTGCGCAAGCTGGTCTGGCTGGCCATGACCCATAACTTTCATTTTGCATGTTCCCATATCCCAGGTACCAGCAACACGGCGGCCGATGCCTTATCGAGGTTCAATTTTCACACCTTCTTTCAGGTATGTCCAGAAGCAGACCGGACCGGGGCCCGAATTCCCGGTTTCAGCGACCTGATGTTGGACTAAGGTCTCTGCTGGCAACCGCCGAGGACCTCAGGCACCGATCCCTTTCGGTCAACACGGCTCGCAACTACGGCACTGGTTGGGACCACTTCCAGGCGTTTTCCAGGGTCCATCCCCAACAGGGGATGTCCTTCATTGCGTACATCATGGCTTTCATGGCCCATTGCCATGTCAACCTCAAGCTGGCACCCAGCACCATACGTTTGTACCTGGCCGGGGCGCAGCACTTCTTAGCCCTTCAGAACCCAGAAGTACGCGCTGCGTTCACATCCCAAGCCGTCAAGGCCACGCTCAGAGGCATTGAGAAAAACAGTAAAGACTCCAACCCGTACCGTCGGCCGGTCTCCGGTGAGCTGTTTAGGCAGCTGTCTGCAGCCCTAGATGGCAATCCTTTTGGCCATTTCACTAGCCTGGTCATCAAAGCCGCGATGTACCTAAGCTTCTACGGCTTCCTTCGTCCAGGAGAATTTTCAGTTCCTTCCCGGAAAACGGTCTTCCTGAAAAAGAAACAGCTATCCTGGAGCCAGGATCATCTGGTACTAAGCCTGCCTTCCACCAAGACGTCCCAGACCGGTCCTCCCGTACTGATCCGTTTCTTCAAGTCCGGGAACGCCTGGTGTCCGGTGGTGGTACTCCAACATCTCCTGGGTCACACACCATCTCCAGATCCAGAGTCTCCGTTGCTGCCATTCCAGGGGAAACCCCTTTCCACGCCACAGTTTGTCTCCCACATCAGATCCCTGGTCGCAGGGTTGGGGGTGGACCCCAAAACCATATCAGGACATTCGTTCCGCATCGGAGCAGCTTCAGCGGCTTCCAAGCACGGGACGCCTCCGCACGTCATCCGTCACATGGGTAGGTGGAGATCTGCCTGTTTTTCTCGATACATCCCGGATCCGCTGACTGAAACCCGACAGGTATTCCGTTCCTTGGCTTTGTAACCCTGTTCCACACGCATTAAACAGCAGCACTTCTCCTACCTGGTGTCTCTTTGGCCCTCTTTTAGGCAGGCCCACGTCCCGTGGCTCCAGGCACACACCAGCCACTGTCTAGCCCCCTCCCGTCACCTTACTGACCGTGGCCGCGGCCACAAATGGAATTTATCACGTAGACAAAATTAAAGGGGTTTTTCCCATCTCAGACAATGGGGGCATATTGTTTGGATGTGGAGTGAAGAGTATGGAGCCTGGAAAGTTATGGAGGGCACAGTGGGCATGCGCAGCCACCCTCCATTTCTATTGCGATATGCCCCCATTGTCTGAGATGGGAATAACTCTTTAATAAACAAAACCTAGCTCATCAGTTCCAGACTCCAAATCCAGTAGTCAATCCGTGTATGGACACCGTCCTGCTTCAACGTGCTTGCATATCGAATAAATGATTAGTCCAGCATGAATAAAATGTCTCCTTTATTAGTACATATTAAAACTCCATCTTTGGACTCTCCACCACTTTTACCACTTAATTAAACAGCTGACGTGCTTCTGACGGACACTATGTCCTTAGGCACAATAGTCTGAACATGGAGAACACGTTTAATACACCGCCGATGTGTTTCTGACGCACACTATTTCCTTAGTCATGGCGCTATAGTCTGAACATGGACAACACGTTTAAATACCATAGGAATCCAATAATTATTAATTGCCCTGATCACATGGATTATACATCTAATAAACCTAGGAAGACTCTGTCATCTGGATGTTTGTCAGTCCTGTACATCTGTGGAGAGTCGTCCATTACTGGTTGGCCACAGTCATGTTCAGTTCCAGTCAGGTTAAGCATCTGGGACAGAACATACTTGGCCTTGTGGTCCACCTGCAGATTCCGGCCGCTGAGATCCATGATCCTTCTCCCGAATCTCTGTTGGGAGACTCCAGGGAGAGTATCACGGAGTAAAAGGGTCAACGGTGAATGTGGAGTCTGCAAAGTGAGGGGCCGGAAGCCAACAATATGCTCAGTGGTCTTAACAGCATAGTGTATGGCTGCCAATTGCTTGGCGCATTCATCGAACCCTCGTTCGACGGGCAAAAGCAGCCTGGAGAAGTATCCCAGCGGTCTGGTCTCATAGCCTACTTTCTGTACCAGGACCGCTGTGATAGACTCGATCCCTGCATGCGCCTGTATGGCCAGTTCCCCATCTGAATGTGGAGTGGCCAACACAGACGCCGAGGAGAGGTCCCTTTTCAGGGTTGAAAAGGCCTCTTCCTGCGCATCGGACCATCCTTTGATTGAGGGTTCCTTTCCCCGAAGGAGTTCGTAGAGAGGTTTCGCTTTGGCCGCAAAATCCTCTATGAACTCCCTCATGAAGTTGGCAACCCCCAGGAATTTTCTCAAATCCTGAAGGGTGCCAGGCCTGGGTAACTTTACCATGGCTTCCACACAGGCCGTCATGATACCTTTGGTTCCACAGGAAATTTGGACCCCAAGGAAAGTTACCTCTGCTTTAGCCAGATTTGCCTTATGGGGACTCAGTTTGAGTCCTGACTTTGCCAGGAGTCCTAGCAGCTCTTTCAACAGAACCAAGTGTTCCTCCATGGTTTCTGTATGCAAAAGCAAGTCGTCCACGTATTGTAAAAGGCATTCCGGTCGTGAGAATACACTCAGCACAGCCGCCAATGCCTGATGGAAATACGTGGGGCTGCTATGGAACCCCTGGGGCAGTACCGCAAACATGTACTGTTTGTCCCCCACCGTGAAAGCAAATTTGTACCGACACGACTCCGTGAGTTCGATGGAGAAGAACCCGTTGGCAACATCGATGGTCGAGAATACGCGGCTTTTGCCACTTATTCTGGCCATGATGTCGGGAGTTTGGGCCACCACTGGGGCTGACATTGGGGTGTATTTATTAAGGACACGGAGGTCTATGGTCAGCCTCCATGCATTCGTGTCCTTTTTCTTAACTGGCCAGAGGGCATTGTTGCACTTTGAGTTGCCCTCAATGACCACACCCCTAGTCTTCAATTCAAGGATTGTGTCCATAATTGAATGGGTGGCCTCTGGTGGAAATCGATATTGGCGTTGAGGTGGAGGGTCAGGACCCTCTATGTCTACCAAAACGCCAATCAGTCTGCCACAGTCATTCTTACTTTGGGCCCACAGATCAGGGTACTTGTACACAATAGGCTCAAGGTCTGGATTGTGTGAGACCTCAGGCCACTTGTGTTCCAGCACATCAGTAAAGGTGGTCCCAGATACTGGCGTTGAATGACAAACACCTTGGCTCGTCTGGGACCTCTCCACACAATGCAGTTTGCCAGATCCAGGATCCACCCATTTTGTGTCATTACATCGGTTCCGATAATGTTATCAGAACCGGGGTAATACCACATGGGTATCCTGAGGGTAGTGCACCTGGTAATCTGAATGATTACCTCCTCAATTCTGTGGGCCTTCACCCCCCCTTGTTGGTGATCAAATCCGATCACCACACACTGAGGGCTGTTGGGGAGTAGATCATGCTTGATATTGGTAATGGAAATTTCCGCCCCAGTATCAAGCATGATTTCCGTTTCTTTATCTTTTATCGTGGCTTTTATATGGGGTCTCCCTGAAGGATCCAGTATGATTGGACATACTGGTGCCAACTCTTTAGGGACCCCTAATCCTCATTCGATATCCACCAGACTCCCAGTAGGTACTTGTGTGGTACATACTGCCACTCTTGCGCTCTGTTCCTGATCCTTAGGTGTGGAATCTCTTGATTCCACACCCCCTGGGACATTCATGACCGCCAAGCATTTTGGTGCTTGCCCTGATGAATGTCCCAGATTCATATCACCCTGTCCCCCCACAGGCCTGGCAAAATTGGGTTTCATCCTGAAACCGTTATTATTGCCATTTTTATCCGAATTTGTCCGGTTAATGTTTAACCACTGTGGACAATTTATTTTTATATGCCCCTCTTGTAAGCACAGGAAACAACAAAAGTTTCCTGCCCTTTCCAACGGTGGGGCCGTGGGGCGAACGGTGGATGTATACCTCGTGTGTCGTACCCAGTCGTCTTGTGACCTACCGTATACAGGCACACGCTCCCTCACTTTCACAGACTTCTTACTGAGCAGTATGTCTTGTCTACACTGCTCAATAATCATGGCTGCGTCCGTGAGGGATGGCTCCCTAGCTGCACTCAGCCGGATTGCAGTATCAAGATATGGGAATTTTTCCACAAACATGCGCACCATGCCTTGTGGAATCCCAATACCCTGATCTTTGGTAACCCTCCTGTACATTGCTTCAAACCGACTACACAATGACAAGGGTTCATCATGTATAGTAGGCTTGAATTTTGACAGAACCTCTGGAGTGACATCCCAGTGACCCGTGGCCAGTCTCGTGAGTATGGAGAGACGTTCTTCCTTATCATGAAACTGGCCATTTGTGGGTTGCATCCTCCCCGTTACCTCATACCTTTGATTAAGGTGTGTTGGTAACCATAATCTGAACAGCTCCATGCGATATTCCGGAGCCACTGAATATTTGTTGCAGTGACCTTCGAAAATATCGCATGAAGCGAACGGATCTACATGGGGATCATATTTCGGGATCTCCTTGCAGATCCGTAACAGGAAGTTTATCCTTTCCATACTTGAATGGTTAGGATACATCTCTTCCTGTTTTTCCGGACGTGTTGGCGGATTGGAAGCAGAATATACTCCTCCACTCTCCTCTCCCCAACTGTTGTCCTGTTCCTGGTAACGGTTGCTACTCCTATTCTCCCCGGGTGTCGGGGTGAATCGTAGTGACCGCTCCACATGTCCCCTAGTGTCTACCACTGTGGATGTATTATCCGTCGAAGACCCTGGCGTTGTCGCCGCTGTCTCCCCCTGTGCCGTTCCCGAAACACAAACTTGTTTCGTGGGCACCATACCATTGGTACTAGGCCTGGACAAATTGGAGATTGCCCGCTGCAAGTCTGCAATTGTTTGCGTCTTTGCAGCCAGGTCCTCCCTCATCTGAACAATCAGGGCATCCGTAGATACTGTATTGTTCCTATACTGATTAATCTCAGTGTACAGCCGGAGTAGCTCTCTGTCCAAGTCAGAGTAGAGACTGTCCTTATCCGAGAGTCTCGACTCTAACACACAGATTTCTCTGCCCCTCTCGACCGTACACTGGGCTTCCTCTTGTAATTGAACCTCTAGTGTGTGAATTCTTCTATAGTTATCAACACAACAATTGCAGTGGAAGTTTGCCTTGTCCGCAACCTCCCCTGCCCTTCTTGTGCTGGCAAGTGTCTCTGTGTGTTCCGCCTTCCAAATGGTATCCTCATAGGAAAGAACCAATTTGGCTAGCATTTGGAGGCGTTTGGTGGTCTTGTTAAAGACACTCCTACTAATACAAACCTGGTCATGAGCGTACACCTGGTCCAGTAAAGCGGACCACAGCAGCTCAGCGGATTTGTATGTAGTAGGAACAATGGGATTAAAAGTGCTGTTTCTGGCTAAGTGTTGGAGTGTGGAAAAGTTCATACTCACATTTTTCTGAGCCTCCATCTTCTTGTTGGTGCTGTACTCTCCCGTCCCTTGCAGCTGCTTGAAAGAAGTCCTTTTCTTCTTCCCGACCAGCCGGACTTCTATGTACCTCCAACGAAGATGGATCTCTTTCCGTGACGTATTCTTCTTCACACCCCAGCGACGGTGACCGTATAAAGCAAATACAAAAATATTAGTACACAGATAGACTATAAGTTCTCTGCAAAAGATTTTGTTTTATTTCTGGTACTGTAAGGGAAGTATCGCTTCTCCTGTCCGAATTATCGGGTCCTAGACGCTCAGACACTCCGCTGACCGCGTCTCTCCTGCCCGCTAATTCACAGTACTAGCGACCCTTAGCCTTAAGACCAAAAACAAACGCAAAATCTACGCAGTGGGCCTGGCTCGCCAATGTAAAGGGATGTTAATCACCAATATTATGCGAATATCGATAATTAATATTCCTAAATAGGAAGAGCCGTCTAGTGAAGACTCCGCCTATTTATACCTTTATATAACAATAACAATATCCTCGCTATGCCTTACACTAATCACTATACTAGCTGCATGCGCCTTACTTACTACCGCTAACAAGTACACACTACAAAGGGTACAAGTAACACAGTATTTATTAACACCTGACACTACGCACACAATACAGTAACAATACAGCACTAAATATACAATACTCAACTACACTACACGTTCCCAAATTCCACCCACAAACTAACTATACAATACACACATACAGGTATAACAACCCACCCACCTGACTAATATTCTATCCCTAGGGGGCACGACGAGGGTTGACGGTGGTCGTGCTGGGGTAAAGCAGACCACAAACCAATGAATGAGGGTATGGCAAGGGTTAATATAATCAGTGGATGGCAAGGGTTAATATAATAACCAGGGGCAAGGGAATGAGGGTATGGCAGGGGTTACCAGGGGAATGAGGGTATGGCAAGGGTTAATATCAGGGGATGGCAAGGGTTAATATAATAACCAGGGGCAAGGGTTATTATAATGGGGGGTATGGAAGGGGTATTATAATGGGGGTATTGTGGGGGGCTTAGCGTTGGTGGGATAGTGGAGGGGATAATAGCGTTGGTGGGATAGTGGGGGGGTAAATAGAGTGGAGGGAATAATAGCGTTGGTGGGATAGTGGGGGGGGGGGGTAAATAGAGTGGCGTTGGTGGGATAGTGAGGGTTAATGGGGTTTCGTTAGTGGGATAGTGGGGGGGTTAATAAAGATACTTAGGGTCCTGCTCGTTGTCCAGGGGGGCACGTCAGTCCAGGGGATGATCCTCCAGGTAAGGTGGGCGGCCGGCTCTCCTCCGTTCCGTGTCGGGCCAGCCGGACTTATATGTCCGGCCGCCCGCACTCCGTGCCGCCCACGTCACCGCGCCTGCCCACGCATCCCTGCACGCGCGCCGCAGGGCCGCGTGTACTGGCTGACAGGCGGGAGATCCTTTGATCTCCCGTCTGCAGCTCTCAGCATTCCGGACATCGCAATGGTAATTGCGATGCCGGAATGCGCATAATAGAGGGAGCGGAGGTGTCTCCTCTTCCTCTATTATGCTGAAATTATCTCCAGCCGGACTGGAGATAATTGGAACAAAAGGATTCAAATTCATTAGAATTTGAATCCTTTTGAGGTCACCAGAATGACCGGACCTTATCCGGTCATCCTGGCGCCTTTACTCAGAATGCATCAATGTAAATGCTTGGGCCACATTCACATTGATGCATCTGGGTCCATGTAGGGGGGTTTATTGTTATATGGGGCTGTGTGTGGCACATTACTACAGGGGGCATGAAGGGGCACATATATATATTATATATACCTATTTTGATTAAAGGGGCCCATATATATATATATCAAAGGGGCCCATATAAGGGGCCCATAAATAAGGGGCCCATATACATATATATATACAGACGTGGACAAAATTGTTGGTACCCTTTGGTCAATGAAAGAAAAAGTCACAATGGTCACAGAAATAACTTTAATCTGACAAAAGTAATAATAAATTAAAATTCTATAAATGTTAACCAATGAAAGTCAGACATTGTTTTTCAACCATGCTTCAACAGAATTATGTAAAAAAATAAACTCATGAAACAGGCATGGACAAAAATGATGGTACCCCTAACTTAATATTTTGTTGCGCAACCTTTTGAGGCAATCACTGCAATCAAACGCTTCCTGTAACTGTCAATGAGACATCTGCACCTCTCAGCAGGTATTTTGGCCCACTCCTCATGAGCAAACTGCTCCAGTTGTGTCCGGTTTGAAGGGTGCCTTTTCCAGACTGCATGTTTCAGCTCCTTCCAAAGATGCTCAATAGGATTGAGGTCAGGGCTCATAGAAGGCCACTTTAGAATAGTCCAATTTTTTCCTCTTAGCCATTCTTGGGTGTTTTTAGCGGTGTGTTTTGGGTCATTGTCCTGTTGCAAGACCCATGACCTGCGACTGAGACCAAGCTTTCTGACACTGGCTAGTACATTTCTCTCTAGAATTCCTTGATAGTCTTGAGATTTCATTGTACCCTGCACAGATTCAAGACACCCTGTGCCAGACGCAGCAAAGCAGCCCCAGAACATAACAGAGCCTCCTCCATGTTTCACAGTAGGGACAGTGTTCTTTTCTTGATATGCTTCATTTTTTCGTCTGTGAACATACAGCTGATGTGCCTTGGCAAAAACTTCGATTTTTGTCTCATCTGTCCACAGGACATTCTCCCAGAAGCTTTGTGGCTTGTCAACATGTAGTTTGGCATATTCCAGTCTTGCTTTTTTATGATTCGTTTTCAACAATGGTGTCCTCCTTGGTCGTCTCCCATGTAGTCCACTTTGGCTCAAACAACGACGGATGGTGCGATCTGACACTGATGTTCCTTGAGCATGAAGTTCACCTTGAATCTCTTTAGAAGTCTTTCTAGGCTCTTTTGTTACCATTCGGATTATCCGTCTCTTAGATTTGTCATCAATTTTCCTCCTGCGGCCACGTCCAGGGAGGTTGGCTACAGTCCCATGGATCTTAAACTTATGAATAATATGTGCAACTGTACTCACAGGAACATCTAGTTGCTTGGAGATGGTCTTATAGCCTTTACCTTTAACATGCTTGTCTATAATTTTCTTTCTGATCTCTTGAGACAGCTCTTTCCTTTGCTTCCTCTGGTCCATGTCGAGTGTGGTACACACCATATCACCAAACAACACAGTGATTACCTGGAGCCATATATATAGGCCCAATGGCTGATTACAAGGTTGTAGACACCTGTGATGCTAATTAGTGGACACACCTTGAATTAACATGTCCCTTTGGTCACATTATGTTCTGTGTTTTCTAGGGGTACCATCATTTTTGTCCATGCCTGTTTCATGAGTTTATTTTTTTACATAATTCTGTTGAAGCATGGTTGAAAAACAATGTCTGACTTTCATTGGTTAACATTTATAGAATTTTAATTTATTATTACTTTTGTCAGATTAAAGTTATTTCTGTGACCATTGTGACTTTTTCTTTCATTGACCAAAGGGTACCAACAATTTTGTCCACGTCTGTATATTAAAGGGGCCCACATATATACAGACGTGGACAAAATTGTTGGTACCCTTTGGTCAATGAAAGAAAAAGTCACAATGGTCACAGAAATAACTTTAATCTGACAAAAGTAATAATAAATTAAAATTCTATAAATGTTAACCAATGAAAGTCAGACATTGTTTTTCAACCATGCTTCAACAGAATTATGTAAAAAAATAAACTCATGAAACAGGCATGGACAAAAATGATGGTACCCCTAGAAAACACAGAACATAATGTGACCAAAGGGACATGTTAATTCAAGGTGTGTCCACTAATTAGCATCACAGGTGTCTACAACCTTGTAATCAGCCATTGGGCCTATATATATGGCTCCAGGTAATCACTGTGTTGTTTGGTGATATGGTGTGTACCACACTCGACATGGACCAGAGGAAGCAAAGGAAAGAGCTGTCTCAAGAGATCAGAAAGAAAATTATAGACAAGCATGTTAAAGGTAAAGGCTATAAGACCATCTCCAAGCAACTAGATGTTCCTGTGAGTACAGTTGCACATATTATTCATAAGTTTAAGATCCATGGGACTGTAGCCAACCTCCCTGGACGTGGCCGCAGGAGGAAAATTGATGACAAATCTAAGAGACGGATAATCCGAATGGTAACAAAAGAGCCTAGAAAGACTTCTAAAGAGATTCAAGGTGAACTTCATGCTCAAGGAACATCAGTGTCAGATCGCACCATCCGTCGTTGTTTGAGCCAAAGTGGACTACATGGGAGACGACCAAGGAGGACACCATTGTTGAAAACGAATCATAAAAAAGCAAGACTGGAATATGCCAAACTACATGTTGACAAGCCACAAAGCTTCTGGGAGAATGTCCTGTGGACAGATGAGACAAAAATCGAAGTTTTTGCCAAGGCACATCAGCTGTATGTTCACAGACGAAAAAATGAAGCATATCAAGAAAAGAACACTGTCCCTACTGTGAAACATGGAGGAGGCTCTGTTATGTTCTGGGGCTGCTTTGCTGCGTCTGGCACAGGGTGTCTTGAATCTGTGCAGGGTACAATGAAATCTCAAGACTATCAAGGAATTCTAGAGAGAAATGTACTAGCCAGTGTCAGAAAGCTTGGTCTCAGTCGCAGGTCATGGGTCTTGCAACAGGACAATGACCCAAAACACACCGCTAAAAACACCCAAGAATGGCTAAGAGGAAAAAATTGGACTATTCTAAAGTGGCCTTCTATGAGCCCTGACCTCAATCCTATTGAGCATCTTTGGAAGGAGCTGAAACATGCAGTCTGGAAAAGGCACCCTTCAAACCGGACACAACTGGAGCAGTTTGCTCATGAGGAGTGGGCCAAAATACCTGCTGAGAGGTGCAGATGTCTCATTGACAGTTACAGGAAGCGTTTGATTGCAGTGATTGCCTCAAAAGGTTGCGCAACAAAATATTAAGTTAGGGGTACCATCATTTTTGTCCATGCCTGTTTCATGAGTTTATTTTTTTACATAATTCTGTTGAAGCATGGTTGAAAAACAATGTCTGACTTTCATTGGTTAACATTTATAGAATTTTAATTTATTATTACTTTTGTCAGATTAAAGTTATTTCTGTGACCATTGTGACTTTTTCTTTCATTGACCAAAGGGTACCAACAATTTTGTCCACGTCTGTATATTAAAGGGGCCCACATATATATATTAAAGGGGCCCACATATATATATATTGAATGGGCACATAGGCATACATACACATATGTATATGTATACGTATATGCATTCGCGGGCCACACTATATGAATTCCCACAGGGGCATGGATGAGCCCCTGGGGAATATCGGAGGCGGATGGGCGCAGGTGCTGGGCACATCTGCGCACATCGTCCTCTGCACCGCCAATACATATACATACACACACAATACGCGCCACCCTTCCTCAACAGGAAGCATGAAGGTAACTAGGGAACATTTATTAGGCCTTCATCAGATACTGTATAAATCTGAAAAATGCATACTTTTATTTGCTACATTTTCTTTTTTACAAGTGTTATGTTTGTGGTGTTTTTCTCAGAATGTTCAAAGACAGAAAAAATGTCCATTGCAGAAATTACTTGAAATTTGTGGCAAAATGTTGATTTTACTAAAGGGTACCAATGTGACTTACGTGTCATACAATGGCAAGAGCCAACCAGACTAAACATAACAATGCATTTTTAAGTATCAGTTTTGTTTTGTATCTTCAGTGCAAAATAAGATACATTCTATTGTTTTTAGATTTTTTAGGATGATGATGATGATGCAGAGACTGGTTTAACAGAAGGTGAAGACAAGGAGGATGAGGAAAAAGAAGAGGAGAAACTTGGAAAGCTACAATTCTCCTTGGATTATGACTTTCAAAATAACCAGGTACATCGAGGTAAAAAAAAGCTAATTTGATGCTTAAGACCTCATGCACACGACCGTTGTTGTTTTCCGTTCCGCAAAATGGGGTTCCGTTGTTCCGTGATCCGTTTCCGTTTTTGTTTCCGTGTTCCTTCCTTTATTTTTGGAGGATCACCAGACATAAAGGAAAGTAAAAAAAAATCTAAGACAGGTTTGCCATGCAAATGATAGGAAAAAAAAAACGGACGTGGATGCGGATGACAATCTTGTGTGCCTCTGTGTTTTTTAGCGGTCCCATTGACTTAATGGGTCCGCAAACCGTTTTCCGTGAAAATAATAGGACAGGTTATATTTTTTTGACGGACTGGAACCACGGATCACGGATGCGGATGACAAACGGTGCATTAGCCGAGTTTTTAACGGACCCATTGAAAGTCAATGGGTCCGCAGAAAATCACGAAAAACGGCACAACGGACACAGAATAAAACAACGGTCGTGTGCATGAGGCCTAAAGACAAAGGTAAAATGAGTCTCCCAACCACAAGTGACAGTCTCTCTATCCCCACTGAACGTGTTCTGAGAGGGGTTTATCTCCAAAATCTGTATAAATAAATCCTTATTGTACACTAAAGGTCCTATTACACTGCCCCTGATGTTTGGGCAGCGTGAGCATCGATGGATGATAACACATCCATCTGCCTTCATTTCCATCAGGCTGAATTCATAGGCCGATGCAAACTTAATGTGAGAGGGACGATTGCTACTGCTACTTCTATTCTATTGGCAGCACATCCCTGATTACACAGGGAGATATGCTACAGACAATAGCACATCTTTTGTCCTGATGAAAGATACCCATCAGTCAACAAATGAGCACTTGCTTGTAAGTTCCGAAAAGACTGCATATAAAAATACAACCCAATATAGAGGTTTATCCTGTGCTCAAATGCAACTGAGGCCAAGACACATATCCATAAAAGTAATGCTCTCAATTGAAACTATTTTTATAGCCCATATGACTGGGGCTAAAGTGATAACCACACAACAAAAACTGTAATAATGTAATAATAAAGAAGCTACCATACTCAGTCAATTCAGATTTGTCACCTTCCAATGAAGCAATCATAAGTCTGTGTTATAGAAAATACTGTAGACTCTGTTGTAGTTTGAGTCCACAAGGCACAGTCTCAAAAATATTAATATGTACAGTATGACAAGCTCTCCAACACGTATCCTTGGGATATGCCCCAGCCAGCGGCCTCTCACACATGTCAGGATAGCGGGAACCAGCATATTAGGTGACCTCACTATTAAAACTACAGGGAGAGCAGAATTATTAGCCAAGTTGTATTTTTGAGGATTAATTTTATTATTGAACAACAACCATGTTCTCAATGAACCCAAAAAACTCATTAATATCAAAGCTGAATTTTTTTGGAAGTAGTTTTTAGTTTGTTTTTAGTTTTAGCTATTTTAGGGGGATATCTGTGTGTGCAGGTGACTATTACTGTGCATAATTATTAGGCAACTTAACAAAAAACAAATATATACCCATTTCAATTATTTATTTTTACCAGTGAAACCAATATAACATCTCAACATTCACAAATATACATTTCTGACATTCAAAAACAAAAACAAATCAGTGACCAATATAGCCACCTTTCTTTGCAAGGACACTCAAAAGCCTGCCATCCATGGATTCTGTCAGTGTTTTGATCTGTTCACCATCAATATTGCGTGCAGCAGCAACCACAGCCTCCCAGACACTGTTCAGAGAGGTGTACTGTTTTCCCTCCTTGTAAATCTCACATTTGATGATGGACCACAGGTTCTCAATGGGGTTCAGATCAGGTGAACAAGGAGGCCATGTCATTAGATTTTCTTCTTTTATACCCTTTCTTGCCAGCCACGCTGTGGAGTACTTGGACGCGTGTAATGGAGCATTGTCCTGCATGAAAATCATGTTTTTCTTGAAGGATGCAGACTCCTTCCTGTACCACTGCTTGAAGAAGGTGTCTTCCAGAAACTGGCAGTAGGACTGGGAGTTGAGCTTGACTCCATCCTCAACCCAAAAAGTCCCCACAAGCTCATCTTTGATGATACCAGCCCAAACCAGTACTCCACCTCCACCTTGCTGGCGTCTGAGTCGGACTGGAGCTCTCTGCCCTTTACCAATCCAGCCACGGGCCCATCCATCTGGCCCATCAAGACTCACTCTCATTTCATCAGTCCATAAAACCTTAGAAAAATCAGTCTTGAGATATTTCTTGGCCCAGTCTTGACGTTTCAGCTTGTGTGTCTTGTTCAGTGGTGGTCGTCTTTCAGCCTTTCTTACCTTGGCCATGTCTCTGAGTATTGCACACCTTGTGCTTTTGGGCACTCCAGTGATGTTGCAGCTCTGAAATATGGCCAAACTGGTGGCAAGTGGCATCTTGGCAGCTGCACGCTTGACTTTTCTCAGTTCATGGGCAGTTATTTTGCGCCTTGGTTTTTCCACACGCTTCTTGCGACCCTGTTGACTATTTTGAATGAAACGCTTGATTGTTCGATGATCACGCTTCAGAAGCTTTGCAATTTTAAGAGTGCTGCATCCCTCTGCAAGATATCTCACTATTTTTGACTTTTCTGAGCCTGTCAAGTCCTTCTTTTGACCCATTTTGCCAAAGGAAAGGAAGTTGCCTAATAATTATGCACACCTGATATAGGGTGTTGATGTCATTAGACCACACCCCTTCTCATTACAGAGATGCACATCACCTAATATGCTTAATTGGTAGTAGGCTTTTGAGCCTATACAGCTTGGAGTAAGACAACATGCATAAAGAGGATGATGTGGTCAAAATACTCATTTGCCTAATAATTCTGCACTCCCTGTATGGTGTCCTCAGCGGAACAGCACAGTCCAGTTTGTTTTGGAAAAAGTATGATTTCCTTCATAAGTAATATTGGATGGCTTAAATAATCTAGTGGGTCTTCCTATGACTCTGCAAAGATGTTTCTAAACGTCTTTGCCGAGTTGCAGCTGCACAGGGACATCCAGACTACCCATAGAGAAGGCAGATAGAAAATAGAAAAGGGGGTTATGAAGGGGTAAAATAGCCTGGTCTTAAACTGATTAAAAAAGTCACTGGTGTTTAGTATGATTGTGTTAAGCTGGGCCACTCCACATTAACGTCACAACACATGATTAAAAAAATGTAAACGTTCATCAGGGGCAAGCAAGCAGATGAGGATAAAAACAGGCATATAAAGAAACAGCAAACCAAACAAACAAAAGCAACAATTTATGTTATTCAAATAGCCACTGACTGAACATTAGTGCCTGTATTTCATTAGGGGTTCTAGGGATAGCATATAAAAAAATGACATGTCTTAGTGGTTGTTACTTTTTACCTACTATACTGAAATTGACTTTTTAGACACCATCATCAAGATACAGAACAATAAAATAGAAACAACTCTTTACCAGAAACCAACTGGTTGCACAGCAGATCTCAGATAGGACAGTTTCCACCCCAAACACATAAAAAAAAAACATAATATACAGTCAAGTTATCAGATACAACCACATATGTTCAAACTCTCCAGACAAGGATGAATTCCTTGGAAACCTCACAAAGACATTTTTGAGTCAGGAATACCATCCAACTACAGTGGAAAATGAAATTGCCAGAATACCAAGAAGTGAGCTCCTACTATTCCAAACAAAACAATAAAACCATTGGGTACCTGTAGTAGTCATCTACAACCCAAATCTTGGAATTGTAAGCAGGGTTTCTCAGAGACTATATCCAACACTACGAACAAAAGACAGTTTGAAAACAATATTTACAGACCCTCCATTCCTGTGCTATAAACAGCCCCTAAAAAACCCAATCCTTTTGTTTTTGGAGTAGATAAGCTGCTGCCAGAAGCAGAGTCGAACATGTATGCATATAGGGGATCTAGGAGGTAATCACAAGACATTATTCGGCCAACAGCTATTGAATGTGAGTGGCAGTCTTGGGGGGGATTTTGTTTAATGGTTCTTTTCCTTTAATTATTACTCTTTAGTGGGTAAGGGTGAGTGAAGCGTGCTTTGGATCCAAGATCCGAAGTTGCTTCACTCCAAAATTTGCTATAATGCTGTACGCAAATCCATCTCCCTACAGCATTAAAATGTATACGCTCCAGTGAGGCGTAGTCTCGCAAGACTTTGGTGAATAACATCAGTATTTGATTATTTATTATGAATTTATTCACCGAAGTCCCGTGAGACTTCGGTGAAACTCACTTTGCTTTGCTTTCACCTCCAGCATTAAAACACATTTTGGCGTGAAGTGAATTTGGATATTGTATTCCAAGCTCACTTCACTCATCCCTAGTAGTGGGTTAGGGATATTATTTGTTTAATGTAGTGAGCAGATGCAAGCCCTATTATTGTAGGAGTTATCAGGACTGGTGATTGGTACTATGGGCTGAGCTCACAGTATATGCGTACTGCACATTGGAGACCATTTAGGGCGGCCCAGCCACTGAGCTAGAAAGTATAATCTGTATACATGTAACAAAGAGCTCAGCTCCACTGATTGCATGATCATTGCTTAAATAAACCTTTTATATTAATTTAGGCCTAATTAGAATTAATATTCTAAGATACGGGAATAGGATTAAGGCTTAAATTATCAAAGTTTCCCAACACATTCTACTTTCGAATTTTAAGAATAGGTGTCAGTGGTGCCTCACTGCAAGTCATTGAGGGGACCCCTAAACATGGTAGAAAAGTAGTATTAACAGATTTTTTTGTTTATTTTGTTGTTTTGTTACAGATTCAAGTTGGCGTCATACAGGCCACTGAATTACCTGCATTGGACATGGGAGGGACTTCAGATCCTTATGTAAAGGTCTTCTTTTTGCCAGATAAGAAGAAGAAGTATGAAACTAAAGTTCATCGCAAGACACTTAACCCAATTTTCAATGAGACTTTTACTTTTAAGGTGAAACAAGCATGTTACTTTTTATTATATAAATGAAACTGGTTAAACACTGCCATGTTAGAAAATGTCTAGCATATTAAAATTTCATAGTATTATTTATTAGGTGTCCCAAAAATTTCAACTCGTCCTACAAAAAAACAAGCCCTGATACTGATGATAAAAAAGATATTGCTTCAGAAATTTGGAGAAAAAAATAAAATCACCACTTCCTTAATTACCTGTCATATATCTTCTATATGAAAGAATCTTCATATAAAAGAGAGGATAAAAAAAAATATAAAAATTATATTATCTTCCAGGCAGACATAAAAAACGCCTCTAAGTTCTTTTCATCAAGTATCTTAATTTGATTAGTGCAAGCAGTGAAACAAAGGAACAACTGTATATGCAAAAATATATAAGCGTTTATTATAGAAAACAAGAATATAAAAACAATACAACTGCAATATAAATGATGAAGTTACAAAGTAATACCCAAAATGTACCACACGGTGGTGTTGACACACCCCAATCTGATCAGCACAGTATAACTTGGTGATTTATGACAACCAGTGTCATACTTTTAACAAACTGACTCATATACCAAGAGAAACTTAGGCTCTTCTGTTATGAAACAGGCTATAACAATAAAACACGGATTTACAGGAAAATAACTGTTATCCCTTGACTCTGTTTTCCTATGACCAATCAAAAATATATGATATTAATATGATAAAATATTCAGCTCGGCAATCAGACTAAGGAAAATAACTTTCCAAGGGTTTAGTCCTCTTTTCAAATAATGTCAGATCTTCCAATAACAATATGCATCTTTGCTAAGAGAATAATCAGCATTATGGAGGCGCCTAACACTATATATCCCCACAGTATGGGGACTCTTGGCTATATACCGAGAGAAATATCTTATTAATATCATGAGTAGTAAACAAAATCTACGTTACCGGGTCAAAGGTAGACAGAGTTCAGATGGGACCAGTTCTGAAGAACTTTCCTAGTAATCCACAAAGAATAATCCAAGTTTCTTCTGATAAAGTTTTTCTTTTTGAATGAATGGACCAATGGATATATGGATCTTTTTTCCCTCTCTCTCTAGTTCTCCTTGCTACCGCGCACACAAGTAATTATTCCCCCCCTTATCTAAGAATCATCCCCTTTAGATTAGGGATTCCCAATCAGGTAAGGTGGGTGTACTTGCATGCTAATAATACCATGATGTCATATAACTCCTAATATGGTCAAGAACAAATAATGAAATAATATAATATTGTCCATCTGCCTCCAGGTGGCACTGCGGTATTGTAAATGAACATCACAACTTTTAAGCATTAAAATTAAATATCTAATAATATGTTTTCAGGACCTCGTTGACCTTTCTTAATAAATCATTGAGGAAGGTCTTTCCCTGACACTTTTAATTACCTATATCCCGGACTTGTTGGAGTTGACTGTCTCCTCCTATCTTTTTGAAATATAGTTTGACTTGATGAAAATTTTATATAGCGGCTTTGATGCTTGGCATCGGAACTTGTACATTTCACTTATATACATCCATGAATAACTATTGTTTTGAAATAACATTTTCTCTTCTCAGAAAACCCAATTAACCTAAACTTACTTGTTTCTATACCTTCTACAATATCTTCTAAATGATAAATACATGGTATAACATATATATATAAATCGATACATTGTTACACATAGAAAATACATTATATGAATTATTGATTAACATATGTTGTAAACTAAATATACCATGCAGAGATATATATAATATAATTATGAATATATAAATTGAACTTCATATAGCAGGTGTGCCTCAAGGACATGAAACCTTATTCCTTCCAGACATATGTTTTAGGGAGTTGACTTACTCCTTACAGATGGTCCCATATCTTTAGCAATAACTTTTAAACACAATGTCTGTTTATGTTCACAATTATTTTTTTATAAATTGAACTTGTCATGAACTCATCTTGGCTTCCTCAGCCACATAATAGAACTTTGGTTCAGGCTGATTTTATTCTTAAAGGCAATGAGATGAGCATACATTTTGATCATAATGTCATTAGATAATATTGTATACGTATGAAAATGCACAACAAATCCCCCTTCATTCCAAAACGTTCCATAACATGTGAATGTATTTGGAATGCATAAAAGGGCTCTTCATATGTCTTCTTCTAAAGATTGGGTGCGTGAACCTTGTTTGTACCATAACTTGGCCAAAGTCTTTTTGAAGAATCTTATCCAACGCACCACTTGGATGGTCAATAAGCTCAACCATCCCAGGATCCTGCAAAACAGTATATAAGTTTGATGAATGTTTGTTTTGATTCTCCATCTCTGTATGAATGTTTAATAGGTTCCTTTTCAATGAACCAACTTCAAGTTCCAATGTCTTGAGATGGAATTGACAACCGTCACACCTGTGGCAATGACAGCGCCTATTACGTTAAAAATTATAGCGGCTACGATTGCAGAGATGAATCACTTTGGTCTTTGGTTTGTAGAAAACGGCTCTCTGGTCAAGGTCTTTCTCGCTTGCTCCAGGATTTGCGTAATCCGTTCTTGGGAATATCCGATGTGCGCCTGGTACCAGGCTTGGATTTCCGGCGATATGATCTCAGACATGTTGAATTGTCTTTCAACGAAAACGGGTGGATCCAGGCTGATGTAGATCTTTTGGGATAGAATCCTCTTGTTCGTCAGTATGAATCCTGCGGTGTCCTGCAGCATGATCCCGGATGAAGGACCTGGCACAGCAATCGGCTCGGCGTGGAACTCCTTCCCCAAGATTAGGATGACATAAACGATGGCGATCATCTTAGTCTGCATCTTGTACCTATAAAATTGTATGGCACATATGAATACATACATCTTTCACTTTTTATCCTGTAAGAAAAGAGTTAATGCTATCATATACCTTTGATTGGCATAGGTTCTTTTCTTGAACAGAGTAAGTTCTCAGTTTTTTATTTTTTTTAGAGGTTAGTTAAGAGAAGTTTAGTTACGGAGGAAACACACGAGGATGGTTAGTACACATGTTAGTTCATACAATACCAATCCTGGTTTCCGTCTTTAGCTGGAACCGTAAAATCTCTTCACCTCTCTTCATCCCACTCCTTCTATCTCGCAAAGTCGTGAGCTAGGATGACAAACGCGTAACTGGTTAATGTGCACCCATTTTTCTACAAATTCACCCCCCTTAGGGATTTTTATCTTGTAGACCACAGGTGACAACTTGTCAGTGATGACATAAGGTCCTTTCCAGGAAGGTAAGAACTTTCTCTCCTTCACTTGATCCCGAGCGAAGTTATAGAGATAAACCTGATCGGAAATTTGATATTCCTTCTGTGTGGTCTTCAGATCGTATGTCTTAGCACTTATCGCGGCTTTCTCTATATTCTTCTGGGCGAATGTAAAAGCATGCTGAAAGTGCTTGCGTAGATTTTCCACATATTGATGAGATGTTGTAGCATTTATTAGATTGTGGTCTGTCGTCCGGTATAACAAATGTTGGGGTAACACCATCCTCCTGCCTGTGATCATTTCGAAGGGAGAAAGTTTGGTTGCCGCGCTTGGGGTGGCTCTGATGGCCATGAGAACCAAAGGCAATTTGACATCCCAGTCCTTACCAGATTCATTGACAAACTTTTTTAGAATGTTCACGATGGATTGGTTGTAGCGTTCCACTCCACCACTAGAGGCTGGCCGATAAGCTATATGTAGCTTCCTCTTTACCCCCAGTATCTCCCACATCTTTGTCATCACCTCACTAGTGAAATTACTTCCATGATCGGACTCGATGCGTTGGGGAAGACCAAACCTGGAAAATATGTGGTTAATGAGAAGAGATGCACATACGCTTGAACTACATGTTTTACAAGGCAAACATTCCACCCATTTTGTGAACAAGCAAGTCACGGTTAGCATGTATCTGTTGCCTCTTGATGAGGTTGTTACTGGTCCGATGAAGTCAATTTGAATGTCTGACCATGGCATGGACATCCCCCTTTTTATCAGCGGCGCTCGATGAGTGGGTTTCTGTGGCTGGAATTGAGGACAGATTAGACATCCTTGACAATACGTGCGAACATCTTGCAACATATGTAGTCCCGTAACAATTCGTACGTCAACTTCTCACCTCGGTGACCAGCTGTCGGGGCATCATGGGCGTGTTGTAGCATCAAACCTCGGTATGTTGCGGGCACTACCCATTGCGTGATACCATTCTATGAGGTCCTAATTAACAATCCATCCTGCAACGAGAATTGGCACTTACCCTTCATCAAAATCCGCAACTCCTCTTTGCCATCGCAATCTTCCGTATTTATGGGACAATTCTGTGGATCTTCAATGTGTTTATAAAAAGCACCAATAATTGGATCCCCTTTTGGCTCATGATGAGATCCTCACTAGGGGAATCTTGGCTCCATTGCAACACATTGGCTTCAGTTCCTTTTTGGGCCTGACTTCTTGTTGTTGCATCCACATGAATAGTTCCCATGAGATCATCCACATCCAAAAATTCTCCATTGATGGCTGCTTGTTTAGCGAGGGAGTCTGCTAGGTCATTCCCTTCCTTGTCCATACCTGGATACTTTGAATGATCCTTTACCTTCTTCCAGTAAATTGTAAGATTGTGAATAATAACCATGTCATCGATTTCACAAAACATCTTACCATGCTTGACTGGCTTGTTATTACTTCTCATCATGTTGGATCTTTTCCATCCGGGGAAATACTCCACAAAGCTATTACGAATATAATCAGAATCTGTGATTATGAAAAACTCTTTAATATCATATTCGATAGCTATTTGTACGGCTTTGTACACAGCAGCGAGTTCTGCGACTTGGCTACTTTTGGGGCCAATTTTGTATCCGACGGATATGTCCGGAAATATATTATTCCATGCAATTCCGACACCTGCAACCAGTATACGCTCATTTCCTACATCCGCATGGAAAGAACAGCCGTCTACATATACATATGGTAATGATTTGCAGTACTCCTCTTCATAAGATTTATATGGGGATGATGATTGTTCCTCCAAGAAATCATTTTCTAGTGACATACCTCCCTGTTCCGCATTGGAACAATCATGCAGCTCAGCTAATCCTTGAGCAACTGGGTTCTTATTATTTTGTTTATACCTGACCTCCAATGGCCATCCCATTAAGGACATCGTCCAGGCGGTTATCCTGCTGTTTGACAGATTCCCATCCTTGATCCTGTCACATTGCAAATATTGCAGCGGTTGGTGCGCAGTTTCCACAATGATCTTTTCACCTTGAATGAAGCTCCTAAAATATTGTAAAGCCCACACTGTTGACAGTAATGCTTTCTCACAACTGTTGAATTTTACCTCAACCGGTGACAAGGATTTGCTGGCATAGGCGATGATCTTGTTCAGATTTTCTTTTTTCTGGAAAAAGACTGCACTCATGCTTTTGTCAGTGAAACCTGTTTCCACGAAGAAAGGTTTTCCACCCTCTGGATATGCAAGGCATGGGACAAGCTTGGCCTTGAGTTCATTCACAGCTTGCTCATGACGCTCACTTCATTCCCATTTCACTCCTTTCTTCAGCAACTTATCCTTTCCTTGTTGGCATGACTTGTACTCCTTTTCATCGATCTACTGGTTGAAAACCAATGATGACTCTTCGATGTGGCATGTACCTTCTTCAGAACTGAAAGGATAAACAGAGTGGATATTGAATAACCCCTCAGGTGTTGAGGAAAAACATTGTTCCAATATTTGTTCTTCTGTTTGGTATTCATCAGGAATAAGTCCAATTACATCATTCTGGAACCCAAAAGTATAATATTCAGAATCCATAGCTAGACCACTTACTGTGTTCTTCTGCAGGGATATGCTATGGGGAGCCATCTTATGGATTATCATGTGCAATGGATCCTGATGGATGTTAATTATAGGAGTGGGTTTTACCTGTAGGCCGAGTTTCTGCATCCGGTTGGACAAACAGATCAAAGCGTCTGCGTTCTTCAGAGTTTGTCCCTTTTTCACTTGGATGGGAAGAAGAAATGGTTTACATCCTTCAGGGATTTTAACCTCCTCGGCAACCATGATACTCACGGCATAGGGCATCTGTTGTCCCCATCTCAAGGCTTGCTTCACATCCTGAAATCCCTCTGGGTCTCTCGGTAATCTGGACCAGAGGGTATTATTTACCAGATCAATCCGCACGGCAAATCGGTGTAGAAGGTCATTACCCATATATATCTGATGCCATGGTTCATTCAACACGATGAAAACGTGTTCCGTAGTCTTACTTCCTATGGAGATAGACAAAAGACATTTCGCAACTACAAACCGGATTCCAAAAAAGTTAGGACACTATACAAATCGTGAATAAAAACTGAATGCAATGATGTGGAGATGCCAACTTCTAATATTTTATTCAGAATAGAACATAAATCACGGAACAAAAGTTTAAACTGAGAAAATGTACCATTTTAAGGGAAAAATATGTTGAATCAGAATTTCATGGTGTCAACAAATCCCCAAAAAGTTGGGACAAGGCCATTTTCACCACTGTGTGGCATCTCCCCTTCTTACAACACTCAACAGGCGTCTGGGGACAGAGGAGACAAGTTTCTCAAGTTTAGAAATAGGAATGCTCTCCCATTCTTGTCTAATACAGGCCTCTAACTGTTCAATCGTCTTGGGCCTTCTTTGTTGCACCTTCCTCTTTATGATGCGCCAAATGTTCTCTATAGGTGAAAGATCTGGACTGCAGACTAGCCATTTCAGTACCCGGATCCTTCTCCTACGCAGCCATGATGTTGTGATTGATGCAGAATGTGGTCTGGCATTATCTTGTTGAAAAATGTAGGGTCTTCCCTGAAAGAGATGACGTCTGGATGGGAGCATATGTTGTTCTAGAACCTGAATATATTTTTCTGCATTGATGGTGCCTTTCCAGACATGCAAGCTGCCCATGCCACACGCACTCATGCAACCCCATACCATCAGAGATGCAGGCTTCTGAACTGAGAGTTGATAATAACTTGGATTGTCCTTGTCCTCTTTGGACTCGTCTGACCACAGAACAGTCTTCCATTTTGCCACACTCCATTTTAAATGATCCCTGGCCCAGTGAAAACGCCTGAGCTTGTGGATCTTGCTTAGAAATGGCTTCTTCTTTGCACTGTAGAGTTTCAGCTGGCAACGGCAGGTGGCACGGTGGATTGTGTTCACTGACAATGGTTTCTGGAAGTATTCCTGAGCCCATTCTGTGATTTCCTTTACAGTAGCATTCCTTTTTGTGGTGCAGTGTCGTTTAAGGGCCCGGAGATCACGGGCCTCCAGTATGGTTTTACGGCCTTGACCCTTACGCACAGCGATTGTTCCAGATTCCCTGAATCTTCGGATGATGTTATGCACAGTTGATGATGATAGATGCAAAGTCTTTGCAATTTTTCGCTGGGTAACACCTTTCTGATATTTCTCCACTATCTTTCTGCGCAACATTGTGGAAATTGGTGATCCTCTACCCATCTTGGCTTCTGAGAGACACTGCCACTCTGAGAAGCTCTTTTTATACCCAATCATGTTGCCAATTGACCTAATTAGTGTTAACCGGTCTTCCAGCTCTTCGTTATGCTCAAATTTACTTTTTCCAGCCTCTTATTGCTACTTGTCCCAACTTTTGGGGGATTTGTTGACACCGTGAAAATTTGAATCAACATATTTTTCCTTTAAAATGATACATTTACTCAGATTAAATGTTTGATCTGTCATCTACGTTCTATTACAAATAAAATATTGACATTTGCCATCTCCACATCATTGCATTCAGTTTTTATTCACAATTTGTTTAGTGTCCCAACTTTTTGGGAATCCGGTTTGTACATTATGACTCTGGGAATCTCCATCCAGATCATGAACCCATTGTTCCTGTGGAGAGGAATTTTTAATCATTTTAGGATTGGTGACCTGTTTTAAGAGTCCTAAGCTTATGTAGCTGGCTTTGGATTTCAGATCCAACTTGACATATTTCACCCGGGCTATATTGTTCACCTGTACGGGAATCAATAAATTGTCATTGACCTTTTCAATCCGTGCCATGGATTGAGTATATTTGGCCAGGGCCGCGATTTTGTGATTTCCCCCATCAAGGGAAATAGTCAATACATCCTCATCCAGGGTTATCTTCTTGATTTTGTCCTTCTGGATAGTAATGATATGAGCGGCACCGTTGACAGCTTCCTCGGGCTTATCATTTTTCAGGATCGTGACATCCGGCGTTTGACTGTTCCTAAAATGAACTTCAACAAAGTTAGGCCTTTCTTCAATCACATGACAACTACGTTGGGTTTGTGCATTGCAAGAATAATCATAGGCAATTGGTGTCTTTACCTGAGTCCAGACTGCTTCAATAATGAAGTCTATTATGGAGCTCAACCTTTTCAGAAGGTCAATTCCTATGATCAGCCGATCATATGGAAGGTCCACAATCAGTGTGGGGTGTTTAATTGTCTTCTTGCCAATTTTGAATGTCAACCATGATGTACCTTTTACCTGCAAAGCGTCTCCACCTACACATCAGAGAGCCATCGAATGATTTCAATCTCGGTTTCTTTGCTGTTAAGTCTAGAACTTGTTGGAAGTAACTATGTGATAAAATAGTTGCCTGTGATCTTGTATCAATTAAACCCCTGATCGGCCCGATATTCTCATCTTGAAGGTAGGAGTCCGCGAAATATCGGCCTTTGACCTGAAACAAATCACATAAGAAGTTAGGGTGAGTGTTCTTTTCCTGTTTTCTGAGAGCGTGACCTCTCTGCAGCGTCGCGACCTCTGGTGAATCCTTCACATTCCTGCTGCAGCGAGCAGGAGTAGTAGCCCCCACCTTAGGGGAAAGCTGGACTAAGTCACAGTTTATAGACGGTTCACAGCCTGACGCTGATACGATAGGATCACTTGTTGGAGAAGATACAGGATTGTATGGATCGACAAGATTAGTCTGCAAAACAGATAACATAATAGACAACTCCTCCCTGAACCCAATTTTAGGGTCAGGAGCACTGCAAGGCAAAATATGATTAGAAGTCAATTTAGATTCTTCCTCAACCATCTTGGTAACCTTGCGTTGGCCTGAGCTCTGACCCTGCACTATTTGCTTTATGGGGCTGAGCTGGGACCTGGAGTTGCCCCTAAAAAAGGTTCAGACTGTTTTCCTTGGGACCCCTGGGACAACTTACTTACAATGTCATACAGTTGGGTCATTTGTTCAGCCAGTTGATCAAACCTGTTTGGTTTGCGTACATTTTGATTTTGTGGGCCGGCCTGGTTATTGGTGGGTGACCTACTCCTAGGGGAATTTGAGGGTTCCTGCCTATCTTCCCTTTGTTGTCTGGGCCTGTTGTTCCAGTTCCTGTACCCCTGGGAACCTTTATTGTTAAAGGGCCGATATTTCTGGGGGCCCCTATTGTAATAGGGATGGTAGTTGGACCTTTCAGCACCAGAATTATTTCCCTCTGACCCATTGAGGTTTTGGGGTTTTATCTGTTTGGGTCCTACCTGTTGTTGCTGGGTTTGTTGGAGAGGTCCTGTAGATTGAGGGTATTTACGTGGCTGTGTTTCAAATCCCAAGCTAGGGTTTACCTTAGTTTCAGCTACATTTTGCTCTGGGGACTTTTTGAACCTCCTCTCACCTGTAGCATGGCACTCACTGATATTATACAGTGTGGTGGCAGCCGTCACCAACCTATCCAAGGGAGCTTCAATATCAAGATCTCTAGCTAGGCTAAGTTTGATTTGGGTTGGCATAGCATCATAGAACAGCTGCTTAAACTCTTCAGATTCCCAATTTGGGGACCTGTATGTTAACCCATAGGCATTTTTAAGGACAGAGAGGAATTCACGGGGACTCTGATTGGGCCTACATGTAAGCTTATATATCTCACGTTTTGCAGCAGTAATGGTTCGGTAAGGTCCGAATTCTAGTTTAATTTCATGCAAAACATCTTGCCAGTTTTGAATTCCTCTATCCCTAAAGGAAGTAAAATAATGACGTTACCTATCGTCAAATGCCCATGGTAAGAATCTGATCCTGTCAACATCAGAGTATAACTTTAAAGAATCCATAGTGGACTCATACAGTTCTAAAGTGGTTTGCTATTTGAGAAGAACCTTTCTTAGAGAACTTGGGCACAGTGGTATTCAGAAATGTAATGATGCTTGAGGAACTCTGATCTTTTTCTGAATGCTGAGGATTTTTCTTCCTAGAGACCACTTCAGCATATGTTGGTCGCCTGGGACCCAGATCTTTCTTATGGGCAAACTCATGCCTGCGTGGTAGGGAATAAGACACACGCTTTCCCGTATCACTGTCAGAATTACATGCACTTTGATCACTTCCATGAGACGCATATGGCACAGGGGATTTAACCCTTACTTCTCTCTCCAGGAGAATGTGTGGAGAGAAACTTCTAGGGGCTTCTATGTTGCTGGCACCTAGTAAGGTGGTTACAGTTTCCTGTGTAATCATGCCATCATTTCTTGGAGGCTTGTGGTCTGGAATGCAGTCTGCTTTAAGAGCATTGAGACGACATGTCTAGATGTTGGGGTGTAAGATTTGGGGGGTCTGGAAATCCCTCAGTATCAGATGGATTTTGATCAATATCAATTATAGTATGGCTTGATTTGCCTGTCTGCTGAATTTTGGAATGCCGGAGATGTAACTCCTCTAAGTCACTTTTTGCCCTTTGATATGCATCATGGCTGAGATCAAGGTTGTATTTTAAGTCCTTAATCTCGGTCTGTGCGACTCTAAGATTTGCTTCTATCTGGGCTATATAGATCTCTATTTCCTGGACAGATTCACATCTCTTTTGTGAATGAGTACTGACCGCCAGTAATGCATACAAAACAGGTGGCAATGTGCATAAAAGGTGTTGGTGCTTTTTGTTTTTATCTTGCAACACATCAATTTATGTCAGGTATCTTTCAACCATGCCACCTAACTGCCATATATCCCCACTTTCTTCCTTGGCTTTTTCCTGTAGCTCATTAATCCATTCATTTACATCTTTATCAATTTTGTTCAGTGAGTGTATATACTCAACAACATTATGGATCAGCTGCGTTGGGCTGGGTGGACTACCTGCTGTAGCATAGTCACTGCCCGGGTCACTGCCTGTAGTGCCCATCATTCTGATCAATAATCAATACACAGATTTAACACCACACTGGCTAGCCAAGAAGAAATGTGGAACCTTTCTCTATTTGCACAATCAGTTAAAGAATTACTCGATCTCGATGGGACCTCCATTTATGTCATATATCTTCTATATGAAAGAATCTTCATATAAAAGAGAGGATAAAAAACAATATAAAAATTATATTATCCTCCAGGCGGACATAAAAAACGCCTCTAAGTTCTTTTCATCAAGTATCTTAATTTGATTAGTGCAAGCAGTGAAACAAAGGAACAACTGTATATGCAAAAATATATAATCGTTTATTATAAAAACCAAGAATATAAAAACAATACAATTGCAATATAAATGATGAAGTTACAAAGTAATACCCAAATTGTACCACACGGTGGTGTTGACACACCCCAATCTGATCAGCACAGTATAACTTGGTGATTTATGACAACCAGTGTCATACTTTTAACAAACTGACTCATATACCAAGAGAAACTTAGGATCTTCTGTTATGAAACAGGCTATAACAATAAAACACGGATTTACAGGAAAATAACTGTTATCCCTTGACTCTGTTTTCCTATGACCAATCAAAAATATATGATATTAATATGATAAAATATTCAGCTCGGCAATCAGACTAAGGAAAATAACTTTCCAAGGGTTTAGTCCTCTTTTCAAATAATGTCAGATCTTCCATTAACAATATGCATCTTTGCTAAGAGAATAATCAGCATTATGGAGGCGCCTAACACTATATATCCCCACAGTATGGGGACTCTTGGCTATATACCGAGAGAAATATCTTATTAATATCATGAGTAGTAAACAAAATCTACGTTACCGGGTCAAAGGTAGACAGAGTTCAGATGGGACCAGTTCTGAAGAACTTTCCAAGTAATCCACAAAGAATAATCCAAGTTTCTTCTGATAAAGTTTTTCTTTTTGAATGAATGGACCAATGGATATATGGATCTTTTTTCCCTCTCTCTCTAGTTCTCCTTGCTACCCCGCACACAAGTAATTATTCCCCCCCTTATCTAAGAATCATCCCCTTTAGATTAGGGATTCCCAATCAGGTAAGGTGGGTGTACTTGCATGCTAATAATACCATGATGTCATATAACTCCTAATATGGTCAAGAACAAATAATGAAATAATATAATATTGTCCATCTGCCTCCAGGTGGCACTGCGGTATTGTAAATGAACATCACAACTTTTAAGCATTAAAATTAAATATCTAATAATATGTTTCAGGACCTCGTTGACCTTTCTTAATAAATCATTGAGGAAGGTCTTTCCCTGACACTTTTAATTACCTATATCCCGGACTTGTTGGAGTTGACTGTCTCCTCCTATCTTTTGAAATATAGTTTGACTTGATGAAAATTTTATATAGCGGCTTTGATGCTTGGCATCGGAACTTGTACATTTCACTTATCTACATCCATGAATAACTATTGTTTTGAAATAACATTTTCTCTTCTCAGAAAACCCAATTAACATAAACTTACTTGTTTCTATACCTTGTACAATATCTTATAAATGATAAATACATGGTATAACATATATATATATATATATATATATATATATATATATCGATACATTGTTACACATAGAAAATACATTATATGAATTATTGATTAACATATGTTGTAAACTAAATATACCATGCAGAGATATATATAATATAATTATGAATATATAAATTGAACTTCATATAGCAGGTGTGCCTCAAGGACATGAAACCTTATCAAGTAACCTTGTTCCTTCCAGACATATATGTTTTAGGGAGTTGACTCACTCCTTACAGATGGTCCCATATCTTTAGCAATAACTTTTAAACACAATGTCCGTTTATGTTCACAATTATTTTTTTATAAATTAAACTTGTCATGCTCATCTTGGTTTCCTCAGCCACATAATAGAACTTTGGTTCAGGCTGATTTTATTCTTGAAGGCAATGAGATGAGCATACATTTTGATCATAATGTCATTAGATAATATTGTATACGTATGAAAATGCACAACATACCAAACTAGACAATTTGGATCCTACCTGGCAGTAAAATATTTGTTTGCCACACATCAGTATATAAACCCCCAATTGGCTTGTACTGCACATAACAAATCCCTTCTTAATACTAAGGGGGAGTTCACATCACTGTTTCATTTTCAGTTCTTTTGATCCGTCAGAAGAACAGAAAGAAAAAAAAAAAAAAAAACTGTATCCTGTAAGAAAAAAACAGATCCTGTGTATCAGTAATGCACATTTGGCATCCGTTTAAGGCATTTCTGCCTCAGATCCGTTTTTTAGATGGGAAAAAAATACTGTATGTAGAACTTTTTTTTTCCATCTGAAAAAACGGATCTTAGATGGAAATGGCTCAAACGGAGTCAAATGTGCATAACTGATGCACAGGATCCGTCTTTTTTACTGGATCTGTTTTTCTGACGAAGGATCAGAAGAATGGAAAATAAAACGGTGACGTGAACTCCTCCTTAAGGGGCTCGTACCGTGTCAATAATTATGGCATATTGCAAGAATATGCCAAAAATGTCAGATAGGAGGGAAACTTACAATTGACCCCCTTAAATACTCTTTCTCATAATTGGATTCACCTGTGTATGTAGGTCAGTGGTCACTGAGCTTACCAAGCCAATTTGAGTTCCAATAATTAGTTCTAAAGGTTTTGGAATCAATAAAATTACAACAGTGCCCAAATTTATGCACCTGCCTAATTTTGTTTAAACAATTATAGCACACTTTCTGTAAATCCAATAAACTTCATTTCACTTCTCAAATATCACTGTATGTGTCTCCTATATGATATATTTAACTGACATTTTTTATCGTAACAACCAACGATTTATACAGGAAAATCATGACGATTAGCAAGGTTGCCCAAACTTTCGCATCCCACTGTTTATGGCATGATACAGTATCTCACAAAAGTGAATACCCCTCACATTTTTGTAAATATTTATTATATCTTTTCATGAGACAACACTGAAGATATGACACGTTAATGCAATGTAAAGTAGTCAGTGCACCTCTTGTATAACAGTGTAAATTTGGTGTGCCCTCAAAATAACTCAACACACAGCCATTAATGTCTAAACCACTGGCAACAAAAGTGAGTACACCCCTAAGTGAAAATGGTCAAATTGTGCCCGTAGTGTCAATAATTTGTGTGTCCGCCATTATTTTCCAGCACTAACTTTACTCTCTTGGGCATGGAGTTCCCTAGAGCTTCACAGGTTACCACTGGAATTTTCTTCCACTCCTCCATGATGGCATCAAGGATCTGGTGGATGTTAGAGACCTTGCACTCCTCCAGTCCAGTACCTTTACCCTCAGTTTCTTTAGCAAGGCAGTGGTCGTCTTGGAGGTGTGTTTGGGGTCATTATCATGTTGGAATACTGCCCTGCGGCCCAGTTTCCAAAAGGAGGTGATCATTCTCAGCTTCAGTATGTCACAGTACATGTTGGCATTAATAGTTCCCTCAATGAGCTGTAGCTCCCCACAGCCGATAGCACTCATGAAGCCCCAAACCATAACACTCCCACCACCATGCTTGACTGTAGGCAAGACACACTTGGTTGCCGCCACACACGCTTGACCCTATCTGAACCAAATAAGTATATCTTGACCACAGGACATGGTTCCAGTAATCAATGTCCTTAGTCTGCTTGTCTTCAGCAAACGGATTGCGGGATTTATTGTGCATCATCTTTAGAAGAGGCTTCCTTCTGGGACAACAGCCATACAGACCAATTTAATGCAGTGTGCATCCATCTATTTTGAAAAGACAACCTCTGAATATGACTCTAAGCTTGTGCACTTACTGTAACTTCTTTAGTTGACCATGGCGAGGCCTGTTCTGAGTGGAACCTGTCTTGTTAAACCGCTGTATGGTCTTGGCCACCGTGCTGCAGCTATTTTTCAGGGTCTTGGCAATCTTGGCCATCTATATGTAGAGCAACAATTCTTTTTTTTTTTCAGATCCTCAGAGAGTTCTTATGAAGTTCCATGTTGAACTTCCGGTGACCAGTTGAGAGAGTGTGAGAGCGATAACACTAAATATAACACCCGCTCCCCATTCACACCTGATACCTTTTAACAATAACAAGTCACATGACACCGGGGAGGGAAAATGGCTAATTGAGCACTATTTGGCCATTTTCACTTTGGGGTGTACTCACTTTTGTTGCCTGTGATTTAGGCATTAATGGCTGTGTGTTTAGTTATTTTGAGGGCACACCAAATTAACAAAAATTATTATTATTATTTTTTCTTCTCCTCCCAGATATGGCGGCACTTTGGGGGGAGGGTAGTGGGTGGTTGGGAATGTATGTATTCTGTTGTTCTTAATTGTGTAAGTGTTGGTTAAAATGAATAAAGAAAATATTTATAAAAAAAAAAAGCATTGTTATACAAGCTGTACACTGACTACTTTACATTGTATCAAAGTGTCTTATCTCCAGTGTTGTCTCGTAAAAAGATATAATAAAATATTTACAAAAATGTGAGGGGTGTACTTACTTTTGTGAGATACTTGTATGCCATAATTGTTAAGATGGGACAACTTCTTAAATACATGTTCAAATATAGGCTAATTAATTTTAAGAAAAAAACACTAATACATATAGTATGTTATACTATATACAAAGCAATCTGAAATATTTTTTTCATTTTCCTTTCTTTATTCCCTCTCTTGTAACTTGCAGCAGTTTATAAACTCTGCATACTGCCCACTACAAGCCTGAATGTTGCAGACTTGCATTTGGCTAGCGATGAGAGAAGTTTTCAAAAATTTAGTTCGGAAGCTTTACCAAATTTTTCACCAAAATTTGCTTTGTTATTAATTAATCTATCATGAAACGCATAAAATCAGCTATATCTCGGCATGCAGGGAGAGTGTATCTCGGTGTACATCACTGTGCATTGAAGCAATATGCATAGCTAGTATTTCTGGCAGTAAAACACTTGCTGTGCGTCAGTATGACAGGCAGGTCACATACAGTTTATGGATGTGCGCATCAGCATTCCTCACTATTAGGCTGAGTTCACACATCACTCATTTGGTCAGTTAGGGGTCCAAAACACAGGACATGTGCAGATCTTTTCATGATACCTTATCAGAGAATAAGATTGGCTCTTTAATTTGGCTTACCATACAGTAACTGCTGGAATTAACTGACCAAATAACTGAAGTGTGAAGTCAGCCTTACAGGTCAATGTTTGTGTCACGTATAAAGCACTTGACCATGCAGTGACCCAAGATTCTACTGTATTGAGAAAGAATGGTCTCTTTTTACATCATCTGCTGTTTCTAGATAGATTGCTAGTTAGCCACGGATTCTACTAAACTGCAAAAGAGCGATTTAATTTCACTATTTATAGGGTGTCCATATTGATTGATAGATAAGGTAATGTGTTACCTACTCACTCTACTATATAATGAAATAGCGGTTCCATTTTACACCGTCTTCTGTTTCCACATAGATTGCTAGAGAACTAGTTCTGTTAATTATTGATGCAAGTAGCAGCCCCATGACACATGGTGTCATCATTAAGTTTATGTTGACGTGAATGTATATTTTTCCCTTCTTCTTATCCATTGATTGAACAACCCCCAAAAAATCGGATCCTGTCTTTTGAGTATCCTCCTTGACATGGTCAGTAATTGATCAGTATTGATAGGGCAAAAAAAGGAATGGGTCCAAAACTGAGATGACATGTAAAGGAAATATTTTCATGTCTTCTGTGTTGTGTGGACCCACTCTTGCTTTTGGCTTCCAAATCATGATCAAACCTGATGTACAGTGGGATGATAAAGTTTGGGCAACCTTGCTAATCGTCATGATTTTCCTGTATAAATCGTTGGTTGTTACGATAAAAAATGTCAGTTAAATATCATATAGGAGACACACACAGTGATATTTGAGAAGTGAAATTAAGTTTATTGGATTTACAGAAAGTGTGCTATAATTGTTTAAACAAAATTAGGCAGGTGCATAAATTTGGGCACTGTTGTCATTTTATTGATTCCAAAACCTTTAAAACTAATTATTGAAACTCAAATTGGCTTGGTAAGCTCAGTGACCCCTGACCTACAGATGTAGCAACACTACCGCTCCCTTCACAATCGCGAAAGCGAAGAACGATAACATAAGTAAAAATAGTAACTAAAAAATTAGAATACAATTTGTCTCTATAACCAGCAGATGGCACATAGAAGATTCTAAGATTTTAACATATCTACAGACATTTTACAATGATTACACTAACAATTTAACAATTTTTAATCATTAATCTATTTTATAAACTAATAATCAAATTTTATGGTTTTTATTTACCTTACTATTTATAATTATTTTAATTATTACTATTTAAATGCCTATTTACAACAAAACACACAGACTATATGCCAAAAGCCAGGTATAATGCAAGCCAGCACATATTCATAAAACAGGTAACTGAGATACCTTACTATAGCATCCTGGTGCACTATGAGATATTTAAAACCATCTCTTATCTAACTGAGAGTCAGTAAATCTCAAAATTGTCTAAAAGCTCTTGGATAGCTTGGGGGACCATGCACCTAAATCTTTATCATTAGGGTGACAAAATGATAATTTTTTTTATTTTTTATTGCTAGCTAATTCTTCTCTAACTGTTTAGGAAGGCTGTATAAAAATGTACGGCTTTCTAATTGTTCTAATATATATTTAATAACCCATCTATTCTGTTTTGTTATGTAAACTAATTTGCATAAATATGCGTATTAGTCTACTTTCCATTATGAACAGCGCCATCTATTGGATACAGTCTTATGTCCTACAGTCTGCAGACTATTATCATTTTCCACGTGGACAGCGCCATCTATTGGATACATAGTCTTATGTTCTACAGTCTGCAGACTATTCTGAATTTCCACATGGACAGCGCCATCTATTGGATACATAGTCTTATGTCCTACAGTCTGCAAACTATTATCAATTTCCTCATGGACAGCGCCATCTATTGGATACAGTCTTATGTCCTACAGTCTGCAGACTATTATCAATTTCCACGTGGACAGCGCCATCTATTGGATAACATAGTCTTATGTCCTACAGTCTGCAGACTATTATGAATTTCCACATGGACAGTGCCATCTATTGGATACATAGTCTTATGTCCTACAGTCTGCAAACTATTATCAATTTCCTCATGAACAGTGCCATCTATTGGATACATAGTCTTATGTCCCGTAGAGATGGGAAGTTCGGATCTTCGATTCATGAATCAAATCTTCGGTTCATTCACTGAGCTAACAAGAAGCAAGTGAACCGAAGCTTAGGTTGCGCAATGCGCATGCGCGGAAGCTTCGATTTACTTGCTGACTCGGCAATTGGTCCGAGTCAGGAAGTTTATTCTTTAAACCCTGTGTGTAAGGGTCCATTCACCCTTTTGCGGGTCTGTAACACACCCGGCTGGCACCCGCTATAGAAATACCTATTCTTGTCCACAGTTGCGGACAAGAATAGGACATGTTCTATCTTTTGCCGAGCTGTGGACCGGAAGTTCGGGGCCGCGCTCCGCAAATGCGTGCTCTCCACTTCACGTCCGGGCCCATAGAGAATGAATGGGTCCGCACCCGTTCCGCAAAATTGCGGAACGGGTTCGGACCCTTTTGCGGACATGTGAATGGACCCTAAATGTGTAATTATCTACCCCACTGTAGGGAAAAAGAACAAGCATCCAAGGGGGGTGAATTTAACACTGGGGTAAATAATATAATTAAAATGGAGGGTTAAATGTGTAAATGTATTTAAAAATATTACATCTTTTTCAATAGTTATATAGCTACTGAATGAGACAGAAGAAGGGATGCCTTTAACATATATCTCCTTGAGAAGACAATTTGACCCTAAAGGGTTAATTCAACCTGTAATCTAAACTGTGTGTCCTGTCACTTCTCTTATCTCTCTGCTGACTGCTGCCTGTCCCTTAACCTTATCACTGCTGCAGCCTGGTCATTAGCCTTAGTGTTAGGGTCCATTCACACGTCCGCAAAATGGATCCGCATCCGTTCCGCAATTTTGCGGAACGGGTGCAGACCCATTCATTTTCAATGGGGCAGGAATTTGCTGTCCGCATCTACATTTGCGGATCCGCACTTCCGCATCCGTGCTTCCGTTTCCGCAAAAAAATAGAACATGTCCTATTCTTGTCCGCAAATGCGGACAAGAACAGGCATATACTCTTAGTGCCGGCAACGTGCGGTCCGCAAAATGCGGAACGCACATTGCCGCTTTCCGTGTTTTGCGGATCCGTGGCTCCGTGTATCCGCAAAACACATTGCGGACGTATGAATGGAGCCTAAACTGTTTGAATGACTCACGATTCTTTTAACTCAAAGAATCGAATGAGTCTCTAAGTCAGATCTTTAGATTCTGTAGACTCATTCGATTCTTAGACTCCCTGTACAGCAGGGATGTCAAACTCGTGGCCCTCCAGCTGTAGCAAAACTACAACTCCCATCATGCCTGGCCATACTACAGCTATCATGGAATGATGGTAGTTGTAGTTTTGCAACATCTGGAGGGCCATGAGTTTGAAATCCATGCTGTACAGTGTGTGACTCAGAGCTGCTTGCCTGAGCTCTGATTGGTTGTAGGCCGGGGTGGGCGGGGAGGGGAGGGGCTGGCTTCCACTCTAGGATCAGATTACACTCCTCCCTGCTGCGGTGTCTCTCTGCTCTGCTACCTGACTGCCTGGTTTATCATCTGGAACACTGTTTGCAATATCTTGGCCATATTTATGCAAATGAGCTTACTTGACAAAACATTATAGAAAGGTTATTTGAATTTGCTGTATTCAGACAATTAGAAAACAGAACATTTTTATGCAGCCCTCTTAAGCAGTGAAAGAGGAGTTAGCTAGCGTAAAAAAAAAATAATAATAATAATAATATTACAATTGTTTTCACCCTAATGGTAACGACTGGTGCACTGAACCCCTAGAAATCCGAAAAAAAGTATTATTGAGACTTACTGGCTTTCTCTTTTTGGATTGAGAGCTAGTTTAATATGTCTCAGGCCACCTCTGTGAGGTATGCTAATGGTACCTGTCTCACTGATAGGACATTGGCTTACACCTTGCTTATGGCATATAGCCTTCAGTTAAAAAAGAACTGTTTTATGTTGTGTTTTGTCATTTTGGTAATAAGAAGTTATAAAGGGTAGGCAGGGAGCTATATAATAAGTGGTTATTAATATTAGGTAAAAACAAATAAAACAATTTGTTTGTCTGTTATTTATATGCAATTATGGGCTCATCTGTGTTAGTATTGTAGCTAACCGAAATAAATGCATCTCACTCCAGTTGTGACTAACACCAACCCCCAACATTGTCCATCTGTTGTTCTCAAGCTGTGATGGAAGAAAGGAGAAGCACTACGCCCTTTGTTATCTATTTTTTTTTTTTTTCTTTGAGAACAATACCGTAGATGGAGAATGTTTAGGTGGGGAAGGGTTTAGTGCTGGTGACTCTGGCAATTCTGTTTTATGATTTATTTATTTTATTGTGTGTTGATACATCGCAATACCAAATTTATATATTTTAATGTTTTACTACTCTTTCATCATAAAATCAGTTTTATGCTGAATAAATTTGTATTTTGAATAGCCATAGACTGAATAGATGACATCCTGATGCAAACTGGACAGATTTCTTTCCATTCAGAATACATTGGGATATGCCTGATCAGTCATTTTCCAGCATAGAGCCTCATGACACCAGAGTCCATGTGACATAGGCCAAAACATGGAAATGCACGTCCATGTGACACCAGAGTCCATGTGGCATAGGCCAAAAGGAGGGGATGCATGTCCGCGTGACACCAGAGTCTATGTGACATAGGCCAAAATGCATCCCCTTGTTTTGGCCTATGTCACATGGACTCTGGTGTCACGCGGACATGCATTTCCGCGTTTTGGCCTATGTCACATGGACTCTGGTGTCATGAGGCTCTATGCTGGAAAATAACTGATCAGGCATATCCCAATGTATTCTGAATGGAAAGAAATCTGTCCAGTTTGCATCAGGATGTCATCTATTTAGTCTATGGCTATTCAAAATACAAATTTATTCAGCACAAAACGGATTTTATGATGTAGTAAAACATTAAATTATATAAATTTGGTATCGCGATGTATCAACACACAATAAAATAAATAAATCATAAAACAGAATTGTCTGAGTCACCAGCACTAAACCCTTCCCCACCTAAACATTCTCCATTTGAAGTATTGTTCTCATAGGAAAAAAAAAAGATAACAAAGGGCGTAGTGCTTCTCCTTTCTTCCATCACAGCTTGAGAACAATAGATGGACAATGTTGGGGGTTGGTGTTAGTCACAACTGGAGTGAGATACATTTATTTCTGTTAGCTACAATACTGATACAGATGTGCCCACAATTGTGTATAAATAGCAGACAAAAATAGTTTTATTTGTCTTTACCTAATATTAATAGCCACTTATTATATAGCTCCCTGCATACCATTTATAACTTCTTATTACCAAAATGACAAAAAACAACATAAAACAGTTCTTTTTTAACTGATGACTATATGCCATAAGCAAGGTGTAAGCCAATGTCCTATCAGTGAGACAGGTACCACCAGCATACCTCACAGTGGCAGCCTGAGACATATTAAACTAGCTCTCAATCCAAAAAGAGAAAGGCAGTAAGTCTCAATAATACTTTATTTCGGATTTCTAGGGGTCCAGTGCACCAGTCGTTACCATTAGGGTGAAAACAATTTTAATATTTTTTTATTTTTATTTTTTTACGCTAGCTAACTCCTCTTTCAGTGATTAACCGCCTCCGGACCGCCTAACGCAGATGTGCGGTCCGGAGGCAGCATCGCTGCGCAGACTGACGCATATACGCGTCATCTCGCGAGACGCGAGATGACGCGCTATGCCAGCCCGCGCATGCGCAGTTCGGGCCGGCATTTCGTCAAGGAGTAAATCGTCATCAGCTTGCCAGCCAATGATCGCGGCTGGCAAGCTGATGATTTTAAAAAAATCCAATCAGAGAGCCAGATAGCAGATCATATTAGTAAATATGATCTGTTATATGGCTGCCTGCTCCTCTGCTGGTTCTTTTCGTCGGTTGGATCCAGCAGAGGAGCAGGCTACACAGTGAGTACACCAACTCTACACACTTAGCCCCAGATCACCCCCCTGAACCCCAATTAACCCTTTGATCACCCCTTTGATCGCCCCTGTCAATCACTAGTGAAAGGGAAAAAGTGATCAGTGCAAACTGTCACTTTTTTTCACTGGTATTAGGTTTTAGGTATAGTTTAGGCCCCTTGGTTAGGTAGTTTAGGGATCGGTTAGCGCCCAGCCCACCGCACCGCAGTCCGTTATTCGCTGATTAGCGTATCGCTAATCATCATTTGTACTTTTATAGTATCTGGAAGTGATCAAAACTGATCACGGTCAGATCTATAATTGTATTAGTGTCACTTTAGTTCTCCCTCCACCCAAAACGCAGTGTTTGCCCGATCAGGCCTGATCGGTCGCCCACACGTGCGTTCGCCCACACCCGCCCCACCGCAGTGACAAAAAAAAATTTTTTGATATTTTTTCTCAACCGCAGCGGCCTCCGGTACTTTGCTAGCCTCCCATTTGTAAGACAGGCTTGCTTTTTTTTCTTGGGTAGTCTCAGGGAATACCCCTAAATTTAGTTGCCCACATGTCATACAGGGGGTATTCTTCTGAAGAGGCCTACAGGCTTCTGACCCAGTCGGATGAGGAATGGGAACCCTCATCTGATGAATCCAGCGGGTCAGAATACGAACCTGTAGAAAGCAGTGGCTCTCTGACCCAAAGTTCGGACGAGGAGGCTGAGGTCCCTGATAGCACCAGGCGTACCCGGCCCCGTGTCGCTAGACCGCAGGTTGCGCAGGATCCGCTTCAAGAGCAGCAGAGTGGGGCTGGTGCTGTCGGATTACGTGGTGAGGCATACACCAGCAGCCCAGCCCTCCCTGGACCTAGTACCAGCACTGCCGTACAACCTGGTGAAGTAGCGAGCACCAGAAGGGTAGTTGAAGCTGGTACGGTGGCACGTGCAGTAGTGACCCCGTCGCAGCCACCGCAAAGACGTGCCCGTAGAGCCCCTAGAATCCCAGAGGTGCTGGCAAACCCTGATTGGCAGTCCCCAACTTCAGCCGCACCTGTAGTTTTCCCTTTCACCGCCCAGTCTGGAGTTCGGGTTGAGACAGCTCAGATCAGTTCGGCCCTAGGATTTTTTGAGCTGTTCTTGACTGCGGAGCTCTTAGACATAGTTGTGGCCGAAACAAACAGATATGCCACACAATTTATAACCGATAACCCGGGAAGCTATTATGCCCAGCCTTTCCGGTGAAAACCAGTCCAAGTTTCCGAAATTAAAACTTTTCTGGGCCTCCTCCTCAACATGGGTCTAACTAAAAAGCATGAATTGCGGTCATATTGGTCCACAAACTTAATTCATCACATGCCCATGTTCTCTGCTGCTATGTCCAGGGCACGTTTTGAGGCCATCCTGCGTTTCCTGCACTTTAGTGATAACCCGTCCCAGAGGCCACCCTGCTTTTGACCGGCTCCACAAAATTCGGCCCCTCATAGACAATTTCAACCTGAAATTTGCAGATTTGTATACCCCAGAACAAAACATCTGCGTAGACGAGTCCCTGATACATTTTACCGGGCGCCTTGGCTTCAAACAATACATCCCAAGCAAGCGCGCCCGGTATGGGGTCAAATTGTATAAGCTCTGTGAAAGGGCCACAGGCTATACCCACAAATTTCGGATCTATGAGGGAAAAGATCAGACCCTGGAGCCGGTCGGTTGCCCTGACTACCTGGGGAGCAGTGGGAAGACAGTTTGGGACTTGGTGTCACCCTTATTCGGAAAGGGGTACCATCTTTATGTGGACAATTTTTACACAAGTGTGGCCCTCTTTAGGCATTTGTTTCTAGAACGGATTGGCGCCTGTGGTACCGCGCAAACTATTCGCGCGGCCTTCCCCCAACGGCTCGTTAGCACCCGACTTGCAAGGGGGCAGAGGGCCGCACTGTGTAACGAAGAACTGCTCGCGGTGAAATGGAGAGACAAGCGTGACGTTTACATGCTCTCCTCCATTCACGCAGACACGACAATACAAATTGAGCGAGCAACCAGTTTCATTGAAAAGCCCCTCTCAGTCCACGACTATAACCTTCACATGGGAGGGGTGGACTTCAATGACCAGATGTTGTCTCCGTATTTAGTTTCCCGCAGAACCAGACGCTGGTATAAGAAGGTGTCTGTATATTTAATTCAATTGGCTCTGTATAATAGTTTTGTTCTCTACAGTAAGGCTGGGAGAACTGGATCCTTCCTCAAATTTCAGGAAGAGATCATTGAGAACCTCCTGTACCCAGGAGGTTCGGTGGCCCCATCCACCAGTGTAGTTAGCCGTCTACACGAGCGACATTTCCCCAATGTCGTTCCTGGTACCTCAACCCAACCGTCACCCCGAAAAAGATGTCGTGTCTGTAGCAGGAGTGGAATAAGGCGTGACACCCGCTATTTCTGTCCTGACCACCCTGCCCTATGCTTTGGAGAGTGTTTCCGGAAGTACCACTCACAGGTACACTATTAGCATAGGGATCATCTCACCAGGACAGGCACACAGGGCTTTTAGGGCCCATTCACTCACACAGCTGCTGCAAACCTCTCCTTTCACCTGGGACAAAGTGCATAACGCACTTCGCCACATCTTTGGGCGATTTGCGCTTTGCACATTGACCCATGGGGAAGGAGAGGTTTGTTCTATAAAGGTAAAAAAAATAAAAAAAAAACAGCAGTAAGCAAAAAGGTTAATGTTCAGTTAAAAAAGTTAAAGTTTATATGTTCTGTTACAAAGTTAATAAAATTATAAAATTATTGCGTTGCGGCCTGGTTTTTACTTTTTTTTTTATTTTATTTATTTTTTACCTTCCAGGCGGACCAACCGATCGACCAGCTGCAGCACTGATGTGCATTCTGACAGAAGCATTGCGCTGCTGTCAGATTACACGCAAGTCGGTGTATGCGGCGCTGCAAGATGAGATTTCTACTCTGCAGTAACAGATACGTTTGCCAAGGCATATGAGCTGAGGAGGAGGCGGCGTTCCTATGCTTTGGCAAACACTTTGTATGTAAAAAATAAATAAAAAATCCCGGCAATAATTTATTCATCCACATCGATTGATGTGAATAGAGAAATCTGGTTTGCCAGGGCATACGAGCTAAGTGGGTATGGATGTTGGGCGGAGCTCCTATGCCCTGGCCGACACCTTTCCCCTCCATTTTTTTTTTTTGGTAGAGATTTTTTCATCCACATTGATCGATGCGAATGAAGAAATCTGTGCCGTTCATTTTTATCTTTCAGCCCAGAGGCTGAACGGAAAAAAATAATCTCATTACCTGTATGCTCAATATAAGGAGAATAGCAGAAACTCCTAATGCTGGCCATACATGTAATGATTGCGGAGACCCTCAAATGCCAGGGCAGTACAAACACCCAACAACTGACCCCATTTTGGAAAGAAGACACCCCAAGGTATTTGCTGAGGGGCATATTGAGTCCATGAAAGATTGAAATTTGAGTCCCAGACTTTGTGAGAAAAATAAAAATAAAAATCAATTTCCGCTAACTTATGCCCCAAATTTTTTTTCTATAAACTCGCCAGGCCCCTCATTGAATACCTTAGGGTGTCTTCTTTCCAAAGTGGGGTCACATGTGGGGTATTTATACTGCCCTGGCTTTTTAGGGGCCCTAAAGCGTGAGAAGAAGTCTGGGATCCAAATGTCTAAAAATGCCATCCTAAAAGGAATTTGGGCACCTTTGCGCATCTAGGCTGCAAAAAAGTGTGACACATCTGGTATCGCCGTACTCAGGAGAAATTGGGGAATGTGTTTTGGGGTGTCATTTTACATATACCCATGCTGGGTGAGAGAAATATCTTGGTCAAATGCCAACTTTGTATAAAAAAATTGAAAAAGTTGTCTTTTGCCAAGATATTTATCTCACCCAGCATGGGTATATGTAAAATGACACCCCAAATCACATTCCCCAACTTCTCCTGAGTACGGCGATACCAGATGTGTCACACTTTTTTGCAGCCTAGGTGGGCAAAGGGGCACACATTCCAAAGTGCACCTTTCGAATTTCACCGGTCATTTTTTACAGATTTTGATTGCAAACTACTTCTCACACATTTGGGCCCCTAAATTGCCAGGGCAGTATAACTACGCCACAAGTGCCCCCATTTTGGAAAGAAGACACCCCAAGGTATTCCGTGAGGGGCATGGCGAGTTCCTCGATTTTTTTTTTTTTTGTCGCAAGGTAGTGGAATATGAGACTTTGTAAGGAAAAAATAAAAAAATCATCATTTTCCGCTAACTTGTGACAAAAATTTAAAAAATTCTAGGAACTCGCCATGCCCCTCACGGAATACCTTGGGGTGTCTTCTTTCCAAAATGGGGTCACTTGTGGGGTAGTTATACTGCCCTGGCAATTTAGGGGCCCATATGTGTGAGAAGTACTTTGCAATCAAAATGTGTAAAAAAAAAATGGCCTGCGAAATCCGAAAGGTGCACTTTGGAATATGTGCCCCTTTGCCCACCTTGGCAGCAAAAAAGTGTGATACATCTGGTATCGCCGTACTCAGGAGAAGTTGGGGAATGTGTTTTGGGGTGTCATTTTACATATACCCATGCTGGGTGAGCAAAATATCTTGGTCAAATGCCAACTTTGTATAAAAAAATGGGATCCCCCAACACCCGACATCCATATATACATTTTTTACTAAATTTATTGTTCTACAAGTCTTTGATAAAAAAAAAAAAAAAAAACGTTTGGGCAGAAAAAAAAAATGATTTGGGTAAAAGTTATAGCGTTTACAAACTATGGTACAAAAATGTGAATTTCCGCTTTTTGAAGCAGCTCTGACTTTCTGAGCACCTGTCATGTTTCCTGAGGTTCTACAATGCCCAGACAGTAGAAAACCCCCACAAATGACCCCATTTCGGAAAGTAGACACCCTAAGGTATTCGCTGATGGGCATAGTGAGTTCATAGAACTTTTTATTTTTTTGTCACAAGTTAGCGGAAAATGATGATTTTTTTTTTTTCTTACAAAGTCTCAAATTCCACTAACTTGCGACAAAAAATAAAAAATTCTAGGAACTCGCCATGCCCCTCACGGAATACCTTGGGGTGTCTTCTTTCCAAAATGGGGTCACTTGTGGCGTAGTTATACTGATTGCCCTGGCAATTTAGGGGCCCATATGTGTGAGAAGTAGTTTGCAATCAAAATCTGTAAAAAATGACCGGTGAAATCCAAAAGGTGCACTTTGGAATGTGGGTCCCTTTGCCCACCTAGGCTGCAAAAAAGTGTCACACATCTGGTATCGCCGTACTCAGGAGAAGTTGGGGAATGTGTTTTGGGGTGTCATTTTACATATACCCATGCTGGGTGAGAGAAATATCTTGGCAAAAGACAACTTTTCCCATTTTTTTATACAAAGTTGGCATTTGACCAAGATATTTATCTCACCCAGCATGGGTATATGTAAAATGACACCCCAAAACACATTCCCCAACTTCTCCTGAGTACTGCAATACCACATGTGTGACACTTTTTTGCAGCCAAGGTGGGCAAAGGGGCACATATTCCAAAGTGCACCTTTCGGATTTTGCAGGCCATTTTTTACACATTTTGATTGCAAAGTACTTCTCACACATTTGGGCCCCTAAATTGCCAGGGCAGTATAACTACGCCACAAGTGACCCCATTTTGGAACGAAGACACCCCAAGGTATTCCGTGAGGGGCATGGGGAGTTCCTAGATTTTTTTATTTTTTGTCACAAGTTAGTGGAATATGAGACTTTGTAAGAAAAAAATAAAATAAAAAAATCATCATTTTCCGCTAACTTGTGACAGAAAATAAAAAAATTCTAGGAACTCGCCATGCCCCTCACGGAATACCTTGGGGTGTCTTCTTTCCAAATTGGGGTCACTTGTGGTGTAGTTATACTGCCCTGGCATTCTAGGGGCCCTAATGTGTGGTAAGTAGTTTGAAATCAAAATGTGTAAAAAATGACCTGTAAAATCCTAAAGCTGCTCTTTGGAATGTGTGCCCCTTTGCCCACCTAGGCGGCAAAAAAGTGTAACACATCTGATATTGCCGTACTCAGGAGAAGTTGGAGAATGTGTTTTGGGGTGTCATTTTACATATACCCATGCTGGGTGAGAGAAATATCTTGGCAAAAGACAACTTTTCCCATTTTTTTTATACAACGTTGGCATTTGACCAAGATATTTATCGCACCCAGCATGGGTATATGTAAAATGACACCCCAAAACACATTGCCCAACTTCTCCTGAGTACTGCGATACCAGATGTGTGACACTTTTTTGCAGCCTAGATGCGCAAAGCGGCCCAAATTCCTTTTAGGAGGGCATTTTTAGACATTTGGATCCCAGACTTCTTCTCACGTTTTCGGGCCCCTAAAAAGCCAGGGCAGTATAAATACCCCACATGTGACCCCATTTTGGAAAGAAGACACCCCAAGGTATTCAATGAGGGGCATGGCGAGTTCATAGAATTTATTTTTTTGGGCACAAGTTAGCGGAAATTGTTTTTTTTTTTTGTATTTTCTCACAAACTCTCCCTTTCCGCTAACTTGGGACAAAAATTTCAAATTTTAATGGACTCAATATGCCCCTCACGGAATACCTTGGGGCGTCTTCTTTCCGAAATGGGGTCACATGTGGGGTATTTATACTGCCCTGGCATTTTAGGGGCCCTAAAGCATAAGAAGAAGTCTGGAATATAAATGTCTAAAAAATTTTACGCATTTGGATTCCGTGAGGGGTATGGTGAATTCATGTGAGATTTTATTTTTTGACACATTGCATACGGACGTCTAAATGGAGCCTTACAGGGGGGTGATCAATGACAGGGGGTGATCAGGGAATCTATATGGGTGATCACCCGCCTGTCATTGATCACCCCCCTGTAAGGCTGCATTCAGACGTCCGTATGCGATTTGCGGATCCGATCCATGTATCCGTGGATCCGTAAAAATCATACGGACGTCTGAATGGAGCCTTACAGGGGGTGATCAATGACAGGGGGGTGATCAATGACAGGGAAGTGATCAGGAAGTCTATATGCGTGATCACTCCCTTGTCATTGATCACCCCCCTGTAAGGCTCCATTCAGACGTCCGTATGTGCTTTGTGGATCCGATCCATGTATCCGTGGATCTGTAAAAATCATACGGACATCTAAATGGAGCCTTACAGGGGGGTGATCAATGACAGTGGGGTGATCAATGAAAGGGGGTGATCAGGGAATCTATATGGGCGATCACCCCCCTGTAAGGCTCCATTCAGACGTCCGTATGTGTTTTGCAGATCCGATTCATGTATCCGTGGATCCGTAAAAATCATACGGACATCTGAATGGAGACTTACAGGGGGGGGGTGATCAATGACAGGGGGGTGATCAATGACAGGGGGGTGATCAATGACAGGGGGTGATCAGGGAATCTATATGGGTGATCACCCGCCTGTCATTGATCACCCCCCTGTAAGGCTCCATTCAGACATCCGTATGTGTTTTGCGGATCCGTTCCATGTATCCGTGGATCCGTAAAAATCATTCGGATGTCTGAATGGAGCCTGACAGGGGGGTGATCAATGACAGGGGGGTGATCAGGGAGTCTATATGGGGTGATCATGGGTGATCAGGGGTTCATAAGGGGTTAATAAGTGACAGGGGGGGGGTGTATTGTAGTGTAGTGTTTTGTGGTACTTTACACAGCTACCTGTGTCCTCTGGTGGTCGATCCAAACAAAAGGGACCACCAGAGGACCAGATAGCAGGTATATTAGACGCTGTTATCAAAACAGCGTCTAATATACCTGTTAAAAAAATCACATCTCCAGCCTGGCAGCGAGCGATCGCCGCTGGCAGGCTGGAGATCCACTCGCTTACCTTCAGTTCCTGTGAACGCGCGCGCCTGTGTGCGCGCGTTCACAGGAAATATCGGCTCTTGCGAGATGACGCTTATATGCGTCACTCTGCGCAGGGCTGCCGCCTCCAGACCGCACATCTGCGTTAGGCGGTCCGGAGGCGGTTAATTAAGATTGGATAATGCTGCCATCTTCTGGCTTTGTTATGAATTGCAGGTTAGAATAGTGATTCGTTTCTTTCCTTATGAGAAAAAAGGGATCGCTAACGTTGCTACATCTGTACATACACAGGTGAATCCAATTATGAGATAGTATTTAAGGGGGTAAAGTTTCCCTCCTCTTTTAATTTTCTCTGAAGAGTAGCAACATGGGGGTCTCAAAACAACTCTCAAATAACTTGAAGACAAAGATTGTTCACCATCATGGTTTAGGGGAAAGATACAGAAAGCTGTCTCGGAGATTTCAGCTGTCTTTTTCCACAGTTAGGAATATATTGAGGAAATGGAAGACCACAGACTCAGTTCAAGTTAAGGCTCGACATTGCAGACAAAGAAAAATCTCGGATAGACAGAAGCGACGAATGGTGAGAACAGTTAGAGTCAACCCACAGACCAGCACCAAAGACCTACAACATCATCTTGCTGCAGATGGAGTCACTGTGCATCGTTCAACCTTTCGGCGCACTTTACACAAGGAGATGCTGTATGCGAGAGTGATGCAGAGGAAGCCTTTTCTCCGCCCACAGCACAAAACGTGCTTGAGGTGGGCTAAAGCACATTTGGACAAGCCAGCTTCATTTTGGAATAAGGTGCTGTGGACTGATGAAACTAAAATTGAGTTATTAGGCCATAACAAGGGGTGTTATGCATGGAGGAAAAAGAACACAGCATTCCAAGAAAAACACCTGCTACCTACAGTAAAATATGGTGGTGGTTCCATCATGCTGTGGGGCTGTGTGGCCAGTGCAGGGACTGGGAATCTTGTCAAAGTTGAGGGACGCATGGATTCCACTCAGTATCAGCAGATTCTGGAGACCAATCTCCAGGAATCAGTGACAATACTGAAGCTGCACCTACCTTTCATAAGGAATTATGAATCGCCTGGCCATCGCAAGCGCAAACCGGATACATATTTGTGGCCCGGTGGCCACGAGGCACGGAACGTATCATGGTCTTTGTTTAATTGGACGAGGTCAGGGTAGGGAGATATCCATATCTCCCCATAGAAACCCCATAACGGTACCATGTTTGGGCTCTACTTGTAGCCGGAGCCCAGGCAGGTCCATTGGTCCCAGAACCATCTCCATGTGACCCTCTGGTCTGGAGCTATGACTCCTAAAGGGTTTTGTGGGTCATTTGCTGCCAGCCCAGAAGAGGGGTAGTGGACCCCTCCCTGAGGCTGGGAGGGGAGGGGCTGGCTAGAGGTTAAAAGTCTGGTGCCAGCAAGTAGGCGCGTCTTTCTCTGAAGAGGGGTCACATCCTACAAATGTGTTTAGAGGGACCCAGGAAATAGCTGAGATCACAGCCCTTCATGTGGACTCCAGCAAAGAACATCTCAAAGGAACTTTCATCTTACTCGGTATCTGACTTTTACACTGCTTAACCCTGTTGTAACCATATAACCTGTAATCTGTAACCTCAGACCACTGTATATATTGTCTGTGTATATTGTGTTAAATCTAGTGTGCTCTTACGGCGATTAAATCTATAATTTAATCTTGTGCTATCTTGTATCTCGATCACGAATCCCCACGTCCGTGTTTTGGCCTAGTTATAAGCTACCGCGGGTTGGTTTCTGACCCTATATAATACCTTTAGTGAACCGGGCTTATCTCAAACGAGAACTGGTGGCAAATACCCTGGCTGAGGAGGCACTGTTTCACTGCGGCAGTGAAAAGGCTCTCTCAGCTTGTTGCCTATCTGTGCCCTCGTGGACAGGAGGTGTCTGTGTGTGTAAACTATACCAACCTGACCTTATGTGCTCCACTGCAGGGCGTAACTTCACGTTTTTGGTAAACCCGTGATCATACCAGGTCTCGCAAGCTCGACGTGGTTGATGTCAAGCGGGCATGAGGAAAATCATGATGATTAACAAGGTTGCCCAAACTTTCGCATCCCACTGTAACATCACCCCACCCCAGCCACCTCCAACATACATTCCGATGTAAATAACATCACTCCACCCCACTGTCCCAGGTAACTTCCCTCCCTTCAGCCCTAACATACAGTCTCAGTTAAATAACTACAACTCCCAACATTGCTCTGCCTCTCACACTGAGTAATCTACTCCTTCACTTACCTCTCCTCATGTAGCAGCTTCTTCCCAGGACTTCTCTTCACTGCTGAGACGTCCTCTCCTGCACTGGTCACATGACTGTGACATCATCGCAGGTCCTTTTCAGCTGCTGCATTTTGCATTGATCCAATGACCTGTGGTGTCATCACAGGTCCTTCAGCTCTTGCAGGGCATTAGATTCATTTGTATTGCCGTCCTGAGGATGGCAATACCGTTGTATCTAGCAGGCAGGCAGCACATTCAGGTCCTGGGACAAAACATCAGGGGCCTAGGCCTCGAATTTTTTAACCTGGCAACGCCCCTGTTTAAATTAAGATAAATAGGAGATATGGAAATGGTTAAAAGAACAAGGGATCGCCCATAATGAAGTGCAGCCAGCCAATCAGCTGAAGAGTGCCCCACTTGTTAAATAGATAAGCAGATCTATTAGGCCTTGATTCTCAAATTGGGATGAATCGGCAGGAAATTCAGTTTCATTCCGAATTTAATTTTTCCTAAACTTCGGATCAAATTCCCACTTTGGATGCCTCGATTTGCTAAACACTACTTTTGCCCATTTCCATATCTCCTATTTATCTTAATGGAGATGGGTGATGTATGTGTGATCACCTTTCAGCTGCAATCCCAATGGGAAAAGGGGAGTTTGGGGGTCATTTATGAAGCTGAAATACGCCTAGATTAGGCGTATTTCAGGCGCAGATTGTGGTGCAATTGTCAGTTGTGCCGCAATCTGCTACTTTTGGGTGTGGCATTTGCCATTTTCTACACCTGTTTTAGAAGCTGTCTTACATTTTAGAACTGGTGGAGGATCCGCCAAAGTTATGGAGAGGCTGGCACCTCTTCATAACTTCAGGGGATCCACCACCAGCACAGGAGTTTATTTAGACCGGCATTTAAAATCAGGAGCTGTATCTAAGGCTGCCAGTCGTGGTGCTTTTTCCAGTGCCCAATTTCCAGTATCTTGGCATTTCAGAATGGGGTTATTATTCATAGATGGGTAGACTAGACCACCCAACCTTGAAGGGGACCCAGCAGTGGATGGCAGGAAGGGATAACATTAGAATTTGAGTTAAATAATAGGCCATATTCTGATTACACTTTTCATTTAAATAAACCTTTTATACTACCTTTCATGATTGGCATGACTTGTACGCCACTATGTGACCCATAGTGCTGCTTATTTTCATACTTGTACATTTTATTAATGTTTATTTGGTAGGAGGGTTTAATCTTATTGTATGTATAGCTATATTTAACTTTACGTTTATTGTACCTTAGATTCCGTATCAAGAACTTGGTGGAAAGACCCTATGTATGTCCATATATGACTTTGATCGATTTTCCAAACATGACATTATTGGAGAGGTGAAAGTTGCAATGAACACTGTAGATCTTGGACAGCCAATTGAAGAGTGGAGAGATTTGCAGAGCGCAGAAAAGGAGGAGGTATGTTAATTTAGCACAAAAAAAAAGTGAATATCTGCACTTTCTTTAATCATCCTTCTGTATGTGAATGATCTCAGGTGTTTTCAGAATCTACGAAGGGGTCTTTCTTTTCACAAAAGACACTGAGTGCACTAGTTGAGTGCCTGAATACAGGGGTCCACAGTGGATCTGTGAACCAACAAGTTTTAAACTAACCTGATGGATTTGTGCAAAACATACACCTCTCTGTGTAGCACTTGGTTGCAGAGATGATGCGATATAGCCACTGCTCTCTCTGGGAATGCTGCCAACTCCTTGTCCGGGGGCAGAATATCAGAACTACCATATGAAATAGATATGGTTCCAATAGGAATCCTAGATGTCCCTTAAGTAGGTACTGGCTTAATGAGCAGTATTAGAGAAAGAGTGAAAGAATCGTTTCAACAAGCCATTTGGCTCAAAGGAGTTTCATTGTAAAAATTTGAGCATCATACTAATTCTTTCCTCAGGCTATATAACATACAAAACTAACACTTCATGAAAGAATAAATAACATGAAGTCTGGTTCATAGGCAACATATTGATAAAATGTTTAAATTCTTCCCTTAAAGTTGTTCTGCAGTTCTTTTTAATAGAGGTAAAAAAGGGGTCAAAATGGCAATATAACAAAGTTATGGCCCAAGGAAGATAGGGAACAAAAATAAAAACGAAAAAACCTCTGGTATCCTAAGGGTTAAATTAAATATCTATTTGTTTTGAAAACAGAAACAAACATCAGTCATAGGGTAACAGCTTACCGACCCTGGACCAGAATGCTTGTCCTAACTGGCCGGTACTTAAAGCCTTTGGACGAGCATTCTCGTCCTAGGGTTAACCGGCTGCCCTGCATGCGCAGCCACGATCAACAGCAAGGGGCCTGGCTGATACTGACAGCCGCGCCCCTGCTGTATCCGTCAGCATCGGTGAAAACACAGATGCCGACTGTGGGCATTCACGCTGACTGTGGCATACAGTGGGTTTAGCGCAGCTTGTACATCCCCATCGGGCTCCCGTGCTGCGGTGACGGGGACCCAAAGGTTGCTATGGCAGCCCCATTGCCTTGCACAGGCATCGGGACTGCCAGCTACGGAAGCCCAGTTCGCTCCTTCGTAAACAGTTCATGAACCCATGCGAATGAGTTCCGTAAGGTGTGGGATATTGTCCCATTTTTTGGGAAAAGAAGCACATTTTTTTCTTCTGCAGCATTCACCTTAGTTCGCCCTCCACCCAAAACGCAGTGTTTGCCCGATCAGGCCTGATCGGTTGCCCACACGTGTGTTAGCCCACGCCCGCCCCACCGCAGTGACAAAAAAAATATTTTTTTTTGATCACTGCACAATCACTTAACACGCGCTGCGACGATAAAAAAATCAGTTTTGATATTTTTTATCAACTGCAGCGGCCTCCGGTACTTCGCTAGCCTCCTATTTGTAAGACAGGCTTGCTTTTTTTCTTGGGTAGTCTCAGGGAATACCCCTAAATTTAGTTGCCCAAATGTCAAACAGGGGGTATTCTTCTGAAGAGGCCTACAGGCTTCTGACCCAGTCGGATGAGGAATGGGAACCCTCATCTGATGAATCTAGTGGGTCAGAATATGAACCTGTAGAAAGCAGTGGCACTATGACTCAAAGTTCTGAAGAGGAGGCTGAGGTCCCTGATAGCACCAGGCGTACCCGGCCCCGTGTGACTAGACCACAGGTTGCGCAGGATCCGCTTCAAGGGCAGCAGAGTGGGGCTGGCGCTGTCGGATTACGTGGTGAGGCATACACCAGCAGCACAGCCCATCCTGGACCTAGTACCAGCACTGCCGTACAACATGGTGAAGTGGCGAGCACCAGAAGGGCAGTTGAAGCTGGTACGGTGGCACGTGCAGTAGTTACCCCATCGCAGCCACCGCACAGACAGGCCTGTAGAGCCCCTAGAATCCCTGAGGTGCTGGCAAACCCTGATTGGCAGTCCCCAACTTCAGCCGCACCTGTAGTTCCCCCTTTCACCGCCCAGTCTGGAGTTCGGGTTGAGACAGCTCAGATCGGTTCAGCCCTGGGATTTTTTGAGCTGTTCTTGACTGCAGAGCTCTTAGACTTAGTTGTGGCAGAAACAAATCGGTATGCCACACAATTTATAACCGCCAACCCGGGAACCAGTCCAAGTTTCCGAAATTAAAATTTTTCTCGGCCTTCTCCTCAACATGGGTCTAACTAAAAAGCATGAATTGCGGTCATATTGGTCCACAAACCCTATTCATCACATGCCCATGTTCTCTGCTGCTATGTCCCTATAACCCAGAGCAAAACATCTGCATAGACGAGTCCCTAATACATTTTACCGGGCGCCTTGGCTTCAAACAATACATCCCAAGCAAGCGCGCCCGGTATGGGGTCAAATTGTATAAGCTCTGTGAAAGGGCCACAGGCTATACCCACAAATTTTGTGTCTATGAGGGAAAAGATCAGACCCTGGAGCCGGTCGGTTGCCCTGACTACCTGGGGAGCAGTGGGAAGACAGTCTGGGACTTGGTGTCACCCTTATTCGGCAAGGGGTACCATCTTTATGTGGACAATTTCTACACAAGTGTGGCCCTCTTCAGGCATTTGTTTCTAGAACAGATTGGCTGCTGTGGCACCGGCTTCCCCCAACGGCTCGTTACCACCTGTCTTGCAAGGGGGGAGAGGGCTACCTTGTGTAACCAAGAACTGCTTGCGGTGAAATGGAGAGACAAGCGTGACGTTTACATGCTCTCCTCCATTCACGCAGACACGACAATCCAAATTGAGCGAGCAACCCGTGTCATTGAAAAGCCCCTCTCAGTCCACGACTATAACCTTCACATGGGAGGGGTGGACTTCAATGACCAGATGTTGTCTCCGTATTTAATGTTCCTCAGAACCAGACGCTGGTATAAGAAGGTATCTGTATACCTAATTCAATTGGCTCTGTATAATAGTTTTGTTCTCTACAGTAAGGCTGGGAGAACATGATCCTTCCTCAAATTTCAGGAAGAGATCATCGAGAACCTCCTGTACCCAGGAGGTTCCGTGGCCCCATCCACCAGTGTCGTTAGCCGTCTACACGAGCGACATTTCCCTAATGTCGTTGCCGGTACCTCAACCCAACCGTCACCCCGAAAAAGGTTCTGTTCAAAAGTTAATAAAATTATTGTGTTGCGGCCTGGTTTTTTCTTACCTTCCAGGTGGACCAACCGATCGACTAGCTGCAGCACTGATGTGCATTCTGACAGAAGCATTGCGCTGCTGTCAGATTACACAAAAGTCGGTGTATGGGGCGCTGCAAGACGAGATTTCTTCTCTGCAGTAAAAGATACGTTTGCCGAGGCATATGAGCTGAGGAGGTGGCGGTGTTCCTATACTTTGGCAAACACTTTGTATATAAAAAATAAAAATAAAAATCCTGGCAATGATTTATTCATCCACATCGATTGATGTGAATGGAGAAATCTGGTTTGCCAGGGCATACGAGCTAAGTGGGTATGGATGTTTGGCGGAGCTCCTATGTCATGGCAGACGCCTTTCCCCTCCTTTTTTTTTTTTGGCAAAAATTTTTTCATCCACATTGATCGATGCGAATGAAGAAATCTGTGCCGTTCATTTTTTTCTTTCAGCCCAGAGGCTGAACGGAAAAAAAATAATCTCATTACCTGTATGCTCAATATAAGGAGATTAGCAGAAACTCCTAATGCTGGCCATACATGTAATGATTGCAGAGACCCTCAAATGCCAGGGCAGTACAAACATCCCACAATTGACCCAATTTTGGAAAGAAGACACCCCAAGGTATTCGCTGAGGGGCATATTGAGTCCATGAAAGATTGAAATTTTAGTCCCAAGTTAGCGTAAAGTGAGACTTTGTGAGAAAAAATAAATAAAATATCAATTTCCGCAAACTTATGCCAAAAAAATAAAATATTCTATGAACTCGCCAGGCCCCTCATTGAATACCTTGGGGTGTCTTCTTTCCAAAGTGGGGTCACATGTGGGGTATTTATACTGCCCTAGCTTTTTAGGGGCCCTAAAGCGTGAGAAGAAGTTTGGGATCCAAATGTCTAAAAATGCCCTCCTAATTGGAATTTGGGCACCTTTGCGCATCTAGGCTGCAAAAAAGTGTCAGACATCTGGTATCGCCATACTCAGGAGAAGTTGGGGAATGTGTTTTTTGGGGTGTCATTTTACATATACCCATGCTGGGTGAGATAAATATCTTGGTCAAATGCCAACAGCAGCTGTGTGTGAATGGGCCCTAATAGCCCTGTGTGCCTGTCCTCTGAGATCCCTATGCTAGGTGTACCTGTGTGTGGTACTTCCGGAAACACTCTCCAAAGCATAGGGCAGGGTGGTTAGGGCAGTCAGGACAGAAATAGCGGGTGTCACGCCTTATTCCACTCCTGCTACAGACACAACATGTTTTTTGGGTTGACTGTTGGGTTGAGGTACCAGGAACGACACTGGGGAAATGTCACTCGTGTAGACGGCTAACTACACTGGTGGATGGGGCCACGGAACCTTCTGGGTACAGGAGGTTCTCGATGATCTCTTCCTGAAATTTGAGGAAGGATTTTCTCCCAGCCTGTTCTCCCAGCCTTACTGTAGAGAACAAAACTATTATATGCAGCCAATTGAATCAAATATACAGACACCTTCTTATACCAGCGTCTGGCGCATCGGCAAACTAAATACGGAGACAACATCTGGTCATTGAAGTCCACCCCTCCCATGAGCAAATTATAGTCGTGGACCGAGAGGGGCTTTTCAATGACTCTGGTTGCTCGCTCAATTTGTATTGTCGTGTCTGCGTGAATGGAGGAGAGCATGTAAACGTCACGCTTGTGTCTCCATTTCACTGCGATGAGTTCTTCATTACACAAGGCAGCCCTCTCCGCCCTTGCAAGACGGGTGGTAACGAGCCGTTGGGGGAAGCCCGCGTGACTAGTTTGCGCGGTGCCACAGCAGCCAATCTGTTCTAGAAACAAATGCCTGAAGAGGGCCACACTTGTGTAGAAATTGTCCACATAAAGATGGTACCCCTTGCCGAATAAGGGTGACACCAAGTCCCAGACTGTCTTCCCACTGCTCCCCAGGTAGTCAGGGCAACCGGCTGGCTCCAGGGTCTGATCTTTTCCCTCATAGATCCAAAATTTGTGGGTATAGCCTGTGGCCCTTTCACAGAGCTTATACAATTTGACCCCATACCGTGCGCGCTTGCTTGGGATGTATTGTTTGAAGCCAAGGCGCCCGGTAAAGTGTATAAGGGACTCATCTACGCAGATGTTTTGCTCAGGGGTATACAAATCTGCAAATTTCAGGTTGAAGTGGTCTATGAGGGGCCGAATTTTGTGGAGCCGGTCAAAAGCTGGATGGCCTCTGGGATGGGAGGTGGTGTTATCACTAAAGTGCAGGAAACGCAGGATGGCCTCAAATCGTGCCCTGGACATGGCAGCAGAGAACATGGGCATGTGATGAATTGGGTTCGTGGACCAATATGACCGCAATTCATGCTTTTTGGTTAGACCCATGTTGAGGAGAAGGCCCAGAATTTTTTTTAATTCGGAAACTTGGACTGGTTTCCACCGGAAAGGCTGGGCATAAAAGCTTCCCGGTTGGCGGATATAAATTGTGTGGCATACCGGTTTGTTTCTGCCACAACTAAGTCCAAGAGCTCCGCAGTCAAGAACAGCTCAATAAATCCCAGGGCCGAACCGATCTGAGCTGTCTCAACCCGAACTCCAGACTGGGCTGTGAGAGGGGGAACTAATGGTGCGGCTGAAGTTGGGGGCTGCCAATCAGGATTTGCCAGCACCTCAGGGATTCTAGGGGGTCTACGGGCCCGTCTTTGCGGTGGCTGCGATGGGGTAATTCACCGCCTCCGGACCGCCTAACGCAGAAGTGCGGTCCGGAGGCGGCAGCCCTGCGCAGAGTGACGCATATACGCGTCATCTCGCCGAGGGCCGAGATTTCCTGTGAACGCGCGCACACAGGCATGCACGCTCACAGGAACAGAAGGTAAGCGAGTGGATCTCCAGCCTGCCAGCGGCGATCGCTCGCTGACAGGCTGGAGATGTGATTTTTTTTTAACCCCTAAAAGGTATATTAGACGCTGTTTTGATAACAGCGTCTAATATACCTGCTACCTGGTCCTCTGGTGGTCCCTTTTGTTTTGATCGACCACCAGAGGACACAGGTAGCTCAGTAAAGTCGCACCAAACACCACACTACACTACACTCCCCCCCCGTCACTTATTAACCCCTTATGAACCCCTGATCACCCATGATGACCCAATGTAAACTCCCTGATCACCCCCTGTCATTGATCACCCCCCTGTCAGGCTCCGTTCAGACGTCCGTATGATTTTTACGGATCCATGGATACATGGATCGGATCCGCAAAACACATGCGGACGTCTAAATGGAGCCTTACAGCGGGGTGATCAATGACAGGCGGGTGATCACCCATATACACTTCCTGATCACCCCCTGTCATTGATCTCCCCCCCGTGAGGCTCCATTTAGACGTCCGCATGTGTTTTGCGGATCCGATCCATGTATCCATGGATCCGTAAAAATCATACGGACGTCTGAATGGAGCCTTACCAGGGGGGTGATCAATGACAGGGGGGTGATCAGGGAGTCTATATGGGTGATCACCCCCCCTGTCATTGATCACCCCCCTGTAAGGCTCCATTCAGACATCCGTATGATTTTTACGGATTCATGGATACATGGATCGGATCCGCAAAACACATGCGGACGTCTAAATGGAGCCTTACAGGGGGGTGATCAATGACAGGGGGTGATCAGGGAGTCTATATGGGTGATCACCCCCCCTGTAAGGCTCCATTCAGACATTTTTTTGGCCCAAGTTAGCGGAAATATATATATTTTTTTGTTTGTTTTTTCTTACTAAGTCTCGTATTCCACTAACTTGTGTCAAAAAATAAAATCTCACAGGGACTCGCCATACCCCCCACGGAATACAAATGCGTAAACATTTTTAGACATTTATATTCCAGACTTCTTCTCACGCTTTAGGGCCCCTAAAAAGCCAGGGCAGTATAAATACCCCACATGTGACTCCATTTCGGAAAGAAGACACCCCAAGGTATTCGCTTAGGGGCATATTGAGTCCATGAAAGATTAAAATTTTTGTCCTAAGTTAGCGGAAAGTGAGACTTTGTGAGAAAAAAAATAAAATAAACATTTCCGCTAAATTATGCAAAAAAAAAAATATAATTCTATGAACTCGGCAGGCCCCTCATTGAATACCTTGGGGTGTCTTCTTTACAAAGTGGGGTCACATGTGGGGTATTTATACTGCCCTGGCTTTTTAGGCGCCCGAAAGTGTGAGAAGTCTGGGATCCAAATGTCTAAAAATGCCCTCCTAAAAGGAATTTGGGCACCTTTGCGCATCTAGGCTGCAAAAAAGTGTCACACATCTGGTATCGCCGTACTCAGGAGAAGTTGGAGAATGTGTTTTGGGGTGTCATTTTACATATACCCTTGGTAGGTGAGAACAATATCTTGGTCAAATGCCAACTTTGTATAAAAAAATGGGAAAAGTTGTCTTTTGCCAAGATATTTCTCTCACCCATCATGGGTATATGTAAAATGACACCCCAAAACACATTCCCCAACTTCTCCTGAGTACGGTGATACCAGATGTGTGACACTTTTTTGCAGCCAAGGTGGGCAAAGGGGCACACATTCCAAAGTGCACCTTTCGGATTTCGCAGGCCATTTTTTACACATTTTGATTGCAAGGTACTTCTGACACATTTGGGCCCCTAAATTGCCAGGGCAGTATAACTACGCCACAAGTGACCCCATTTTGGAAAGAAGACACCCCAAGGTATTCCGTGAGGGGCACGGCGAGTTCCTAGAATTTTATATTTTTTGTCACAAGTTAGCGGAAAATGATGATTTTTTTATTTTTTATTTTTTCTTACAAAGTCTCATATTCCACTAACTTGCGACAAAAATAAAAAATTCTAGGAACTCACCATGCCCCTCACAGAATACCTTGGGGTGTCTTCTTTCCAAAATGGGGTCACTTGTGGCGTAGTTATACTGCCCTGGCAATTTAGGGGCCCATATGTGTGAGAAGTACTTTGCAATCAAAATGTGTAAAAAATGACCGGTGAAATCCGAAAGGTGCACTTTGGAATATGTGCCCCTTTGCCCACCTTGGCTGCAAAAAAGTGTCACACATCTGGTATCGCCGTACTCAGGAGAAGTTGGGGAATGTGTTTTGGGGTGTCATTTTACATATACCCATGCTGGGTGAGAGAAATATCTTGGCAAAAGACAACTTTTCCCATTTTTTTATACAAAGTTGGCATTTGACCAAGATATTTCTCTCACCCAGTATGGGTATATGTAAAATGACACCCCAAAACACATTCCCCAATTTCTCCTGAGTACTGCAATACCACATGTGTGACACTTTTTTGCAGCCAAGGTGGGCAAAGGGGCACATATTCCAAAGTGCACCTTTCGGATTTTGCAGGCCATTTTCTACACATTTTGATTGCAAAGTACTTCTCACACATTTGGGCCCCTAAATTGCCAGGGCAGTATAACTACGGCACAAGTGACCCCATTTTGGAACGAAGACACCCCAAGGTATTCCGTGAGGGGCATGGGGAGTTCCTAGAATTTTTTATTTTTTTTTTGCAAGTTAGTGGAATATGAGACTTTGTAAGAAAAAAAAAATTCTAATAAAAATCATCATTTTCCGCTAACTTGTGACAAATAAAAAGTTCTATGAACTCACTATGCCCATCAGCGAATACCTTAGGGTGTCTACTTTCCGAAATGGGGTCATTTGTGGGGGTTTTCTACTGTCTGGGCATTGTAGAACCTCAGGAAACATGACAGGTGCTCAGAAAGTCAGAGCTGCTTCAAAAAGCGGAAATTCACATTTTTGTACCATAGTTTGTAAACGCTATAACTTTTACCCAAACTATTTTTTTTTGCCCAAACATTATTTTTTTTATCAAAGACAGGTAGAACAATAAATTTAGCGAAAAATTTTGATATGGATGTCGTTTTTTTTTGCAAAATTTTACAGCTGAAAGTGAAAAATGTCATTTTTTTGCAAAAAATCGTTAAATTTCGATTAATAACAAAAAAAGTAAAAATGTCAACAGCAATAAAATACCACCAAATGAAAGCTCTATTAGTGAGAAGAAAAGGAGGTAAAATTCATTTGGGTGGTAAGTTGCATGACCGAGCGATAAACGGCGAAAATAGTGTAGTGCAGAAGTGTAAAAAGTGGCCTGGTCATGAAGGGGGTTTTAGCTAGCGGGGTTGAAGTGGTTAATGCACGTGCCACCGTACCAGCTTCAACTGCCCTTCTGGTGCTCGATTTTTTTTATCGCCGCAGCGCTTGTAAATTGAATGTGCAGTGATCCCCCCCCAAAATTTTTTTGTCACTGCGGCAGGGCGGGCGTGGGCGAACGCACGTGTGGGCAACCGATCAGTCCTGATTGGGCAAACACTGCGTTTTGGGTGGAGGGCGAACTAAGGTGACACTAATGCTATTATAGATCTGACTGTGATCAGTTTTGATCACTTACAGATACTATAAAAGTACAAATGCTGATTAGCGATACGCTAATCAGCGAATAAATGACTGCGGTGCGGTGGGCTGGGCGCTAACCGATCGTTAAACTACCTAACCAAGGGGCCTAAACTATCCCTAAAACCTAACAGTCAATACCAGTGAAAAAAAAAAAAATCACAGTTTACACTGATCACTTTTTTCACTTTCACTGGTTATTGACAGGGGCAAGAAGGGGTGATCAAGGGGTTAATTGGGGTGCAGGGTTTGATCTGGGGCTAAGTGTGCTGTTTGGTGCTACTCACTATGAAGCCTGCTCCTCTGCTGAGACCAACTGACGAAAAGGACCAGCAGAGGAGCAGGGAAGTCATTTAACACATCATATTTACTAATATGATGTGTTATCTGGCTTCTGATTTGATATTTTAAAAATCGCCAGCCTGCCAGCAACGATCATTGGCTGGCAGGCTGGTGACGTGACCCCCCTCAAACTTTTGCCGTCCCGCGATGCGCATGCGCGGGCCGGCTAAGTGCGTCATCTCACGTCTCGCGAGATGACGCGTATATGCGTGACTGTGCGCAGCGCTGCCGCCTCCGGAACGCAATCCTGCGTTAGGCGGTCCGGAGGCTGTTAAACTATGTGGTTCTTACCTGGTAACAGATGCCAAGTAGTGCAGTCTGCAGAACTCGTGCGGGAAACATCTTCTCCTGATAGGAGGGAATCCAAGCTGGCTCGCGAGTACCTATATAAGTGAGAGAATGATAGTTGGTATGCATACAGGGAACAATGAAGGTTTAAGTAATCATTGAGTACATATTTATATAAGTGATTAAGAAAGGTACGTTTTGGAGTAGTAGTTTATGACACCATACACAAATCCCAGCTAGTTTATTTATAAACCGCACTAAAAGCAAATTAATCCTTAATAGGGAAGAGGTACAATGTTGCGACAAGATGACATTATTGTAATCTTGTGTCACTGTAGCAACAATGTTTCCACCATATATCAATATGAAAGGTATGATGTTAGTTGTGTGCTCGTAAGAACAGGGTCTTACTACCTCCTACAGACTGGATGTATCTGTGAGACCGCTCTCACTTCTCCTCCACGTGCACTGTTACTCTCCAGATTAAATGTAATGGCCGTATGAATCCAGTGATGACTGCAATCGATGTGGGGTCTCCTAGTCTTGCGGGGCAAAGGTTGTGTTCTCTGTTGAGTCTCCTAAACCACCACAGCTTACTGGTGTATCAAGCCTTGCGCAATCCAGTCCACGCAAGGCCTGATATACACGGTGAGACAGAGCGGCTCACAGTTTACACAGGAATCATTACAGGCATATCCTTACCTTTCATATCCATATATGGTGAAAACATTGCTGCTGCAAGTGAGACAAGATTACAATAATATCATCTTGTCACCACATTGTAACTCTTCCCTATTAAGGATTAATTTGCTTTTAGTACAGTTTATAAATGAACGGGCTGAGATTTGTGCTTCCAATGCAACCAGAAATGCGGTATATGAACAAGCACATAAGTGACTACTTTACTGGATCGATATTATTAATATTGTTATACAGCAGTGGCCCTTCTGTTTGGTGTTATGATTATTAAATTATAGGTCATTTCAGGTGGGGAGTGCCTACTATATAATATTTATCTATAATCTACAAATATGTATGTAAGCCACACAGTGAACTCATGAAGTAAAATAAAAGTGGAATACAAAAACGTCAGAGAGAAATCAGGTGTTATGCTGTCCAAATCTATGGAGAGGGACGAGGAAGCAGGAGACTCAATAAATTAGAATATCATTGAAAAGTTAATTTATTTCCTTAATTCAATTCAAAAAGTGAAACTCATATATAATATAGATTCATTACACGCAGAGTGATCTGTTTCAAGTGTTTATTTATTTTAATGCTCATGATTATGGCTTCCAGCTAATGAAAAGCCAGATGTGACTATCTTTGAAAATTAGAAAATTAGAAAAAGGTTCAATATTGTAGACTCATGGTGTCACACTGTAACCTGCTTATCAACACAAAATACCAGTACCTGCAAAGGTTTCCAAAGCCTCTAAAGAGGACCTTTCATCGGTCCAAACATTGTAAGATAACTATCAGGCTGTGTAGAGCGGCGCCCCGGGATCTCACTGCACTTACTGCACTGCGCCTCTCTGTTCTCCCGCTATGTCCCCCTGTATTTTTGATGACTTGGTAACCCTGGGAGGAGCCTGCGCTTTTTCTCCTGGGCGTTTCTTCTCCTAACCCCCCAATAGTAGCTTTAACATGACGTATCGATACGGCATGTTGTCCCGGTAACCCAGAACAGGATGGTGATCGGTGGTGTGATAATACACCACCAATCACCATCCTTTGATCCTGAGTGGTGATGGTGACATCCTCTCAGGATCGCTCTCATTGGTCGGCTGCAGGGGTGAGCGGTTCAAATTACCGCAGCGCTCCTCTCCTCCTCCTTTTGTGTCCGGGAGCCGAGGATTGCTGCACGTCGGATTGCTGCAAGGATCATCAGTTCCAGCACCCCAACAACTCCATCTGTGCCCCAGCACCCCGCATCTGTGCCCCAGCACCCAGATAATTAGGGAAAGGCTAGGGACAAGTTAGATTAGGCAGGGATATTTTAGGGAAAGTTAGTGAGAAGAAAAAAAGAAAACCAGTTACTGATTGCATCACCCTAAATCAGGTGTCTGGTAAATAATAAAGCTGCAGCTTGCACATTTTTGACTTTTTTTTAGTTAGTCTTTTAGTCTTTTTTAGTTAGTGCCCCCACACACATGCACACCAAACAATGATTTACATGCACGCACATACACATGCAGACACACACTCCCCCATGGCCTGCCAGACGTTCTCGGCCGAGGAGGCATACGCCCTGCTTGCCTCCGACTCCGAGAGTCCCAGTGAGGACAAGGATTACCCCACTTTCCTTTTGTCATCTACGTCCTGATGATGAGCCCCCAAGGCGGTGGAGAAGCCGCCAGGCGGAGCAAGGGGGCTGCGATGCTAGGGACCCTGTGGCCCACCCTAGTACGAGCAGCTCTGGGGCTCGTACTAGTTTTCCGGCCCACCAGTTAAATCCACTGGAGCCCCTCTGCTGTTGAACTTGTCTGGTATACCCCAGAGCGTTATGAGCCCGTGATTCCTGATTTTGTATGCCAACCAGGAATCCAGATTTCCACAGTGGGCTTCACTGAATACGACTATTTTAGTCTTTTTTTCAGTGACCACTTTGTAAATCTGATGGTGGAGCAGACGAACCTGTACGCCCAACAGTTCGTTACTCAACACCCGAGCTCCTTTTTGGCTAGGCCATGTGGCTGGACCCCGGTGAGTGCAGCTGAGATGAGGACGTTTTGGGGCCTCGTGCTGCACATGGGCCTAGTCAAGAAACCTAGTGTCGGGCATTACTGGAGTGGGGACGTTCTCTACCAGACCCCACTTTACAGTACTGCCATGACACACTCCTGGTTTGAGGCCATCCAGAAATGCCTGCATTATTCAGATAATGCAGCATGCCCCCCCCCAAGGTGATCCTGCCTATGACCGCCTGTATAAAATCAGGCCTGTCATCGATCACTTTGGGGCCAAATTTGTACAGGCCTATGTACCTGGAAGGGAGGTCGCGGTTGATGAGTCCCTCATTGCTTTCAAGGGGAGACTCCTTTTCCGCCAGTATGTTCCCTCTAAGCAGACGAGGTATGGCGTGAAGCTGTACAAATTTTGTAAGAGTACCTCAGGGGACACTTACAAGTTTTGTGTGTACGAGGGGGCGAGATTCCCATATTCAACCCCCAAAATGTCCCCCCGCTCTGGGTGTTAGCGGGAAACTTGTGTGGGACCTTATGCACCCACTGCTAGATAAGGGTTACCACGTGTACATGGATAACTTTTTTACTTGTATCCCCATGTTTCAGTCCCTCACTGCCAGATCCACGTCGGCTTGTGGGAACATGTGAAAAAATCTACGAAGCCTCCTTACCCACCCCCTCCAGGTACCTATCCCCAGGGGTGAGACATGGTCAGATATAAGGACAAGAGGGATGTCCTTGTACTGTCCAATAACTCTTTGTGCTGTCCTGGAGCGCTGGCAACACAGGGACATTCCTTCAGTTCCATGAGGCAGTCCTCAAGGACCTGATATTTTCTGATCGGGAAAGAGCAGGCCGGAGTACGTCGGAAACTGGAGGCGCCCGGATCGTCCCTGGCCAACACTTTCCAGGTGTGGTCCCCCAAAGAAGGGACGGACCCAAAAAAGGTGCAGAGTGTCACAGGAGGGGGATACAGAAGGACACCACTACTCAGTGTGACACGTGCCCCGATCATCCGGGCCTCTGCATTATTGGTTGCTTCAGGAAGTACCACACTTCCATGGAGCACTAAATTTATATCCCAATTTAGCCACTGACAATCGGATAAACTGGTTCACAGACTTGAGACACTAAAACTAAAAAAAAAGTTTTACAAATTAGGTATCGCCGTGTCCATAAAAATCTGCTCTATAAAAATACCAACCCCTCAGATGAACACGGTCAAAAAAATAAAATAAAACATTGTTTTTTGTCACCTTACATCACAAAAATTGTACAAACCGGATTCCAAAAAAGTTGGGACACTAAACAAATTGTGAATAAAAACTGAATACAATGATGTGGAGATGGCAAATGTCAATATTTTATTTGTAATAGAACGTAGACGACAGATCAAATGTTTAATCCGAGTAAATGTATCATTTTAACCACCTCCGGACCGCCTAACGCAGATGTGCGGTCCGGAGGTGGCAGGGCTGCGCACAGTCACGCATATACGCGTCATCTCGCGAGACGCGAGATGACGCGAGTATGCGCCCGTGCGCGCGCAGTTCGCGCCGGCATTTCATCGAGAGGTATTTCGTCAGCAACCTGCCAGCCAATGATCGTGGCTGGCAGGTTGCTGATTTTAAAAAAATCCAATCAAAGTGCCAGATAGCAGATCATATTTGTAAATATGATCTGTTATATGGCTGCCTGCTCCTCTGCTGGTTCTTTTCGTCGGTTGGATCCAGCAGAGGAGCAGGCTTCACAGTGAGTACACCAAACACTACACTATAGCCCCTGATCACCCCCCTGAACCCCAATTAACCCTTTGATCACCTCTTTGATCACCCCTGTCAATCACAAGTAAAAAGAAAAAAGTGATCAGTGCAAACTGTCACTTTTTTTTTCACTGTTATTGACTGTTAGGTTTTAGGTATAGTTTAGGTCCCTTGGTTAGGTAGTTAGCGATCAGTTAGCGCCCAGCCCACCGCACCGCAGTCCGTTATTCGCTGATTAGCGTATCGCTAATCAGCATTTGTACTTTTATAGTATCTGGAAGTGATCAAAACTGATCACTGTCAGATCTATAATAGTACTAGTGTCACTTTAGTTCGCCCTCCACCCAAAACGCAGTGTTTGCCCAATCAGGCCTGATCGGTCGCCCACACGTGCGTTCGCCCACACCCGCCCCACCGCAGTGACACATTCACTGCGGTGCACATTCACTTTACACGCACTGCGGCGATAAAAAAATCAGTTTTGATATTTTTTATCAACCGCAGCGGCCTCCGGTACTTCGCTAGCCTCCCCTTTGTAAGACAGGCTTGCTTTTTTTTTCTTGGGTAGTCTCAGGGAATACCCCTAAATTTAGTTGCCCACATGTCTAACAGGGGGTATTCTTCTGAAGAGGCCTACAGGCTTCTGACCCAGTCGGATGAGGAGTGGGAACCCTCATCTGATGAATCCAGCGGGTCAGAAAACGAACCTGTAGAAAGCAGTGGCTCTCTGACCCAAAGTTCGGACGAGGAGGCTGAGGTCCCTGATACCACCAGGCGTACCCGGCCCCGTGTCGCTAGACCGCAGGTTGCGCAGGATCCGCTTCAAGAGCAGCAGAGTGGGGCTGGTGCTGTCGGATTACGTGGTGAGGCATACACCAGCAGCCCAGCCCTCTCTGGACCTAGTACCAGCACTGCCGTACAACCTGGTGAAGTAGCGAGCACCAGAAGGGCAGTTGAAGCTGGTACGGTGGCACGTGCAGTAGTGACCCCGTCGCAGCCACCGCAAAGACGTGCCCGTAGAGCCCCTAGAATCCCATAGGTGCTGGCAAACCCTGATTGGCAGTCCCCAACTTCAGCCGCACCTGTAGTTTTCCCTTTCACTGCCCAGTCTGGAGTTCGGGTTGAGACGGTTCAGATCGGTTCGGCCCTGGGATTTTTTGAGCTGTTCTTGACTGCGGAGCTTTTAGACATAGTTGTGGCCGAAACAAACAGGTATGCCACACAATTTATCACCGCTAACCCGGGAAGCTTTTATGCCCAGCCTTTCCGGTGGAAACCAGTCCAAGTTTCCGAACTTAAAACTTTTCTGGGCCTCCTCCTCAACATGGGCCTGACAAAAAAGCATGAATTGCGGTCATATTGGTCCACGAACCCGATTCATCACATACCCATGTTCTCTGCTGCCATGTCCAGGGCACGTTTTGAGGCCATCCTGCGGTTCCTGCACTTTAGTAACAACACCGCCTCCCGTCCCAGGGGCCACCCTGCATTTGACCGGCTCCACAAAATTCGGCCCCTCATAGACCATTTCAACCAGAAATTTGCAGATATTTATACCCCAGAGCAAAACATCTGCATAGACAAGTCCCTGATACATTTTACCGGGCGCCTTGGCTTCAAACAATACATCTCAAGCAAGCGCGCCCGGTATGGGGTCAAATTGTATAAGCTCTGTGAAAGGGCCACAGGCTATACCCACAAATTTCGGGTCTATGAGGGAAAAGATCAGACCCTGGAGCCGGTCGGTTGCCCTGACTACCTGGGGAGCAGTGGGAAGACAGTTTGGGACTTGGTGTCACCCTTATTCGGCAAGGGGTACCATCTTTATGTGGACAATTTTTACACAAGTGTGGCCCTCTTTAGGCATTTGTTTCTAGAACGGATTGGCGCCTGTGGTACCGCGCGAACTAGTCGCGCGGGCTTCCCCCAACGGCTCGTTACCACCCGTCTTGCAAGGGGGCAGAGGGCCGCACTGTGTAACGAAGAACTGCTCGCGGTGAAATGGAGAGACAAGCGTGACGTTTACATGCTCTCCTCCATTCACGCAGACACGACAATACAAATTGAGCGAGCAACCCGTGTCATTGAAAAGCCCCTCTCAGTCCACGACTATAACCTCCACATGGGAGGGGTCGACTTCAATGACCAGACGTTGTCTCCGTATTTAGTTTCCCGACGCACCAGACGCTGGTATAAGAAGGTGTCTGTATATTTAATTCAATTGGCTCTGTACAATAGTTTTGTTCTCTACAGTAAGGCTGGGAGAACTGGATCCTTCCTCAAATTTCAGGAAGAGATCATCGAGAACCTCCTGTATCCAGGAGGTTCCGTGGCCCCAACCACCAGTGTAGTTAGCCGTCTACACGAGCGACATTTCCCAACTGTCATTCCTGGTACCTCAACCCAACCGTCACCCCGAAAAAGATGTCGTGTCTGTAGCAGGAGTGGAATAAGGCGTGACACCCGCTATTTTTGTCCTGACTGTCCGGACCACCCTGCCCTATGCTTTGGAGAGTGTTTCCGGAAGAACCACTCACAGGTACACTATTAGCATAGGGATCATCTCACCAGGACAGGCACACAGGGCTATTAGGGCCCATTCACTCACTGCTGCTGCAAACGTCTCCTTTTACATGGGACAAAGTGCATAACGCACTTCGCCACATCTTTGGGCGATTTGCGCTTTGCACATTGACCCATGGGGAAGGAGAGGTTTGTTCTATAAAGGTAAAAAAAAAAAAAAACACACCAGTAAGCAAACACGTTAATGTTCAGTTAAAAAAGTTAAAGTTACATGTTCTGTTGCAAAGTTAATAAAATTATTGCGTTGCGGCCTGTTTTTTTCTTTTTTTTTTTTCTTCTTTTTTTTACCTTCCAGGTGGACCAACCGATGTGCAGCACCGATGTGCATTCTGACAGAAGCATTGCGCTGCTGTCAGATTACACGCAAGTCGGTGTATGCGGCGCTGCAAGGCGGGATTTTCTCCACTGCAGTGACAGATACGTTTGCCGAGGCATACGAGCTGAGGAGGAGGCGGCGTTCCTATGCTTTGGCAAGCACTTTGTATATATGTAAAAAAAAAAATCGATGTGGATTTATTCATCCACATCGATTGATGTGAATGGAGAAATCTGGTTTGCCAGGGCATACGAGCTAAGTGGGTATGGATGTTGGGCGGAGCTCCTATGTCCTGGCAGACGCCTTTCCCCTCCATTTTTTTTTTTGGCAGAGATTTTTTCATCCACATTGATCGATGCGAATGAAGAAATCTGTGCCGTTCATTTTTTTCTTTCAGCCCAGAGGCTGAACGGAAAAAAAAATCTCATTACCTGTATGCTCAATATAAGGAGAATAGCAGAAACTCCTAATGCTGGCCATACATGTAATGATTGCGGAGACCCTCAAATGCCAGGGCAGTACAAACACCCCACAACTGACCCCATTTTGGAAAGAAGACACCCCAAGGTATTTGCTGAGGGGCATATTGAGTCCATGAAAGATTTAAATTTTTGTCCCAAGTTAGTGGAAAGTGAGACTTTGTGAGAAAAAAAAAATATCAATTTCCGCTAACTTATGCAAAAAAATAAAAAATTCTATGAACTTGCCAGGCCCCTCATTGGATACCTTGGGGTGTCTTCTTTCCAAAGTGGGGTCACATGTGGGGTATTTATACTGCCCTGGCTTTTTAGGGGCCCTAAAGCGTGAGAAGAAGTCTGGGATCCAAATGTCTAAAAATGCCCTCCTAAAAAGAATTTGGGCCCCTTTGCGCATCTAGGCTGCAAAAAAGTGTCACACATCTGGTATCGCCGTACTCAGGAGAAGTTGGGGAATGTGTTTTGGGGTGTCATTTTACATATACCCATGCTGGGTGAGAAAAATATCTTGGTCAAATGCCAACTTTGTATAAAAAAATGGGAAAAGTTGTCTTTTGCCAAGATATTTCTCTCACCCAGCATGGGTATATGTAAAATGACACCCCAAAGAACATTTTTTACACATTTTGATTGCAAAGTTCTTCTCACACATTTGGGCCCCTAAATTGCCAGGGCAGTATAACTACCCCACAAGTGACCCCATTTTAGAAAGAAGACACCCCAAGGTATTCTGTGAGGGGCATGGTGAGTTCCTAGAATTTTTTATTTTTTGTCGCAAGTTAGTGGAATATGAGACTTCGTAAGAAAAAATAAAAAAATAAAATCATCATCATTTTCCGCTAACTTGTGACAAAAAATAAAAAGTTCTATGAACTCACTATGTCCATCAGCGAATACCTTAGGGTGTCTACTTTCCGAAATGGGGTCATTTGTGGGGGTTTTCTACTGTTTCGGCATTGTAGAACCTCAGGAATCATGACAGGTGCTCAGAAAGTCACAGCTGTTTCAAAAAGCGGAAATTCACATTTTTGTACCATAGTTTGTAAATGCTATAACTTTTACCCAAACCATTTTTTTTTTTGCCCAAACATTTTTTTTTTATCAAAGACATGTAGAACAATAAATTTGGCGAAAAATTAATATATGGATGTCGTTTTTTTTGCAAAATTTTACAGCTGAAAAATTGTTACATTTTGATTAATAACAAAAAAAGTAAAAATGCCAGCAGCAATGAAATACCACCAAATGAAAGCTCTATTAGTGAGAAGAAAAGGAGGTAAAATTCATTTGTATGGTAAGTTGCATGACCGAGCGATAAGCGGTGAAGTAGTGTAGTGCCGAAGTGTAAAAAGTGCTCTGGTCATGAAGGGGGTTTCACCTAGCGGGGCTGAAGTGGTTAAAGGAAAAATAAGTTGATTCAAAATTTCATGGTGCCAACAAATCCCCAAAAAGTTGGGACAAATAGCAATAAGAGGCTGGAAAAAGTAAATTTGAGCATAGCGAAGAGCTGGAAGACCAATTAACACTAATTTGGTCAATTGGCAACATGATTGGGTATAAAAAGAGCTTCTCAGAGTGGCAGTGTCTCTCAGAAGCCAAGATGGGTAGAGGATCACCAATTCCCACAATGTTGCGCAGAAAGATAGTGGAGCAATATCAGAAAGGTGTTACCCAGCAAAAAATTGCAAAGACTTTGCATCTATCATCATCAACTGTGCATAACATCATCCAAAGATTCAGAGAATCTGGAACAATCTCTGTGCGTAAGGGTCAAGGACGTAAAACCATACTGGATGCCCGTGATCTCCGGGCCCTTAAATGACACTGCACCACAAACAGGAATGCTACTGTAAAGGAAATCACAGAATAGGTTTAGGAATACTTCCAGAAACCATTGTCAGTGAACACAATCCACCGTGCCATCCGCCGTTGCCAGCTGAAACTCTACAGTGAGAAGAAGCCATTTCTAAGCAAGATCCACAAGCTCAGGCGTTTCACTGGGTCAGGGATCATTTAAAATGGAGTGTGGCAAAATAAAAAACTGTTCTGTGGTCAGACGAGTCACGATTCGAAGTTCCTTTTGGAAATCTGGGACGCCATGTCACCCGGAGCAAAGAGGACAAGGACAACCCAAGTTGTTATCAACGCTCAGTTCAGAAGCCTGCATCTCTGATGGTATGGGGTTGCATGAGTGAGTGTGGCATGGGCAGCTTGCATGTCTGGAAAGGCACCATCAATGCAGAAAAATATATTCAGGTTTTAGAACAACATATGCTCCCATCCAGACGTCATCTCTTTCAGGGAAGACCCTGCATTTTTCAACAAGATAATGCCAGACCACATTCTGCATCAATCACAACATCATGGCTGCGTAGGAGAAGGATCCGGGTACTGAAATGGCCAGTCTGCAGTCCAGATCTTTCACCTATAGAGAACATTTGGCGCATCATAAAGAGGAAAGTGCAACAAAGAAGGCCCGGGCCGATTGAACAGTTAGAGGCCTGTATTAGACAAGAATGGGAGAGCATTCCTATTTCTAAACTTGAGAAACTGGTCTCCTCGGTCCCCAGAAGTCTGTTGAGTGTTGTAAGAAGAAGGGGAGATGCCACACAGTGGTGAAAATGGCCTTGTCCCAACTTTTTGGGGATTTGTTGACACCATGAAATTCTGATTCAACATATTTTTCCCTTAAAATGGTAAATTTTCTCAGTTTAAACTTTTGTTCCGTGATTTATGTTCTATTCTGAATAAAATATTAGAAGTTGGCACCTCCACATCATTGCATTCAGTTTTTATTCACGATTTGTATAGTGTCCCAACTTTTTTGGAATCCAGTTTGTAATAGCAAGCGATCAAAAAGGCATATGCCCCCCAAAATAGTGCCAATAAAACAGTCTTCTCATCCCGCACAAAAATGAGCCCCTACCTAAGATAATCGGCTAAAAACTAAAAAAAATAATGACTCTTGGGCATCATGCACACAGCCGTGTTCCACGGCCGAGAGCGGTCCGTGGTAACCCGGCCGGGATTCCTGTTCAGAGCAGGAGCGCACGGCGTCATTGGTTGTTATGACGCCGTGCGCTTCATGCCACCTCTGCTGTACAGTAATACACTTGTATAGTATAGTGTAAAACATAAATAAATAAATTTCAAAAAGTAGACATATTATGTATCGCTGCGTCCGTAAGAATCTGCTCTATAAAAATACCCCCCCCTTCCAATCTCTCAGATGAACAGTGTAACAGTTTTGAAGGCAGATTTTGCTGGACTGATTTATTTACACCATGTCCCATTTGAAGCCCCCCTGATGCATCCCTAAAAACGTTGTTAACCCTTTAGGTGTCCACAAGAGTTATTGGCAAATGGAGAATTTCTATTTCTGGTAACCTTGCCTCACAAAAATGTAATATAGATAAACTAAAAATCATATGTACACTAAAAATAGTCCCTACAAATCTGCCACCATATCCCGTAGTTTCCAAAATGGGGTCACTTTTATGGAGTTTCTACTCCAGGGGTGCATCGGGTGGCTTCAAATGGGACATGGTATAAATAAACCAGTCTAGCAAAATCTGCCTTCCAAAAACCACACGGCGCACCTTTTCTCTCTATGCCCTACTATGTGCCCGTAACGTAGTTTACGGCCACGTATGGGGTGTTTCTGCAAACTACAGAATCGGGGCAATAAATATAGCATTTTGTTTGGCTGTTAACCCTTGCTTTGTTACTAGAAAAAATGGATTCAAATTAAATTTGAGAATTAAAATTGTTAGTCAAATCAGTTTTGAATACCTTGAGGGGTGTAGTTTCTGAGATGGGGTCACTTTTATGGAGTTTCTACTCTAGGGGTGCATCAGGGGGGCTTCAAATGGGACATGGTGTAAATAAACCAGTCCAGCAAAATCTGCCTTCCAAAAACCATACGGCGCACCTTTCCCTCTACGCCCTACTGTGTGCCCGTACAGTAGTTTTGAATACCTGGAGGGGCGTAGTTTCTAGAATGGGGTCATTTTTGGGTGGTTTCTATTATGTAAGCCTCACAAAGTGACTTCAGACCAGAACTGGTCCCTAAAAATTGGGTTTTGGAAAATTTCTGTAAAATTTCAAGATTTACTTCTAAGCCTTGTAACATCCCCCCAAAATAAAATATCATTCTCAAAAAGATCCAAACATGAAGTAGACATATGGGGAATGTAAAGTAATAACTATTTTTGGAGTTATTACTATGTATTATAGAAGTAGAGAAATTGAAACTTGGAAATTTGCAATTTTTCCAATTTTTTTGCAAATTTTGCATTTTTTATATATATAAAAAAAAAAAATTACTTCATTTTACCAGTGTCATAATGTACAATATGTGACGAAAAAGCAATCTCAGAATGGCCTGGATAAGTCAAAGCATTTTAAAGTTATCAAGTGAAATAAGGCTGTGTCCTTAAGGAGTTAAAAGACTCAAAGGGAGTAACACACCACAACTCACATAATATCAATGGGATCTTCCAGGAGTTCTATACTCATCTTTACTCTGACACATCACAAAACAATAGAGACACGAAATCCAGATTAACTTCACTTTCCCTCCCAAAAATTACTACAGAGGAGCTGAATACGTTAAACACTCCTATAACACAGGGGGAAGTAAATGAATGTATTCAGGGGTTAGACCTGGGAAAGGCACCAGGTCCCGATGGATACATTGAAGTGAACAGAGCTTAGCCCTGCCCACGCTAGTTGATACTAGTCGTGACATCACTAGGCCAGCGGTAAACAGCGAGAAGGCTGTGGCGCTGCTGGAGCGCCGCTGCCTTCTCACAGCTGATCGGCGGGGTTCCCGGGTGTCGGACCCCCGCCGATCAGATTCTGATGATCTATCCAGAGGATAGATCATCAGTTAAAACAAAGTGCAGAACCCCTTTAAGCAAAAAGCAAAGATGTGGTAGGCAATAACAAGTGCTCGGCGGCACTAAATCAGGTGCTCGGCGGCACCAAATCAGAAACCATATGTCCTACCACAGTTCGGGGGGTTCCAGTGCACATCCATGAATCCCGGAAGGAAAGCAAAAACATCTATCCCTGGGCTAGATGATGATGTGGTATTGAAGGACAGGGTGGGCAAAGAACTGTCCATGATATTGCCCTACAGGGGGGTGCTATTCTGGCCCTGATAGCCTAACCACAGACCAACCGCCCTGATAAGAGTGACCCCGTCCGGAACCTTGCCCTATATAAAAATGGCCCTAGTAAGCCCCTAGCCCCTAGGCCCCGACTTCCAGGTGATCACTATATAGATCTATGTGTTTTTGACTCATTATAAAAGTATATTATAAGTATATCACACCCCTCTGTGTATCACACATATAGAAAGCACACCTACCGTATACTAGTCCTGAAAATGACTTTTGTGGCCCTATTAGCTAGCGTTTGGTGTACCTAACAGCCTGTTTCTGCGCCACACAGCAACCTCTCCCTACACTGGCTAAACACTGAATGTAAAATGGCGGCAAGATCAGGTTTATTTATAAGATAGGGGGTATGTCTACGTGCTGAAATGTCTCAATTGGCTGTCCTGTACCACCTGATGGATGTGTCATTGGTCAAAGTTCTTCATAATGTAAAATAATATGTTGGGGGCAAATTTCTCCATATGTTCGGCGAATCGCGAACACGCAAAGTTTGCTGCAAACCGCAAAGCCATCTCTAGTTATATGGCTAACAAAAAGATACCAACAATTGCCACTATGGCATACATTAAAGGACTACCTAAACAGGGGAAAGACCTCACATCAATGACATCGCATAGACCAATATCCTTGATTATTGTGGATATTAAAATAATATCAAAAATATTAGCAGACTGGCAAAGGTGCTGCCCTGACTAATATCTACACATCAAGTGGGGTTTGTCCAAGGTAGGGCTGCTGTATCTAATATATGTAAAGGATTAGCAGTATTGGATACCATACAAGCAAACCCGTCAGCTCACCCTTGACCGGGCATATTCAGTATAGATGCAGAAAAAGCATTTGATAATGTGAGGTAGGGATGGTTGATGGATGTACTAGACCATGGATGGCCAACCTGAGGCTCTCCAGCTGTAGCAAAACTACAACTCCCATCATGCCCAGACAGTCTACAGCTATCAGCCTACAGTATGGCATGGTGGGAGTTGTAGTTTAACAACAGCTGGAGAGCCGCAGGTTGGCCATGCCTGTACTAGACCATATGGGATTGCAGGGACCCTTTCGGAATTACCTATCCACGTTATACTCTAACCCACAAACGAGGATAGTTACATCAGGATTTATATCTAAACCTTTTGCTCTTCAAAAAGGAACGAGTGTCACGCCTTGCCCTGTGAATGTGCGGAGATCTGTCAGACTGGCTGCACATGTCTGACTTCTTGGTTTGTTGTGATTTGGATTTGAGCTGGATCCACCTTCCCTAAGGTGAACTGGCTTTCATCGCTAGTGAGGGGATCTATCCCTCCCCCCCCCTCCCCGGTGGCCTGTGTGGGTTATAGTTCTTTTCTAGAAGCTCTTGATTTGTGGTGGATCGTCTGCTCCAGCTCTTCTCACAGATAAGTCCTCTCCTTCCGAAGCTCTTGATTTGTGGTGGATCGTCTGCTCCAGCTCTTCTCACAGATAAGTCCTCTCCTTCCTTTCCCTTTGTGTGTGTTTTCTAGGCATCTAGGGAGACACTTGCTTCTTCCTGGTTGGAAGAAGCAGGTCGCCTCTTTCCTTTTCCCTGCTGCTTAGGGTTTGCCCAGGGTGTTCAGATTTAGGCACAAGGGCATGTGCATATCTACCCTAAGGGTATGCACATGGGCACAGCAGTCTAGGGCAGGCATCCTCAAACTGCGGCCCTCCAGCTGTTGTAAAACTACAACTCCCACAATGCCATGCTGTAGGCTGATACCTGTAGGCTGTTCGGGCATGCTGGGAGTTGTAGTTTTGCAACAGCTGGAGGGCCGCAGTTTGAGGATGCCTGGTCTAGGGAAAGCTTTTAGGGATCGCTGGGAGGATGCCCCCTATCCCCATTGTTATTTAATTTGGCTTTATAACCTGTCAAAAGCAATAGAAAAAGGGAAGACAATATCGGGTATCCATATAGGAAATATGGAAGTGAAACATGCATTCTTTGCAGACGATATACTGTATTTCATGTCAAACAATGGTGTGCAGGTGAAGCAGCTATTCTTGCTACTCAATCATTTTAGCGATTTATCAGGTTTTAGAGTAAACAATCATAAGCGTGAATCGTTAGACTTAAGCCGCACTCTTTAAAAATAAAGTTTAAACAAATCAGTAATCTTCTAGTTACCATGGCTAAGGACTCTATAAGATGGGTATCTTATAGAGTCCTTAGCTATGGTGACTAGAAGATTACTGATTTGTTTGAACTTTATTTTTAAAGAGTGCGGGTTAAGTCTAACGATTCACGCTTATGATTGTTTACTCTAAAACCTGATAAATCGCTGAAATGATCGAGTAGCAAGAATAGCTCCTTCATAGCTCCTTCACCAGGTGGGTATATTGATTGGGAGAACACCAAACACTATATACTCACTGAATTATCCCCCCTAAAAAAAAAAAAAAAAATATTAAGTGATATCTCCAGATGGATGAAACTCCCACTGTCACTGATGGGAAGATGACATATGCCGAAAATGATGTGTGTTCCAAAACTCTTCTATATGATACAAACCATACCATTACTGATAAAACATACTGATATTAAACAACTACAGACAGCATTTAGGTCTCATATATTAGGGCAACAAAAAAGTCGAGAATATCTTTGACTACACTTCAGTTAAATAAACAAAAGGGAGGAATAAACTTCCTTGATCTACGAACATGTAAGGCTTTGTTCACATCACCGTTCAGCCTTTCCATTCTCCTGCTCCGTTTAGGAGCAGGAGAACGGAAAGGACGGAGAAGGCACATAACTGAGCCAAACGGAGCCCTTAGGACCCCATAGACTATAATGGGGTCCATTATGTTTCCGTTCAGAAGATGATTTTGAAGTGGAGACAAAAGTCCTGCATGCACAACTTTTGTCTCCGCTCCAAAATCATCTTCTGAACGGAAACATAACGGACCCCATTATTGTCTATGGGGTCCTTAGGCTCCATTTGGCTCCGTTATGTGCCTTCTCCGTCCTTTCTGTTCTCCTCCTAAACGGAACAGGAGAACGAATAGGCTCAACGGTGATGTGAATGAAGCCTGACCTGGCCAGCCTGTTGAGACATTGTTTTGATTGGCTGGGGGGCCAACGCCGACATTCCAATTGCAAACTGGAGTGCGTTCTGTTTGCCCCTTGGAGTCTGACTACTCTTCTACACATGAAGTATTCAGAGCTACCTACCTCAGCCAGACACAGCCTCATGTTTAGAGAGATACATATGCAACATGGAAGGCGGTATGGAAAAAATACTATGCAATACTGCAATTGTCATGGAACCATGAACCAAACGTACAACAAGAGATAAGTGGAAATAAGAAGGCTTTATTGAAAATCAAGCTGTAAGGCAAAAGTCCAAACGGATGGCTAAACCGAAGCAGGGTCTTGCGAAGCCAGAGGTCAGGAACCAGAAGGGTAGTCAGACGAAGCCTGGATCAGGAACCAGCAGGGTAGTCAGACGAAGCCTGGATCAGGAACCAGCAGGGTAGTCAGACGAAGCCAGGATCAGGAACCAGAAGCAGCAGCAGTCTTAGAAGCATGTGAACACAGGAGGACCAAGCAAGGAACTGAAGCCACAGACCTCCTATATATATATGAGCTAGGCATCCAGCTCCTCCCAGTGGGAAGAAGAAGCCGCAGGGTGGGAGGCTACAAGAAACCCAGAAACCAAGATGGCCGCCAGCACATGTCAAACGAAGGAGAGCAGCAAGAAGGTAAGACCATGACAGTACCTCCCCCTCAAGGGCCCCTCCTCCGCGGAGTAAAGAACGGTTTCTGAGGGAAGCGTGCGTGGAAGGCTCGGAGCAAGGCAGGAGCATGGACATCTGCGGAGGGAACCCAGGAACGCTCCTCTGGACCATAACCACGCCAATGGACAAAAAAACTGCACCCGACCGCGGACCAGGCGTGAGTCCAGGATATTGCTCACCTCATACTCCTCACGATTGCCCACTTGGACCGGACGAGGCCGAGGAACCGAGGAAGTGAAACGATTACACACCAGTGGCTTCAACAGGGAGACATGAAACACGTTGGAGATCCGCATGCCAGGAGGAAGCGCAAGGGCATAGGCTACCGGGTTTACCCTGCGAAGCACTCGGAAGGGACCAACAAAGCGAGTCGCCAGCTTGGGAGTGGGCACTCGAAGGTTGAGGTTGCGGGTGGACAACCATACGCGGTCTCCGACCTGGTAGGAAGGAGCAGGCGCTCGTCTGCGATCAGCCTGGAGTCTCTGGCGCTGCGCAGAGACCTCAAGGGACCTCTGGATCTGTACCCAAGAAGCACGTAGGACGGAAAGGTGATCCTCCACAGCCGGAATATCCTGGGGAGAGAATACCTCCGGTAACACGGCAGGTTGGAACCCATAATTGGCCATGAAGGGAGACGTCCCAGAGGAAGAGTTCACCGCCGTGTTCCTGGCAAACTCAGCCCAAGGCAGGAGGTCAACCCAATTGTCTTGGTGATCGGAGACATAGCAACGAAGGAATTGCTCCAAGGCCTGATTGGATCGTTCTGCGGCCCCATTGGACTGAGGGTGGTAGGCCGATGAGAAAGAGAGATGAATCCCCAACTGGGAGCAAAAGGAGCGCCAGAACCTGGACACAAACTGACTCCCCCGATCCGACACAATCTCCTTGGGCAAACCGTGCAACCGGAAGACCTCCCTGGCAAAAATCGTGGCCAACTCTTGTGCAGAGGGTAACTTCTTGAGAGGAACACAGTGGCACATTTTGGAAAACCGATCCACAATCATGAGAATGACCGTATGGCCTCGGGATGCAGGGAGGTCCACAATGAAATCCATCCCCAGGTGTGACCATGGACGCTCCCCGGTGGCTATGGGTTGCAAAAGGCCCAACGGACGGTGCCGAGGGGACTTACTCTGGGCACAAACGGAGCATGCCGCTACATATGCGGCGATGTCGGAACGTAGAGAAGGCCACCAGAACAGACGTGAAACAGCCCAGGACAGCTGATTCTTTCCAGGATGCCCCGCGGCCTTGGAGTTATGGTAGGTTCGCAACAACCGAGTGCGCAACTCCTCAGGCACAAAACATCTGCCGTTGGGTCTCCCAGAGGGAGCACCAGATTGAGCCGCCAAAATCTGCTCACCCAGGGGAGAGGTCAGGCTGGTGCGAATGGCGGCCAGGATCTGATTCGGAGGTATGACCGAAGTCGGAATCGACTCCTCCCCGGACAGCTCTGAGTACTGCCGTGATAAGGCATCCGCTCTGATGTTCTTGGAACCGGGTAGGTAGGAGACCACGTAATTAAAACGTGACAAGAACAGAGCCCATCTGGCCTGACGTGGTGTCAATCTCTTGGCCTCAGAGAGGTAGGTCAGATTCTTGTGGTCCGTCAGGATGAGAACCGGAACCACCGAGCCCTCGAGCAAGTGCCTCCATTCTTTAAGGGCCTGCACGATGGCCAATAACTCCCTGTCACTAATCTGATAGTTGCACTCCGCGGAAGACAGTTTCCGGGAGTAAAACCCACAAGGAAGCAGAGGACCCTCTGGTGTTCTACGCTGAGACAGAAGGGCGCCTACTCCCGTCTCAGACGCGTCCACCTCGAGGACAAAAGGCAACCCAGGGTTGGGATGCGACAGAATCGGAGCCGACACAAAGGCGGACTTTAGAGCCTCAAAAGCTCGGATGGCCTCGAGCGGCCAGACCTGGGGATTACTGCCCTTCCTGGTCAGATCCGTGAGAGGCTTGGCTAGCATGGAAAAGTCCCTGATGAACTTCCGATAATTGGCGAAGCCCAAAAAGCGCTGCAGGGCACGAAAACCACTGGGCTGGGGCCACTGTAAGACAGCCGAAACCTTCTCAGGATCCATGGAGAACCCCTCAGCGGAAATGATGTAACCTAAGAAGGTTACCTGGGATCGGTGAAATTCACATTTCTCAAGCTTACCGAACAGCTTGTTCTCTCGTAACCGTTGCAACACTCGTCTGACATCCAGAATGTGGGCCTCCATGGATTCAGAATATACCAAGATGTCATCCAAATAGACCACCACACACTGCTGCAACAGGTCACGGAAAACATCGTTGATGAATTCCTGGAAGACTGCGGGCGCATTGCACAACCCAAAGGGCATAACCAAGGATTCATAATGACCGGTCCTGGTGTTAAACGCGGTCTTCCACTCATCGCCCGCCTTGATCCTTACCAGGTTATATGCCGCCCTCAGGTCGAGTTTGGTAAAGACCGTGGCCCCTTTGAGGCGATCGAACAGCTCGGAAATCAAGGGTATCGGGTAAGCGTTCTTGATCGTGATGCGATTGAGACCCCTGTAATCGATGCAAGGCCTCAACTCACCGCCCTTCTTTTTCACAAAGAAAAATCCAGCCCCTGCCGGGGACGAGGATTTGCGAATGTGTCCGTGTGAAAGCGCCTCCCTCACGTACTCCTCCATGGCCTCATTCTCCGCTACCGACAGTGGATAGACTTTGCCACGAGGAGGAACGGCACCAGATTGTAACTCTATGGCACAATCATATGGGCGGTGCGGAGGTAGGGCAACCGCATGCACCTTATCGAATACATCCCGGTACTCCTCGTATTCAGGAGGCAACAGAGTCTGAGGAAGTACACAGCAACTTGACAGACCCATGGATGCAACTGGCCCCACACTGCGGTGACCACGAGAGGATCTCGGCCGATCTCCAATCGAAAGTCGGATTATGCTTCTGGAGCCAGGGGTACCCCAAGACCATCGAGTAGTGTGGAGACGAAATAACCTGGAGACAGACCGACTCTCTGTGAACGGCACCAATGGCCATCCCCACTGGAAGGGTCTCATGAGTCACGTGTGGCGGCAGAAGGGGTCTGCCGTCTATCGCCTCAAGAGCCAGTGGGGAACCTCGAGGCGGCAGAGGAATGGAATTGGCGGCAGCGAACACACTATCGATGAACAAACCACCAGCACCAGAGTCCACCAACGCCTGGGTCGTCACCGAGCCCCCGACCCAGGAGAGGACAACAGTAATCAGTGGTTTGTCAACACGGGAAACCGGGGACGAGGAGACTCCACCCAAGATCTGCCCCCGACAGGATCTCAGGTGCGAGCGTTTCCCGGACGGTTCGGGCATGCCAACCGAAAATGCCCACCGAGACCACAGTACATGCACCGGCCCTCGCGTCTCCGAAGTGCCCTCTCCCCCTCGGACAGGCGAGCAAACCCCAGCTGCATGGGTTCACCCCCAGACAAGTCATCCCCAGGAGGCGTGGGAGGAGAGGGAGGCACGGGTGGGACAGCAAACGTAGGCGCCAATCTGTTAGAAGGCCTCCGCAGGCTCTCCTTAAAGGAAGGTCTCTCCCTGAGTCTGGTGTCAATCAAAATCAGGAAAGAAATAAGAGACTCGAGCTCCACTGGTAGGTCCTTAGCTGCAACCTCATCCTTCAAGGCATCCGAGAGACCATGAGAGAAAGCAGCGACCAGAGCCTCATTATTCCAGCCCACCTCTGCTGCCAGGGTACGAAACTCAATGGCGTATTCAGCTACGGATCGTGAACCCTGTCTGATGGACATAAGGAGCTTCGCAGCAGAGGCAGCACGAGCCGGCACATCGAATACCTTCCGAAGAGAAGCAACAAAACCGGAAAACTCGGCAACCACCGGATTGTTGTTCTCCCATAAAGGGCTGGCCCAGGCCAAGGCCTTGTCCGAGAGCAGCGAGATCAAGAAGCCCACCTTTGATCTCTCAGTAGGAAAGGCATGTGGCAGCAACTCGAAATAAATGCCCACCTGGTTAAGGAAACCTCGGCACTGAGTTGGCTCTCCCCCAAAGCGCTGTGGAAGGGGGGCAGAACCGGTCATACCCCGAAACACCGCAGGCGCAGCAACAGGTGTCGGGGTAGACTCTGGCGCAACAACCGGAGCGGCAGTAGGAGCGGGCCCAGGAGCGACAACCGACCCATCGGCAACGGAAGCTAAATGAGCCGTGCGTTCAAGCAGGGTTTGCAACGCCACAGCGAACCGACCCAACAGGTGATCCTGCTGATCAAGTCTGGCAACCAGCGTAGGTAGCGAGGATGGCCCTGTACCGTCAGAATTCATGGCTTGGTCCTAATGTCATGGAACCATGAACCAGACGTACAACAAGAGATAAGTGGAAATAAGAAGGCTTTTTTGAAAATCAAGCTGTAAGGCAAAAGTCCAAACGGATGGCTAAACCGAAGCAGGGTCTTGCGAAGCCAGAGGTCAGGAACCAGAAGGGTAGTCAGACGAAGCCAGGATCAGGAACCAGCAGGGTAGTCAGACGAAGCCTGGATCAGGAACCAGCAGGGTAGTCAGACGAAGCCAGGATCAGGAACCAGAAGCAGCAGCAGTCTTAGAAGCATGTGAACACAGGAGGACCAAGCAAGGAACTGAAGCCACAACCCTCCTATATATATGAGCTAGGCATCCAGCTCCTCCCAGTGGGAAGGAGAAGCCGCAGGGTGGGAGGCTACAAGAAACCCAGAAACCAAGATGGCCGCCAGCACATGTCAAACGAAGGAGAGCAGCAAGAAGGTAAGACCATGACAGCAATGCTCTAAATATCTAGACCCCTGACACTGACTCTGCCAGATACCAGGAACACCAAACAATTTAAAGGACCAAAAACTGTAGCTGACTTTTGTAGTATGGATGACAAGAGATATTTCACATTTGAAGAGTTTAGGAATAAGACAGGGATTGAAAAGTCTTCTTTCGTACTCTATTATAGGATAGTGGGAATATTGAAAGGGAAGCTTAGAGACTACACACCTGAATATCAACAGAATTACTTTGATTCACTGAAAGGACAACCAGGAGAAAAAATAATGATATCCACTATTTATAAAGATATACGCCACTATATATCTAAATTACAAGCACATAACATCTTTAAACAGTGGAAAAAGGACATCCCGAAGATAGATACACCAGTAGATACAGTGGCGGAAATAATTATTTGACCCCTCACTGATTTTGTAAGTTTGTCCAATGACAAAGAAATGAAAAGTCTCAGAACAGTATCATTTCAATGGTAGGTTTATTGTAACAGTGGCAGATAGCACATCAAAAGGAAAATCGAAAAAATAACTTTAAATAAAAGATAGCAACTGATTTGCATTTCATTGAGTGAAATAAGTATTTGAACCCCTACCAACCATTAAGAGTTCTGGCTCCCACAGAGTGGTTAGACACTTCTACTCAATTAGTCACCCTCATTAAGGACACCTGTCTTAACTAGTCACCTGTATAAAAGACACCTGTCCACAGAATCAATCAATCAAGCAGACTCCAAACTCTCCAACATGGGAAAGACCAAAGAGCTGTCCAAGGATGTCAGAGACAAAATTGTAGACCTGCACAAGGCTGGAATGGGCTACAAAACCATTAGCAAGAAGCTGGGAGAGAAGGTGACAACTGTTGGTGCGATTGTTCGAAAATGGAAGGAGCACAAAATGACCATCAATCGACCTCGCTCTGGGGCTCCACGCAAGATCTCACCTCGTGGGGTGTCAATGGTTCTGAGAAAGGTGAAAAAGCATCCTAGAACTACACGGGAGGAGTTAGTTAATGACCTCAAATTAGCAGGGACCACAGTCACCAAGAAAACCATTGGAAACACATTACACCGCAATGGATTAAAATCCTGCAGGGCTCGCAAGGTCCCCCTGCTCAGGAAGGCACATGTGCAGGCCCGTCTGAAGTTTGCCAATGAACACCTGAATGATTCAGAGAGTGACTGGGAGAAGGTGCTGTGGTCTGATGAGACCAAAATAGAGCTCTTTGGCATTAACTCAACTCGCTGTGTTTGGAGGAATAAAAATGCTGCCTATGACCCCCAAAACACCGTCCCCACCGTCAAGCATGGGGGTGGAAACATTTTGCTTTGGGGGTGTTTTTCTGCTAAGGGCACAGGACAACTTATTCGCATAAACGGGAAAATGGACGGAGCCATGTATCGTGAAATCCTGAGCGACAACCTCCTTCCCTCTGCCAGGAAACTGAAAATGGGTCGTGGATGGGTGTTCCAGCACGACAATGACCCAAAACATACAGCAAAGGCAACAAAGGAGTGGCTCAAGAAGAAGCACATTAAGGTCATGGAGTGGCCTAGTCAGTCTCCGGACCTTAATCCAATCGAAAACCTATGGAGGGAGCTCAAGCTCAGAGTTGCACAGAGACAGCCTCGAAACCTTAGGGATTTAGAGATGATCTGCAAAGAGGAGTGGACCAACATTCCTCCTAAAATGTGCGCAAACTTGGTCATCAATTACAAGAAACGTTTGACCTCTGTGCTTGCAAACAAGGGTTTTTCCACCAAGTATTAAGTCTTTTTTTGTTAGAGGGTTCAAATACTTATTTCACTCAATGAAATGCAAATCAGTTGCTATCTTTTATTTAAAGTTATTTTTTCGATTTTCCTTTTGATGTGCTATCTGCCACTGTTACAATAAACCTACCATTGAAATGATACTGTTCTGAGACTTTTCATTTCTTTGTCATTGGACAAACTTACAAAATCAGTGAGGGGTCAAATAATTATTTCCTCCACTGTATATAAAAGGTTGGGAATTGGTGCGTAAATCCACTGTAAGTGAGGTGTGGAGATAAACGAACACAGTATTGCATAATGTACAGAGAAATATATGGTTTCTTTACAGGACAAGGTCAGTCCGACAAAAAAATCCACTTTTTAAGGACCAGTTCAGGTCTGAAGTCACTTTGTGGGGCTTACATAGTGGAATCCCCCATAAATGACCCCATTGTAGAAACTACACCCCTCAAGTTACTCAAAACTGATTTTACAAACTTTGTTAACCCTTTAGGCGTTCCACAAGAATTAAAGGAAAATGGAGATGAAATTTCTAAATTTCACATTTTTGGCAGATTTTCCATTTTCGAAAAAAAAATGTCTTTAACACATTTAGGGTTAACAGCCAAACAAAACTTAAAATGTATTACCATGATTCCACGGTTTACATAAACACCCCACATGTGGTCGTAAACTGCTGTACGGGCACACGGCAGGGCGCAGAAGGAAAGGAATGCCATACAGTTTTTGGAAGGCAGATTGTGCTGGATTGGTTTTCTGAACGCCATGTTTTTTTATTTTTCTGCCGATAGTCTTGTGCAGGGGCTCGTTTTTTGCTGGAGCAGGAAAAAAAAAAAATGTCCACACAATTTTTCAATAAATGGCAAAGCTTTATTGAAGCTTTTCTATGAAATGACGAAATACAAGCGATTGTCTTACTATTTAGTGACACCACATGGTATCGTAAAGGGATTCTTTCAGGGTCTCTGGGGAGACTGAATATCAGTAAACAGGAGAATAATATAAAGCACAAAATAAATACACATATACAAAAATCCAAGTAACCTGACTAACATCAAGCAATGGTATCTGACATGCTGAAAATGGAGGGGGTGGGGGTGGGAAAGGGGAAGGAAATGGGAGGGGGGTTAACAGTTAAGGGTATGGTATAAGGAAATAGATACATGTGTCATGGTCTTACCTTCTTGCTGCTCTCCTTCGTTTGACATGTGCTGGCGGCCATCTTGGTTTCTGGGTTTCTTGTAGCCTCCCACCCTGCGGCTTCTCCTTCCCACTGGGAGGAGCTGGATGCCTAGCTCATATATATAGGAGGTCTGTGGCTTCAGTTCCTTGCTTGGTCCTCCTGTGTTCACATGCTTCTAAGACTGCTGCTGCTTCTGGTTCCTGATCCTGGCTTCGTCTGACTACCCTGCTGGTTCCTGATCCAGGCTTCGTCTGACTACCCTGCTGGTTCCTGATCCTGGCTTCGTCTGACTACCCTTCTGGTTCCTGACCTCTGGCTTCGCACGACCCTGCTTCGGTTTAGCCATCCGTTTGGACTTTTGCCTTACAGCTTGATTTTCAATAAAGCCTTCTTATTTCCACTTATCTCTTGTTGTACGTCTGGTTCATGGTTCCATGACAACATGTCATATTTGTATGAGGAAACATGTATATGTCACAGTGTAACTAAGTGCTATTCAATATTGCTTGCTATGTATATCTGTTGTAAAAACGAATAAAAAGAGTTAAAAAAAAATAAAGAGCCACCAAATGTACTGTATCTAGGACATGGCCTACAACTGTCACCTTCCTTGTGTCAAGCCACTTATAACCCAGAGACAATGTCAGAAGCATCTTACCTGGGCTAAAGGAGATAAAGGTCCTAAGAACTGTTTTCAGATGAAAGTAAATTTTGCTTTTTATTTGGAAATCAACGTCCCAGAGTCTGGGGGAAGAGTGGAGAGGCACAAAATCCAAGTTTCTTGAGACCCAATGTGAATTTTCCACAGTCAGTGTTGGTTTAGGTAGCCATGTCATCGTCTGGTGTTGGTCCACTGTGTTATATATCAAGTCCAAAGTCAGTGCAGCCATCTACCAGGAAATTGTAGAGCACTTTATGGTTCCCTCTGCTGACAAGCTTTATACAGATGCTGATTTCATTTTCCAGCAGGACTTGGCACCTGCCCACACTGCCAAAAGTATCGGTACCTGGTTTAACCCCTTAGTGACCACATCGCATTCCAAGAGCTATATTTTTTATTTTTTTTTCATCAATGTACCTGTATGAGGTCTTATTTTTTGCAGGACAAGTTATAGTTTTTAATGCACCATTTTAATGCACCTTTTTACTGACGTAAACAAAGGGGGTTTTAGCTAAACAATGGGGTTTAATCAATCATTACATGTACCTAAAGGTACATGTAATGATTGATTAAACCCCATTGTTTAGCTAAAACCCCCTTTGTTTACGTCAGTAAAAAGGCATATTAGTGGTCACTAAGGGGTATTAACCCTTTCATGACCAAGGGTCATTGATGCCCCAGTGTCCAGGTCAAAATTTACAAATCTGACATGCGTCACTTTATGTGGTAATAGCTTTGGAACACTTTTACTTATCCATGCCATTCTGAGATTGTTTTCTCGTAACACATTGTACTTCATGATAGTCATATATTTGAGTCAATATATTTCACCTTTATTTATGAAAAAATCCCAAATTTACCAAAAATTTGGAAAAATTCTCAATTTTCCAAATTTCAATTTCTCTGCTTCTAAAACAGAAAGTCATACCTAATAAAATATTTGTTACTTAACATTCCCCATATATCTACTTTATGTTGGCATCATTTTGGAAATGTCATTTTATTTTTTTAGGACGTTAGAAGGCTTAGAAGTTTAGAAGCAATTCTTACAATTTTTTTTAAAAATTCCAAAACCCACTTTTTAAGGACCAGTTCACTTTGTGGGGCTTACATAGTGGAAACCCCCCATAAATGACCCCATTGTAGAAACTACACCCCTCAAGTTACTCAAAACTGATTTTACAAACTTTGTTAACCCTTTAAGCGTTCCACGAGAATTAAAGGAAAATGGAGATGAAATTTCTAAATTTCACATTTTTGGCAGATTTTCCATTTTCTAAAAATGTTTTCTTTAACACATTTAGGGTTAACAGCCAAACAAAACTTAAAATTTATTACCCTGATTCCACGGTTTACATAAACACCCCACATGTGGTCGTAAACTGCTGTACTGGCACACGGCAGGGCGCAGAAGGAAAGGAATACCATACAGTTTTTGGAAGATTGGCAGATTGTGCTGGATTGGTTTTCTGAACGCCATGTTTTTTATTTTTCTGCCGATCGTCTTGTGCAGGGGCTCGTTTTTTGCAGAAAGTGTTGAAGTTTTTTTTGGTACCATTTTTGGGTACATAGGATTTTTCGATCATTCATTATTACATTTTATGGGGCAAGGTGACCCAAAAATTGGCTGTTTTGGAAGTTTTCATTTATTTATTTTACAGTGTTCATCTGAGAAGTTAGGTCATGTGATAGTTTTATAGAGAAGATCGTTACGGACGTGGAAATACCTAATATGTATACTTTTTCTTATTTATTTAAGTTTTACACAATAATAGCATTTCTGAAACCAAAAAAAATGCTGTTTTAGTGTCTCTATAGTCAGAGCCATAGCTTTTTTATTTTTTGGGCGATTGTCTTAAATAGGGTATCATTTTTTGCGGGACGAGGTGACGGTTTGATTGGTACTATTTTGGGGGGTCATACACCTTTTTGATCGCTTGCTGTTGCACTTTTTGTGATGTAAGGCGACAAAAATGGCATTTTTTACACAGTTTTTTTTATGGTGTTTATCGGACGGGGTCTATCATGTGATATCTTTATAGAGACGGTCGTTACGGACGCGGTGATACCTAATATGTGTAGTTTTAGAATTTTTTTTTTTTATAGGAAAATGGCAAATTTTTTTTATTTTACATTTTTATTTATTTATTTTTACTTTTATTTTTTTCAATTTTTTTTTTATCAAGTCCCTCTTGGATCATAAAGATCCAGTGGGGCTGATGGCTGTACTATACTTTGCAATGCTTTTGCATTGCAAAGTGTAATACATTCAGATGCCCTGTAGGTGGCAACAGCGGATGCTTTTGCAAAGCGTCCGGTTGCCAGGGCAACCATCGGGGCTGCCATCGCAGCGCAGCAGCCCCGATGGTGGAGAGAGGGAGCCACCTCCCTCTATTAACCCCATGGATGCCGCAGCCACGGCATCTATGGGGTTACAGAACTTACAGCAGAACGTCAGCATAGAGCTGACACTCTGATGATGGCGGCTCAGGAATGGAGCCGCCGCCATCAAACAGCAGGGGAGCAGCGCTGGAAGGGGGGGGTATGTCACGCCAGCAGGGGGCGGACTCAAGGAGGGGGCAGCACTGGGCACAGATGGGCTGCACAGATGGGGGGTGTCTGCACGCACAGATCAGGGAGGGGGGGCGCTGCACAGATGGGGGGCTGCATGGATCGGGGGGGCCACGAGGACACTGATTTCAGGCTCTGATCTGCAGAGCGCAGATCAGAGTCTGAAACCGGCATTTTAACACTGCCGCGATCCGATTGGTTAGTCTGCACAGACTAACCAATCGGATCGATTACCGGCAAGGGACCACTCTGATTGGTCCCTTGCCGGCATTACTGCACTGTATGCTGTCCGTGACAGCAATCAGGGCAGGGGCAGAAGCTTTAATCCAAGCGCTTTGCAGATTGCGGTCGGGAAGGGGTTAATAACCACAGTATCACTGTGCTTGATTGACAAGCAAATTCGCCTGACCTAAAACGCCTAGAGAATCTGTGTGGTATTGTCAAGAGGAAGATGAGAGACAGCTGACCCAACAATGCAGACGTGCTGAAGGCCGCTACCAAAGCAACCTCAGCAGTGCCACAGGCTGATCGCCTCTATGCCACACTGCATTGATCTAGTATTTCATGCTAATGGAGCACCAACCAAGTATTGGGTGCATATGCTGTACATACGTTTCAGTACGCCAACATATTTGTATTAAAAATAATTTTTTGAATTGGTCTTATATAATATTCAGATTTTCTGTGATACCAACTTTTGGGGTTTCATTAGCTGTAAGCCATAATCATCAACATTAAAAGAAATAAACCCTTGAAATTGATCACACTGTGTGTAATGAATCTATATAATATGAGTGTCACTTTGAATTGAATTGCCGAAATAAACTAACTTTTCGATTAATATTCTAATTTATTGAGGTGCACCTGTATAATGGTAGTTGCACTTTAACCCCTTAGTGACACTTGTACATTTACAGCATACATTGGCATCAGAGGAGTGTGTAGCTGAGCCGGCTATACACTGTTGGTTTAAAACAGCTGATATGCTTGCAGTGATTGGGATCACTGTAATCCCAGCCTTGTGGTCTCTCTGGGGACTTGCTCTGACCCATAGCTGCTATCCTATATCTACACACATGCCTGTTATTATATGTGGATACGTTGTTATGGCAGTTTGGGCCCTTGTGAAGGCTCACAGGCCTGCCATTGTAAACTTCCTATTAAAGGGGTTGTCCAAGTTAATTTTGTATTCTTTGTATGTTTCTATATAAACAAAAGTCATGGATTTTCAATTGTTTATCATCTTCTATAGTTGTCCCTTTCTCATAGCTCACTGATTGGTGACATCAGGTTCTTTGCTTGCTCTGATGATGTTTCGTGCACCAACCTAGGGCTGCAGGAGGGAGCAGTCCTGCCCCTGTACACGGAAACGTCACTGAAGTCTGATCTGTGGGCTGTGCTTGCTGGAGGGACAAGCCACACTCCCTGCAGGCTTATCTGTCTCGTCATGCTCCATCCATCCTTAAGCTGAGAGCTGTCAGGCATGTCCAGTACATTCAGAAAGCATCCTCATAGAGGCTAGCTTGATAGCTGCCAGTGTATGTGGGCTATAAGAACATCAGCACTGATGTCCGAAAACTGGGCGAAGCATGTTGACACAAAACCACACCCCCTGTATGTTACTGGTGGCCTAGCATTAGCTTTTATATCCCAATAAGCAGAAGAGGAATTCTAGTCACAGTGAAAGCTAACAGGTATAGGGGAATGGTTACAGGACTGGAACAGGTAAAATACTCTGCCTGTATAAATGAAAGAAGCACAAGATGTAAATGGCCAGGAGACCAACCAGAAGAAAGAATGTCTGGGTGAGGTCAGTAACTACTTGGAAGAGCTGCAGCAGGAAAAGATCCATCTGTTTTAGCCAAGTCTACTTTCACACTCGCGTTTTGGCTTTCCGTTTGTGAGATCCATTCAGGGCTCTCACAAGCGGTCCAAAACGGATCAGTTTTTGCCCTAATTCATTCAGAATGGAAAAGGGTCCGCTGAGAATGCATCAGTTTGCCTCTGTTCTGTCACCATTCCGCTCTGAAAGCGGACACCAAAACGCTGCCTTCAGCGTTTTGGTGTCCGTCTGATGAAACTGAGCCAAATGGATCCGTCCTGATACACAATGTACCGTATTTTTCGCCCCATAAGACGCACTTGTATCAGCTGGAGGGAGGAGGGGCCGGTGTGGTCACTGTACTCCGGCCCTGCTGCTCACTCACTGCTTTATTGCTTAAACCTTTTATAATAATAACTTTAATTTGCGTCATTCATAAAGTGACGTGACGTCAGTGAGTTACGACCGGCCACCCGCCCTGCTCTGCCTGCTACAGGACATTTACTAAGTAGTACAGATGGGGCTGGGGATCGGAACGTCAATTAAAGTTATTATTATAAAAGGTTTAAGCAATAAAGCAGTGAGTGAATGGCGGGGCCGGAGTACTGTGACCGCACCGGCCCCGCCACATTTGCATGACACCGGCCCCTCCCAGAGGTTTAGTTATGGTATATTAGGGCCTCTGTGGATGCCACTATTATGGGGTGGGGGATATGTGGATGGCACTGTTATGGGGTCGGGGACTGTGGGTGACAAATATATAGCAGTGCCATCCATAGATCCACCCCCCATAACAGTGCTATCCACAGATCACCCCCCCATAACAGTGCCATCCACAGATCACCCCCCCATAATAGTGCGTCATCCACAGATCCCCCATAATAGTGTCATGCACAGACCACCATTAGTTCAAAAGCACACTTTATTTTTCTTATTTTCCTTCTCAAAAACCTTAGGTGCGTCTTATGGGCTGTGCGTCTTATAAGGCGAAAAATGGGGACGGATCCGTTTTCACAATCTGGCAACAATAGAAAACGGATCCGTCCTCCATTGACTTATGTTAAAGATAATACAAATGGAGCCGTTCTGAACTGATGCAGACGGCTGTAATATCTGAACGGATCCGCACAAAACTCGAGTGTGAAAGTAGCCTAAGAGGACCAAGACAGTGCGGGGAGAGGGGAAAGGCAGTCTTAGCTGACTCCCACAAATACTCATGAGAAGAACATCACAGAATGTTGTTACATGCCCCACAGCTCTGTAACTGCATGTAAACAAAGTAGTACAAAGCCAAAACAGTACTAGGTACGTGTGTAAATAGCATTTTTCTTTTGTTAGACCTCACTTAGCTAATGTATATATTCCTGACTATCAGATTTGCAGTGTTATTTTTTTCCTATAACTTGGACAACCCCTTTAAGCCCTGCCTGTGACTGTATGATAGTACATTCAAATGTTCTAGTTCTCTAGGAGGACTAAAGATTAAAAGTAAAAAAATGTTTCTTAAAATATAAAAAAGTATTTTTAATTTTCAAATCACTCTTTACCAATTTAACATATAGAAGTAAACAATAAAAAAATAAACATTTGGTACATCCAAAAATGTCAAAACTATTAAATTTCACTTAAGTGGACAGTGAAATTTATAAAGGCAAAACCCAAAAAACCATAGCAGAATTTTATTTATTTCAATTTTACACAACATTTTCTATGCTATTTTCCAATACACAATATAGTAAATTAATTGATGCCACTAAAAATACAGCTATCTGAACCAAAGGGATGAAAAAAGTTTTGTCTCTTGGGAGGAGTAGAAGACAAAACAAAAAAATTAAAATTGTCTGTGACCCCATGGGTTAACAATCATCAATACAATGGACTATGATAGAATGTGATTTTGCTTTGTGTGTAATATATATATATATATATATATATATATATATATATATATATAATTAAAAAAAATACTTATGAGTGATGACATGAGCTGTAATAATAAAGCATAGAAGTATTGTACCATTCTAAAGTGTGGATGCCTTTTCATTCTATGTTTTTCCTAATTTTTTTGTTTTTTTTCTACATTGTAGATTCATACTGAAGACATGAAAATGATGAAGAAACACATATGGAAATAAGTAGTAAAGAAAAAAAGTGTTAAACCAAATATGTTTTGTATTTTATATTTTTCAAAGTACCCCCCTTTCGCTTTGGCAGCTTTGCACATTTTTGTCATTCTCTCAGCTTCATGAAGAAGTCATCTGGAATGGTTTTCCAACAATCTTGAAGGAGTCCCCAAGGTGCTGAGAACTTGTTGGCTGCCTTTCTTTCACTCTGCGGTCCAACTCATCTCAAATCATTTCTGTTTCGTTAAGGTTGAGGAATTGTGAAGGCCATGTCATCTGATGCAGTACTCAATCACTCTTCTTCTTTATCAAATATCCCTTACATAGCCTGGAGGTGTGTTTGGGGTCATTGTCCCGTTGAAAAACAAATGAGGGCCCTACTAAATGCAAGCCAGATAGGATGCCTTATTGCTGTAGAATGCTGTTTTAGCCATGCTGGTTAAGTGTGCCTTGAATTTTGAGTAAATCAGCAACAGTGTAACCTGCAAAACACCCCCACACCATCATAGCTTCTCCTCCATGCTTCACTGTGGGAACCATACATATAGAAGCCATCCACTTCCCTTTTTTGCAACTCACAAAGACCTGTCAATTATCTTCATTTTGTGGTTCCTAAGTAGTGTCTTCTTTGCAGTAATTCAGCCATAAAGGCCTGAATCTTATAGTCTCCTCTGAGCAGTTGGATTTTATTTGACATGCTGTTAATGTGTGGTTTCTGAGCATTAGAAGTAACTCTTAAATGGTTGTCTCACTTTGGCAAATGGCATTTAGTATGCATAGGAAGCTAATACAAGGCACTTATTGATATATTGTTAGTATCCATACTGCTTACTTTGCTGGCTGGGTTAATTTTTCCATTTCATTATACACTGCTCACTTCCATGGTTACAGCCACCCTGCAATCCATAAGTGGTGCTCATGCTTGCACACTATGGGAAAAATCACTAGCCTATGTGCCATGGTCCTGGCCACCAGAGAGTCCAACACTTTTTTTCCTGTGGTGTGTAAGAACGACCTACACTGCTTGATTACAGGGTGGTCATAACAGTGGAAACAAGCAGTGTATAATGTGATGGAAAAATGAAGCCAGCTATAAAGGAAGCAATATGGATAATAGCAATACATTAGTAAGTAACTTGCTTAACTTCCTCTACATAATAAATGGTATTTGCAGAAGTAAGACAACCCCTTTAAGGTGCATTTATACTGCTCAAGAATTGGGCAGATTATCAGGAAACGACCGTTCCTCTGAATAGTTGTTCCCAACAATCTGACCATGTAAATATGCCACTTATCCCCCAAATGAATGAGTGAAACGCTCGTTTATCGGGAGATCCTGTCATTCATGCAGGCACCACTGATCATGGCTTCTGGGCAGCAGACCATGATTCTGTATGAGGATGAGGGACCGCAATAGAGATCCTTCGTCCTCATATGGTAAAGGAGATCGCTGCATGTAAACACTTCCTCCCCGACAATCGGCTGCTCAGTCGGCCCATGTAAATACAGCTTTAGTCTTCAATTTCCTGAGGGAGTCTTCATTAGAGCCAGTTTCTTCATATCCTTTGGGTTTCATGACTACGCCTATGTATACCTTTATGTCTTAAAATATTGATGGGTTGTCATTTTCTTTATGGATAAGTAAAGAGTGTTTTTTGCCATAATGTGAATTAATAGTAGAATAAGACTAAACTTTGTATGAAACTGTGTACTAATCTTGCCTCTGCACAACACAACTAATGGTCAAGAAAGTCCACAAATGAACTCTGGACAAGGAATACCTGTTATTTGAAAACCATTCCAAGTGACTGCCTCCTGAAGCTGACTGAGGGGTTTCCAATAGCATGCAAGGCTGTCTTCAAAGAAAAAGGGGGATACTCTGAAGAATATAAAATATATTCTGATATGTTTAACAGTTTTTTGTTTAATTCTATATGTGCTTCCATCATTTTCACTGGCACTGTAGCTACTAAAATGTTGCCTCTGCTCTGAAATAATTTTCTTTCACTTTTTTGTACCTCCAGCCCGAGAAACTTGGAGATATTTGCATTTCCCTACGTTATGTTCCAACTGCTGGAAAATTGACTGTCTGCATTCTAGAAGCCAAAAATTTGAAAAAAATGGATGTGGGTGGTTTGTCAGGTAAGACATCTCCTCTGCTCTGTGCTTCCCTTTGCTGTTTCTTTACTGGCATTTGCAAATTTACCTAGATTTACTCTTGGTCTTAATCATGAAGATTTTACAAAAGTCTATCTACATGCTAATATCACAAACCTCTGCATAATTAAATCAAATAAGGATAGTTGAAAAATATATCTGTTTTGGAATAGCCAAATCCTGAGTTACTGATGGCGTATTCACAGAATAGGCCATCAGTAAAAGACAGGTATGGGTCTAACACAATGCACCCACACCGATTAGCTATTCGGGAGTAGCTGCCAGAAGTGTTATGTTTACCATAATGGAAATGGGTGTGGGTTCATAGTAAAGGGTGCATGGCTTAATATGCAACATTTACGGGAAGATTTATCAAACTGGTGTAAAGTGGAACTGGCTTAGTTGCCCATAGCAACCAATCAGATTCCACCTTTCATTTTTCACAGCTCCTTTGGAAAATTAAAGGTGGAATCTGATTGGTTGCTATGAGCAACTAAGCCAGTTCTACTTTATACCAGTTTGATAAATCCCCCCCCCCCCCCCTTAGTTCCAAAACTGTGTAACAATGTGGGAATACAATTCTGCCTCTAATTCAGCCAACCTATAAATAGTATAATGTTAGGCATACGTGTCTAACCAAGCACTAAATGTGTCATTCAGTACGAGGATTAGTAAGTCTGCATAATTTCGTTTTTGACCATTCTTTTCCTTGAGGGAGAAATGCGTATGATTAATAACCCTTAGATGTGATTTTGAGATATAGCCTTCTGACGGCTTCTTTGAGAACTAGAATGTAATGATGCATGGGTAACGGGCAAAATCTTGTTGTTTTCTGAGGTCATCAGTATCTGATCGTGGGGGTCTGACTCCTGGGAGCCTTGCGGATCAGTTGTTTGAGAAGACAGCTGTCATGGAAGGTGTACAGGAAACAAGACAATGCAAAATGAATATATGACTCACTGGATCCAAAACAAAAGGAACAAAAGGGAGACCCCTGCATCAGACCTGGCTCTCTCCCTGTCTGCTCAGCTGTCACGGACGGTGTACAGGAAACAAGACAAAGCAACATGCATATATGACTCACTGGATCCAAAACTAAGGAACCAAAAGGGAGACCCCTGCACAAGACCTAGCACTTTCCCTGGCTGCTCAGCCTATGCAAAGATCCCAAAGCTGGATGGTTGCATATCCACGTACCTCGACTATATAACCCCTGAACACCCTACAATAGTGAGGGGACACGACCACCGGCTCCCTTACACCAGACACGGAGGGAGTCAGGGTCACCTGGGATCCAGCAAACAGAAAATCACAAATAAATGTACAGCATTTATCTTGTAGAAGGCAGGAAAATAGGATCAGCATGCACACACACTCCAGGAAGAAGTATAAGCCGCCCAGTAAAGCATTATGGGGAGGAATTTAAAGGGAAGCAATCAGTCCAACTACATGACAGCTGAGAGAGGCTAACGAGATGAGGAACTGAATACCACAACAAAGAAAACTCAAGGAGGAGGTTCTGAAAGGCCTCTATCAGAGCTTCTCAGCTGTCTGGTTGTGACATCAGCCTATGCGAAAATCCCAATGGTGGATGATCGCATATCCACGTACCTCGACCATATACCACCTGAACACCCTACAATAGTGAGGGGACACGACCACCGGCTCCCTACACTAGACACGGAGGGGGTCAGGGTCACCTGGGATCCAGCAAACAGAAAATCACAAATAAATGTACAGCATTTATCTTGTAGAAGGCAGGAAAATAGGATCAGCATGCACACACACTCCAGGAAGTTGTATAAGCCGCACACTAATGCATTATGGGGAGGAATTTAACCACTTCAACCCCGCTAGCTAAAACCCCCTTAATGACCAGGCCACTTTTTACACTTCTGCACTACACTACTTTCACCATTTATCGCTCGGTCATGCAACTTACCACCCAAATGAATTTTACCTCCTTTTCTTCTCACTAATAGAGCTTTCATTTGGTGGTATTTTATTGCTGCTGACATTTTTTCTTTTTTTGTTATTAATCACAATGTAACGATTTTTTGCAAAAAAAATGACATTTTTCACTTTCAGCTGTAAAATTTTGCAAAAAGAACGACATCCATATATACAGTTTTCGCTAAATTTATTGTTCTAAATGTCTGACAAAAAAAAAAATGTTTGGGCAAAAAAAATATAGTTTGGGTAAAAGTTATAGCGTTTACACACTATGGTACAAAAATGTGAATTTCCGCTTTTTGTAGCAGCTCTGACTTTCTGAGCACCCGTCATGTTTCCTGAGGTTCTACAATGCCCAAACAGTAGAAAAACCCCACAAATGACCCCATTTTGGAAAGTAGACACCCTAAGGTATTCGCTAATGGGCATAGTGAGTTCATAGAACTTTTTATTTTTTGTCACAAGTTAGCGGAAAATGATGATTTTTTGCGACAAAAAATAAAAAATTCTAGGAACTCGCCATGCCCCTCACGGAAAACCTTGGGGTGTCTTCTTTCCAAAATGGGGTCACTTGTTGCGTAGTTATACTGCCCTGGCAATTTAGGGGCCCAAATGTGTGAGAAGTACTTTGCAATCAAAATGTGTAAAAAATGGCCTGCGAAATCCGAAAGGTGCACTTTGGAATACGTGCCCCTTTGCCCACCTTGGCTGCAAAAAAAGTGTCACACATCTGGTATCGCCGTACTCAGGAGAAGTTGGGGAATGTGTTTTGGGGTGTCATTTTACATATACCCATGCTGGGTGAGAGAAATATCTTGGCAAAAGACAACTTTCCCCTTTTTTTTATACAAAGTTGGCATTTGACCAAGATATTTATCTCACCCAGCATGGGTATATGTAAAATGACACCCCAAAACACATTGCCCAGCTTCTCCTGAGTACGGCGATACCACATGTGTGACAATTTTTTGCAGCCTAGATGCGCAAAGGTGCCCAAATTCCGTTTAGGAGGGCATTTTTAGACATTTGGATCCCAGACTTCTTCTCACGCTTTAGGGCCCCAAGGTATTCAATGAGGGGCATGGCGAGTTCATAGAAATTAATTTTTTGGGCATAAGTTAGCGGAAATTGATTTTTTTTTTCTTCTCACAAAGTCTAACTTTCCGCTAACTTAGGACAAAAATTTAAATCTTTCATGGACTCAATATGCCCCTCAGCGAATTCCTGGGGTGTTTTCTTTCCAAAATGGGGTCATTTGTGGGGTGTTTGTACTTCCCTGGCATTTGAGGGTCTCCGCAATCATTACATGTATGGCCAGCATTAGGAGTTTCTGCTATTCCCCTTATATTGAGCATACAGGTAATGAGATTTTTTTCCGTTCAGCCTCTGGGCTGAAAGAAAAAAAAGGAACAGCACAGATTTCTTCATTCGCATCGATCAATGTGGATGGAAAAATCTCTGCCAAAAAAAAAAAGAGGGGAAAGGCGTCTGCCAGGACATAGGAGCTCCGCCCAACATCCATACCCACTTAGCTCGTATGCCCTGGCAAACCAGATTTCTCCATTCACATCAATCGATGTGGAAGAATTGCCGGGTAAATCCCGGTAAATCATTGCCGGGATTTTTTATTTTTTTATACACAAAGTGTTTGCCAAAGCATAGGAACGCCGCCTCCTCCTCAGCTCGTATGCCTTGGCAAACGTATCTGTTACTGCAGAGGAGAAATCTCGTCTTGCAGCGCCGCATACACCGACTTGCATGTAATCTGACAGCAGCGCAATGCTTCTGTCAGAATGCACATCAGTGCTGCAGCTAGTCGATCGGTTGGTCCACCTAGAAGGTTAAAAAAAAAAAAAAAAAGGCCGCAGTGCAATAATTTTATTAACTTTGGAACAGAACATATAAACTTTAACTTTTTGAACTAAACATTAACCTTTTTGCTTACTGGTGTTTTTTTTGTTTTTTTACCTTTATAGAACAAACCTCTCCTTCCCCATGGGTCAATGTGCAAAGCGCAAATCGCCCAAAGATGTGGCGAAGTGCGTTATGCACTTTGTCCCAGGTGAAAGGAGAGGTTTGCAGCAGCTGTATGTGAATGGGCCCTAATAGCCCTGTGTGCCTGTCCTGGTGAGATGTGATCCCTATGCTAAGTGTACCTGTGTGTAGTACTTCCGGAAACACTCCAAAGCATAGGGCAGGTTGGTCAGGACAGTCAGGACAGAAATAGCGGGTGTCACGCCTTATTCCACTCCTGCTACAGACACAACATTTTTTTCGGGGTGGCGGTCGGTTTGAGGTACCAGGAACGACACTGGGGAAATGTCGCTCGTGTAGATGGCTAACTACACTGGTGGATGGGGCCACGGAACCTCCTGGGTACAGGAGGTTCGCGATGATCTCTTCCTGAAATTTGAGGAAGGATCCAGTTCTCCCAGCCTTACTGTAGAGAACAAAACTATTATACAGAGCCAATTGAATTAGGTATATAGACACGTCCTTATACCAGCGTCTGGTTCTGCGGGACACTAAATACGGAGCCAACATCTGTTTATTGAAGTCCACCCCTCCCATGTGAAGGTTATAGTCGTGGACTGAGAGGGGCTTTTCAATGACACGGGTTGCTCGCTCAATTTGGATTGTAGTGTCTGCGTGAATGGAGGAGAGCATGTAAACGTCACGCTTGTCTCTCCATTTCACCGCGAGCAGTTCTTCGTTACACAATGCAGCCCTCTGCCCCCTTGCAAGACGGGTGGTAACGAGCCGTTGGGGAAAGCTCGCGTGGTGCCACAGGCGCCAATCCGTTCTAGAAACAAATGCCTAAAGAGGGCCACACTTGTGTAGAAATTGTCCACATAAAGATGGTACCCCTTGCCGAATAAGGGTGACACCAAGTCCCAGACTGTCTTCCCACTGCTCCCCAGGTAGTCAGGGCAACCGACCGGCTCCAGGGTCTGATCTTTTCCCTCATAGATCCGAAATTTGTGGGTATAGCCTGTGGCCCTTATACAGAGTTTATACAATTTGGCCCCATACCGGGCGCGTTTGCTTGGGATGTATTGTTTGAAGCCAAGGCGCCCGGTAAAATGTATCAGGGACTCGTCTACGCAGATGTTTTGCTCAGGGGTATACAAATCTGCAAATTTCAGGTTGAAATGGTCTATGAGGGGCCGAATTTTGTGGAGCCGGTCAAAAGAAGGGTGGCCTCTGGGACGGGAGGTGCTGTTATCACTAAAGTGCAGGAAACGCAGGATGGTCTCAAATCGTGTCCTGGACATAGCAGCAGAGAACATGGGCATGTGATTAATTGGGTTTGTGGACCAATATGACCGCAATTCATGCTTTTTAGTTAGTTAGACCCATGTTGAGCAGAAGGCCCAGAAAAGTTTTAATTTCGGAAACTTGGACTGGTTTCCACCGGAAAGACTGGGCATAAGAGCTTCCCGGGTTGGCGGATATAAATTGTGTGGCAAACCGATTTGTTTTGGCCACGACTAAGTCCAAGAGCTCCGCAGTCAAGAACAGCTCAAAAAATCCCAGGGCCGAACCGATCTGAGCTGTCTCAACCCGAACTCCAGACTGGGCGGTGAAAGGGGGAACTACAGGTGCGGCTGAAGTTGGGGACTGCCAATCAGGGTTTACCAGCACCTCAGGGATTCTAGGGGCTCTACGGGCACGTCTTTACAGTGGCTGCGACGGGGTCACTACTGCTCGTGCCACCGTACCAGCTTCAACTGCCCTTCTGGTGCTCGCCACTTCACCAAGTTGTACGGCAGTGCTGGTACAAGGTCCAGGAAGGGCTCACCACGTAATCCGACAGCACCAGCCCCACTCTGCTGCTCTTGAAGCGGATCCTGCGGTCTAGCGACACGGGGCCGGGTACGCCTGGTGCTATCAGGGACCTCAGCCTCCTCGTCCGAACTTTGGGTCAGAGAGCCACTGCTTTCTACAGGTTCGTATTCTGACCCGCTAGATTCATCAGATGAGGGTTCTTATTCCTCATCCGACTGGGTCAGAAGCCTGTAGGCCTCTTCAGAAGAATACCCCCTGTTTGACATTTGGGCAACTAAATTTAGGGGTATTCCCAAGCAAAAAAGCAAGCCTGTCTTACAAAAGGGGAGCATAGCGAAGTACCGGAGACCGCAGCGGTTGATAAAAAATATCAAAACTGATTTTTTTTATCGCCGCAGTGCGTGTAAAGTGAATGTGCAATAATTTTTTTGTCACTGCGGTGGGGCGGGCGTGTGTGAACGCACATGTGGGCGACTGATCAGGCCTGATCGGGCAAACACTGCGTTTTGGGTGGAGGGCGAACTAAAGTGACACTAATACTATTATAGATCTGACTGTGATCAGTTTTGATCACTTCCAGATACTATAAAAGTACAAATGCTGATTAGCAATACACTAATCAGCGAATAAGGGACTGCGGTGCGGTGGGCTGGGCGCTAACTGATCGCTAAACTACCTAACCAAGGGACCTAAACTATCCTAAAACCTAACGGTCAATACCAGTGGGGAAAAAAAAGTGTCAGTTTGCACTGATCACTTTTTTCCTTTTCACTAGTGATTGACAGGGGCAAGAAGGGGTGATCAAAGGGTTAATTGGGGTGCTGGGAGGTGATCTGGGGGCTAAGTGTGGTGTTGGTGGGTACTCACAGTGATGTGTGCTCCTCTGCTGGAACCAACCGACCAAAAGAAGGAGCAGAGGAGCACAGCAGCCATATAACCACATCATATTTACTAATATGATGGGTTATCTGGCTGCCGATTTGTTTTTTTGAAAATCAGCAACCTGCCAGCCACGATCATTGGCTGGCAGGTTGATGACGAACTTGTCTTTTGAATTTTGCCGGCCCGCGATGCGCATGCGCGGGCCGGCTTTCCCCGAAATCGCGCGTCTCGCGAGAGGACGCACCGGCGCGTCCACCCAGAAGAACAGGACCGCCGCAAAGACGCAATCCTGCGTACGGCATTATGGGGAGCATTATGGGGAGGAATTTAAAGGGATGCAATCAGTCCAACTACATGACAGCTGAGAGAGGCTAACAAGATAAGGAACTGAAATTCAAAACAAAGAAAACTCAAGGAGGAGGTTCTGAAAGGCTTCTGTCAGAGCTACTCAGCTGTCTGGTTGTGACAACAGCGGCACTCGCAGTAGTGCTGCAGCATTCTCTCAGCTTTTTCTAGGCCAGTGATGACACAATCATTGGTCACGTGGCCTAGGCGCACCTCAGCTCTATAGAAGTGAATGAGGCAAACTGGCACTGTACTTGTCAAGCTCACAGGAACGCATTAATAGCGTAGCAAAGGGTTGTCTGCTTTTACAAGCTCAGCCTTCTCTTCAAACAGCTGATTGGGGGGTTGCTGAGAGTTAGACCCTCACGGATCTTGACATTTGATCAGAACAAGTGCCAAATTATCTGCCAAATGAGAAGGAAAAACAAACTTCATATTAAAGGGCCACTGAGTTTACATATATCTTTTGATATATTTGTCGAAGAGTCGCTAGAATGAGGAAAGAGAAGTGCTTACATATCATACTCTCTCTCCTCACTGGAGGGGACATCATTGAGACTATAGACTTTCTTTTGAAACTCAGAACTCTGTTATATCAAAAGTTTTAAGAAAACTGAGTGACCCTGACACAGGATATGCAATTGAAAACGAAATCCTGTTTCTTGGGTGATTTGCACAGGATAATGAAAAAATAACTCATTCATTTCTTAAACAGCTGTAGTAAAATGAAAACTGAGCTCTAATTGTCAACTGTGGGCAACAACGACAGTTTTACTGTGAAATTGTTTTGATGAATAAAGCCTGATAAGAATTAGCCTGTACAAACCACACAAGGCAAATAGGGTTCGGTTTTGCTTGAGCTGCTCTATATTAGTGTAATATACAGTGCCTTGCCAAAGTAGTGGTTGCATTACATTCTGGTATTAAAATGGATATTAGGGATTTGTACTATTTGATTTACACAACATACCGGCCACTTTGAGGGTGCAAATAGTTTTACGGTGACAAAATGAATAATTTACAAAATAAATAGAAATTAAGTGGCATGCATTTTTTTTTTACGTCAAAATCAGGAGTGCATCATAAAAGGATAAAGTATAAAGGACGATATGGTTTCTCCTTTTTTGAATTCACCCCTAGTTTTGGGTTCGAAAACTGCATGAAAAAAAAAAATGACCATATGGCTATACCCTAAGTATTAACCCCTTAAAGTCAATACTTTGTGAAGTTCTTTTTTTCTGCAATTACAGATGCAGGTCTCTTGGAGTTTGTCTCTATTAGCTTAGCATATCTAAAAACTGGGTATTGTGTTCCTTCTTCCAAAAAAAACTATTCCAACACCTTCACTTTAGATGGGTTGCTTTTGTGTACAGCAGTCTTAGGCCTCATGCACACGACCGTTGTTTGGGTCCGCATCCGAGCCGCCGTTTTTGTGGCTCGGATGCAGACCCATTCACTTCAATGGGGCTGCAAAAGATGCGGACAGCACTCAGTGTGCTGTCCACATCCGTGGCTCTGTTCCGCGGCCCCGCTAAAAAAATATAACATGTCCTATTCTTGTCTGTGCTTTGCGGACAAGAATAGGCATTTATATTGCAGGCGCCTGTTCCGTTCCGCAAATTGCGGAAGGCAACACGGTCGGCTTCTGTTTTCGCAGATTGTGGACCGCAAAGAAACGGCACGGCCGTGTGCATGAGGCCTCACAGTCAAACCACAGATTCTCAATTGTATTGAAGCCTGGGCTTTGATTAAGCCATTCAGACATTTCAATATTTCCCCATAAACCACATCAATGTAGCTTTAGCAGTATGTTACATCCCAGATTGAACTCTTAGGTAGACTAAAACAAGTTTCCTCAAAAATTGCGTTGTATGTACTGCCATCCATCTTTCCTTCAGTCTTGACCAGTTTTCCTTTTTATGCCTATGAAAGGCATCCGCACAGCATGATGCTGCTATGCGTCATATGAAAATGTTGTCCTTGGAGTAATAAGTAGTGCTTTGATTACACCAGACATAACATTTTCCATGATGGCCATGTGTTTGGGGGGGGGGGGGGGGGGGGGGGTCTGCCACATGATGTTTGGCGGGCTACAGACATGTTTTCTTAGTCCCACTCTGTGGAATGTACAGTGGTCTTATGGACAGAAACTTTGATGTGGAGCAGAGGAATTCTGTGGATCAATGTTATCGTTATTGTCTTCTATGGATCTCCCTGATTAATGCCCTTGATGCCCGGTCTGTGAATTTGCTTTCTCTTGTAGTCGTATCATATTCCTTCCATTTTGGTCATTTTGGAACAAATATGTTGGATGTTCAGAGTTTCAGGTATTTTTACAACATAGCTCCTTGGTCTTGACCTCTTTCACACTAACGTATTGGTTCCGTTCCGTGCATTGGCGACTCAACTTGAATGGATCTGTGATCCATCCGTTATTCTATCTTTTTGCGTAAGTTTCGATTTTTTTACGGCACGGATCTGAACCCCACGGAAGCACTCCGTAGTGCTTCCATCGGGTTACGTTCCGTGCTTCCATTCCGCACCGGATTTGCGGACCGATTCAAGTGAATGGGTCCGCATACGTGATGCAGCATGCACGCGGCCAGTGCCCCGTGTATACCGCCGTATTCGGCCCGCACTTCGGCCGTGTGAAAGAGGTCTAAGGTTGTGTGAGATCTGACAAACTTTAAAAATGTTCTGGTTTTTATTGCACTTACAATAATTTTAAAACATCACAATAGGTAAAATCCTGTTTTGATTTCTTAGTTTCTTTCAGGCAATGCATAGTATGACTTCTCCATCCATAAATTGCCACTGGGAAATCCATTCCATGACGCATGATTATTTATTCAATAAAAACATTTGAAAATAACTCCTAGTGTAAAGTGTATACATACTGTATATCTACTTCCACTTCTACTCCGGCTCTTATCCAGAGGGATTGTACCCCCACTGCATGATTGAAGTGCTAACCCCCACTGCCAGTTCAGGATGGCCGGAACGGCTGTCCTCCCTCCCGCCCTCCACCCTCTCCCCTTGTCCTTTCTCTTTGTCCTTTCCCCACTGTCTGCTCTCTGCTGCTGGACAAACCCCCCCCCCCCCCTTTTCCTCATCGGGCCACTGCTGTAGCAGCGTCCGAATGGTTACCATGGCAGTGTACTGCAGTGTATTGCAGATGCATCAGACCCACTGGATCTTCAAGAACCAAGTGGGTCTGGGTCAAATAAGTGTGGAAAAAAAAAGTTAAAAAACACAATACTTCTAACTATAATATACTGTATATATACAGTTGAAAGAAAACGTATGTGAACCCTTTGGAATGATATGGATTTCTGCGCAAATTGGTCATAAAATGTGATCTGATCTTCATCTAAGTCACAACAATAGACAATCACCGTCTGCTTAAACTAATAACACACAAAGAATTAAATGTTACCATGTTTTTATTGAACACACCATGTAAACATTCACAGTGCAGGTGGAAAAAGTATGTGAACCCTTGGATTTAATAACTGGTTGAACCTCCTTTGGCAGCAATAACTTCAACCAAACGTTTCCTGTAGTTGCAGATCAGACATGCACAACAGTCAGGAGTAATTCTTGACCATTCCTCTTACAGAATGGTTTCAGTTCAAACCAACACACACAGACCAGTACCTGCTGTTTGATTCCCACCATCCTCTAGACCACAAACTGGGAGTCATCCAGACTCTACACCACCAGGCAGACAAAATCCCCACTAGCACAGAGGCCAAGGCGAAGGAACTCAAACACCTCAGAGGGGCACTTAAAACTTGTGGGTATCCAGTTTGGGCCTTTGTCAAAACAGAAGGAAGGAGAAGAGACCACCAAGACTACCAGTAAGGGCGAGAAGCATGACAGACGCAAGAATATGGTTATTCCATATATAGCTGGGGTGTCTGAGAAACTCAAAAGGATTTTTAATAAACATCACATTCCTGTTTGCTTTAAACCCAGCAACACACTGAGGCAACAACTGGTTCACCCCAAAGACCCAACGCCTAAACACAAGATGGACAACATTGTTTACGCAGTCCAGTGCAATGAGGAATGCTCAGAACTGTATATTGGCAAAACAAAACAACAACTACATCAGCGTATGGCCCAGCATAGAAGAGCCAAAACCTCTGGTCAAGATTCAGCTGTGTACTTACATCTAAAAGGAACAGGTCACACCTTTGAAGACAGTCAAGTACGTGTTTTGGATAAGGAGGCCGATTGGTACAAACAAGGCGTGAAGGAGGCCATCTACGTAAAAATGGAGAAGCCAAGCTTGAATAGAGGTGGGGGGTCTAGACATATATTGTCTGCCACGTATAATGCTGTCTTGACACCTTTTTCTGGGAAGTCTTTATCACCTACTGACTCCAATTAGGATAATGGAATCAACACCTTTGACCCAATGCTGGGTCTAATTACCAGATGTGGATTCAGTTACAAATTTATTCCCAGAATTTTTTGTACAATCACTCAGAATTGAGAAAGCTCTTTGGAAGAACGAGTGAAACGTTTTCAAGAAATCTACAGTACGTCCAGTTGCTTTGATTTATTCTTTACAGATATGTTTCAGTTCAGCAAAATTCTTGGGATGTCTGGTGTGAAACGCTTTCTTGAGGTCATGCCACAGCATCTCAATCGGGTAGAGATCAGGACTCTGACTGGGCCACTCACGAAGGCGTATTTTCTTCTGTCGATTTACTTCTATGCTTTGGTCCTGTTGCAACACCCATCTTCTGTTGAGCTTCAGCTGGTGGACCATGTAAACATTCACCTGCACTGTGAATGTTTACATGGTGTGTTCAATAAAAACATGGTAACATTTCATTATTTGTGTGTTATTAGTTTAAGAAAACTGATTTGTCGGATATATAAAGCAAATGCTTTATATAAATATAGAAAAAAAAACGGATCAAAATTAAAATTATGCAAATGATATTGACCTGTGAGATGGACAAAAACATCTCAAAAAGACTTCAATCAAGAACCTGATTATTTTGTGCAATCAGTAAAACAGGGTAGGCAAAAATATAAATGGTTTATTTTACAATAGTTTAAAATTCATCAACATCAATTTTTTATAATATACAATGATATGCAGTACCCAGAATTCACCTCTATATGGTGCCAACAAAACACTACTCAACTAACACAATAATATTATGCAATGCGGCTTTTAAAAAAAAAGATATACAATCAATGGATTATGTGGAAATCTCAATCAAGAAAATGACAGATACAAGCCCTTTCTCTGCCCCAAAATGATGACCAAATCTCAGATAATGGTAGTATTGCAACAAAACTTATACATTATTGGCTTGATATAAAACTAGGGAATATAAAGATTCCCAACAGAGTTTCTCCAAAAGAATCCCCTTTATTCAGTTATATGCATCTTAACTGAAATCAAAAAGAATACTGATGTAGCAACTAACGTTACACGTCCGCAAATGAGAGGGTATCTGGCTAAGTTTCAAGCCAATTAATTTAGATCAATACTATATAAAACAAAAATATACATTACCCAAGGGTTAAGTGATGTGCAGAGTCTTGGGGCAGCCAGCTCTCAAGAGTTTTTCCCGATAATCCAAATGTTTTTCACGAGATCTATAATCCAAATGTTTTTTTTTTTCTCTTTCTCTTTTTCTTTTTGGGGCTGGTTTCTTAACCCAAATGTTATCAGATGAACACACCCTCCTAGTCTGGAACTTTCCAATCATTTTTTCTTCACATTAGATCTATGTTTGTTGAGTCGATTGCGCAGGGTCTGGATGGTACGCCCTACATAACGGAGATTAAAGGGACAAGTGATAAGGTAAATAATATTGGATGATCCACAATTTAGTTCGTCTTTAATTTTAAAAGATTCCTCATTTAGGCCAAAAAAAGTGGTGGTAATGTTTAAAGTTTTTTTGGCCTAAATGAGGAATCTTTTAAAATTAAAGACGAACTAAATTGTGGATCATCCAATATTATTTACCTTATCACTTGTCCCTGTAATCTCCGTTATGTAGGGCGTACCATCCAGACCCTGCGCAATCGACTCAACAAAAATAGATCTAATGTGAAGAAAAAATTCCTCCAGCATAGCATCTCCAGACATGCTACTGTCCACCATCAAGGTTCGTTTTTTGGATTCACGGTGACCCCGATTGAGCAAGTCCGATCAAACGGATATAATATAATCCATATTTTGAGAAAACGTGAGATGTTTTGGATCTACAAATTAAACTGTTTGAAACCATATGGCCTGAACGAGGCCTTTGAAATTAATTTGTGAATTCTAGTCTTCCCTCTTCCTTTTTCATTTCATACCAATAACAGATAATCATCATTTTTCACTAATTATCTCTCCACTACACTAATTAACAAACTATACATAACTGTGTCATTCTACAAACCAGACATTAGAATTAAGTAGCAATTATATTTAAACTATTGTCTGGATATCCTGCTTTTGTTGCTACCCTATTAAATGAATAGATGTGGTTTTTCATCCTTTTTAAACTTTTTATCTATTCATTTAATTTATTTTCAATTAGTTTATGCTTTAGATCAGCAGCAGCTTGGAATCAATATATTATAATTATAAATATATTTTAGATCCCCCAAAGATTTTATTATATCTTAACATCATCTGAATCATCCGATATATAATTTTATTCATTTCACATTTTTCATTTTACATTTATATTGCCTCAGTCTGAAATTACGTCCTCTTAATAGGTCCTAATGCGGTAAGCCAGTGCAATATGAATGTACTGCCAAGTCCCTTAGCATCTAGCCGGTGCAGTACGAACACATCGCACTCCAAGTCAGTCCGGCCCGACATTTCCCTTCCCTGACGTAGCCTCAGCGTCCAGTTACTAGGAGACGGAGCGTGACGTCATCCTACACACAATCGGCGGCTCCCTCAAGTAACCGCCCCCTGCATTCAGTAGCTGCTCCCTCCTCCATAGACGCCTGCGGTCTCCTATTGGTGGCGGTCACATGGTATCGTCATGTGACCGCACCACATGACCTATTAAGGTCCTGCATCCACTGCATTCTCACATAGAATAACGATTGCATTTTATTAGTTAAACAAATCGTAACATTTTGAAGGATCTCCCATTGGTAGGGACACTTAAGCCACATATTAACAAACGATTCTAAAAACATTTGAGTTGTTTTAATCTTTCTGTATACCTAGCTCTGAGAGCCTATTCAGCACCGCCTATTGACCCGCCTTTACCCCGCCCCCTGTGTGTTTTTTGGCGGTTTTCTATTGTATTTAAATATATGCATTTTTATTTATATGTATGCAAGACATTCTGTACCTGAGGAAGGGGTTAAACCCCTAAACGCGTTGTACTACTTTGCCTGAATAAACGAGCATCGATATTACTCCAACCTTTGGGTGATTTTGCGCCGTGGGATTCTTTTATCTCTTTTATTTGAATCACTGGCCTTCTGCGGGATTCCAGGCATCCCTGAACAGGAGCATCCATCCCGGGCTGCACATCATCCGTTGCAAGGAGTTTATGGGAATTCGTTTTATGTCCTCATTAGAGTTGTGCCTAAATCAGCACAACTCCATCAGGTGAGCCTCCCCAGTGGAGATACCTATTTTATATATTTCCTAACTTTATTACCCTATGGTGCGCCATTCTTTTTTGTTCTCTAGTGGAACGACGCCTGTTTTCCGATAATGTCCCGTTGATGTCATTGAAGGTTTCTTCCTCCACCCAGCCACGTACAACACCAAGGGTCCCCGAAAGGGGAAGTGAATAGATTTTTCGAATGGGGAGATGGTTAAAAAAAAATACTTTGTTTGAATCCACGCCACGGTCACTGCATCTGCGCCGTGCAATTTACTGTCACACCCGATATGAGTGGTATTTTCTGTAGTACTATTCTCATCAGTTTAATCCTTGTTACGTCCCATATCAGGGATTGCCTTTTGTGATAAAAAATTTAGGCCGGGTACCTTCGACTGCCTTCACAGTGACAGACCAAACTCTGATACACCAAACTGAATTGATTTTAGGAACCGGGAGATGTAAAAAGCAGCTTGGTCGGTCCTCTTAATCCCAAGTTGGGGAACTGCGCGTGCACGGAGCAATGTGCTGTGACACCCTATATGAGTGGTGTCTTAACTAGTATTATTCCTATCAGTTTAATCCCTGTTACGTCCCCTATCCGGGACGTGTGTCGAATTGATTAATCATTGTAAAATAAAACGACATCCTGAAATAATTTTTTTCTGAGCTCTTTGTATACTTGCTTTGTATTGGAATTGATGGGGATTTTTTAAATTGTCTGCATTATTTCTAATAAACTATTAAGAGACTTTTTAAATTTTATGTATTAAAAACCAATACAACTTAAAAAAAAAAAAAAAGTTTTTTCTATGAATTTATCCAGCCGATCGCTTTTAGTCTGATCATAATGAAGCAACGTCCTTATCAGGGGTGTGGCAACATTGCCAACACACTCAGAGGTGATGATCGCTTCATTGAGATACGCAAGCCCCTTCACCACAACAAGGTACCGATCACGAAGGGGAATTGACACATGTATGTGCCTTTTTTTTGTTTTGTTTTTGCAGCCACAGTGCAGCACTAGAGGCCAGAAAAATAGGTATGTACACATGCCTGAAAAATTAGGTATTGTTGCAGCAGCTGCTGTAGCAGCGGCCGGAAAAATTGATGTTTTCCAGGCAGAACGGTGACTAAAACATTGTGACTTTGAACCCTAGTTGGTGGCAGAGAATTCACGAAAGTCTTCCGGTATGCAGACATTAAATACAGCAGCGTGGGGACCATTTTGAGGCCAAGGCATGTCATCAGGCCTTTTGTTAGTCAAACGTATCCCCCACTGTCAGTCCCTTCGGGATCCATGCCTCATTCATCTTAATGAAGGTGAAGTAATCAACACTCTTTTGACCGAGGCGACTTCTTTTGTCAGTGACAATGCCTCCTGCTGCACTGAAGGTCCTTTCTGACAGGACACTTGAAGCGGGGCAGGCCAGAAGTTCTATCACAAACTGGGATAGCTCAGGCCACAGGTCAAGCCTGCACACCCAGTAGTCAAGGGGTTCATCGCTCTGCAGAGTGTCGATATCTGCAGTTAAGGTGAGGCAGTCTGCTACCTGTCGGTCGAGTCGTTCTCTAAGGCTGTGGCGATGTGTAGGACTGAAAAAGCTCTGCATGTCCTCCATCAACAACACATCTGTAAAGCGTCCTGTCCTTGCCGCCGTGGCCGTGGTAGGAGGAGGATTACTTTCACCTCTTCCCCTGTTAGATTCCTGTTGTGCTGTGACATCCCCCTTATAAGCTGTGTAAAGCATATTTTTTTTGTTTAGTTTTGAACTGCTGCATCCTTTCTGACTTTCGGTAAATTGGCAACATTTCCGACACTTTCTGCTTATACCGGGGGTCTAGTAGCGTGGCCACCCAGTACAGGTCGTTCTCCTTCATCCTTTTTATACAAGGGTTCCCTCAACAGACATGACAGCATGAAAGACCCCATTTGCACAAGGTTGGATGCCGAGCTACTCATTTCCCGTCCCTCGTCCTCACTGATGTCATTGACGATTTGTTCTTCCCCCCAGCCACGTACAACACCATGGGTCCCAGATAGGTGACAACAATGAGCACCCTGGGATGCCTGCTGTGGTTGGTCTTCCTCCTCCTCCTCCTCCTCAAAGCCGCATTCCTCCTCTGACTCCTCTTCCTTATACCCCTCTTGCAGCGTTGCCGCAGGTCCGGCAAGCGATGATGACAAGGCTGTTTCTGGTGGTGATGGTAACCACAACTCTTTCTCTTCATGCTCATCTACAGCCTGATCCAGCACTCTTCGCAGGGCACACTCCAGGAAGAACACAAATAGAATGAGGTCGCTGATGGTGCCTTCGGTGCGACTGACTAGGTTTGTCACCTCCTCAAAAGGACGCATGAGCCTACAGGGATTGCGCATGAGCGTCCAGTAACGTGGCAAAATAATTCCCATAATTCCCAGCTCCACAGAGGCTGTTCTAGCACCCCAGTCATACAAATTCTAATTGACGTCTTTTTCTTGTTGGAGCAGGCGGTCGAACATTAGGAGTGTTGAATTCCAACATGTCGGGCTGTCACAAATCAAGCGCCTCACTGGCATGTTGTTTCGGCGCTGAATGTCTGAAAAGTGCGCCACGGCCGTGTAGGAACGCCTGAAATGGCCACACACCTTCCTGGCCTGCTTGAGGACGTCCTGTAAGCCTGGGTACTTAGACACAAAGCGTTGTACGATGAGATTGAATACATGTGCCATGCACGGCACATGTGACAACTTGCCCAAATTCAATGCCACCAACAAATTGCTTTCATTGTCACACACCACTTTGCCAATCTCCAGTTGGTGCGGGGTCAGCCACTGATCCACCTGTGCGTTCAGGGCGGACAGGAGTGCTGGTCCGGTGTGGCCTTCTGCTTTAAGGCAAGTCAACCCCAAGACAGCATGACACTGTCGTATCCGGGATGTGGAATAGCTGGGGGGGATTCAGTTGATGTGCAGCCAGAAGCCGCAGCAGAAGAGGACTCAGCCGAGAAGGTTATGGAAGAGGATGGAGTAGAGGAGGTGGCAGTAGGCCTGCCTGCAAGTCGTGGCGGTGTCACCAACTCCGCTGCAGAGCCACGCATTCCATGCTTGGCAGCCGTCAGCAGGTTGACCCAATGCGCAGTGTAGGTGATATACTCGCCCTGACCGTGATTTGCAGACCAGGTATCAGTGGTCAGATGGACCCTTGTCCCAACACTGTATGCCAGAGATGCCATGACTTCCTTTTCTATCACTGAGTAGAGGTTTGGGATTGCCTTTTTTGAAAAAAAGATTCGTCCGGGTACCTTCCACTGTGTTGTCCCAATAGCGACAAACTTTTTGAAGGCCTCCGACTCCACCAGCTGGTATGGTAAAAGCTGGCGGGCTAAGAGTTCCGTCCAGCCAGCTGTCAGACGCCGGGCAAGGGGGTGACTCTGTGACATTGGCTTCTTACGCTCAAACATTTCCTTTACAGACACCTGATTGTGGGCAGATGAGCTGGAACTGCTGAAGGCGAGAGGCGGAGTGGCTGGTGGTTGAGAGGGGGCAAGGAGGACAGCAGTGATTGACGTGGCTGAAGATGCTGGACCAGGAGGAGGATGGTGGCTTTGAGCTTGTGTGCTGCTTCTACTTGTCATCATGTGTTGATCCCATAGGCGTTTGTGATGTGCGATCATGTGCCTTCGCAAAGCAGTTGTACCAAGGTGGGTGTCGGGTTTCCCACAACTCAGTTTCTTTTGGCACAGGTTGCAAATGGCATCGCTGTTGTCAGAGGCAGACACACAAAAAAATTGCCACACTGCTGAGCTTTGCAATGACGGCATTCTGGTGGTGGCAACAGCATGCGTTGATTGGCATGCTGTCAGGCTGACCCCTGGTGCCGATACAGCTGCATTCCAGCACTTTATCATTGCCCAAAGGAAATAGTAGGCAGCGAAAAAAAGAGTTGACTGACAAGGCAGGGTTCCAAACACAAGCAGGGATTGCTGACAACATATTATGTTTAGATTTAATTGACATTCTTTTAGGTCATATTCATAATGGCATAGATTTGACATAAGCAAGTTCACTTTGAAGCTTCAAGAAAATATGCAGCAGAAATCCCAGCAGTAACCAGGATTCCTGCCATTGATAGGCCAGCAAATCCGCATGTGGATTAACCTTCTAAGGCTGCTTTCACACTAGCGTTCGCTGGTCCGCTCGTGAGCTCCGTTTGAAGGAGCTCACGAGCGGACCCGAACGCAGCCGTCCAGCCCTGATGCAGTCTGAATGGAGCGGATCCGCTCAGACTGCATCAGTCTGGCGGCGTTCAGCCTCCGCTCCGCTCGCCTCCGCACGGACAGGCGGACAGCTGAACGCTGCTTGCAGCGTTCGGGTGTCCGCCTGGCCGTGCGGAGGCGTGCGGATCCGTCCAGACTTTAAATGTAAGTCAATGGGGACGGATCCGTTTGAAGATGCCACAATGTGGCTCAATCTTCAAGCGGATCCGTCCCCCATTGACTTTACATTGAAAGTCTAGACGGATCCGTACTAGGCTATTTTCACACTTAGCTGTTATATGCTAAAAATAATGCAGACTGATCCGTTCTGAACGGAGCCTCCGTCTGCATTATTATGAGCGGATCCGTTCAGAACGGATCCGCCCGAACGCTAGTGTGAAAGTAGCCTAACTCGTCTCCTCCTTCTCTCTGTCTCCCCTTCTCAACTTTCCCCCTCTTCTTCTCTTCGAGCAGGCACCCACGTGGCATCCACGGACACCGTCATCAACCACTTCACTTTTATCTGACACCTCAGCAAAGGAAGCAGCAGCGGGTACAACATCATCATCATCACACTGTACGTCCATGTGTGTAATGCTGCCTGACTGAGACATACCCCTGTTATGTGGTTGCGCAATAATGGTTATGCATCACTAATTTCATCCAACTGATGTGTAAATAACTCCTCTGAGGGATCAAGTGAAGCCGCTGTGGTTGTAGTTGTGGTGGTGGTGGCGACGGGCGGGAGAATGGTAACTTGAGAGCAGGTGACCAAAGCTGAGCTGGAGGAGGATGGTGCGTCAAGGTTCTTAGCGGAAGCTGTTGAAGATTGGGTGTCCTGTGTAAGCCAGTCAACTATTTTCTCCGAATTTTTTGGGTTCAGGGTACGTGGCCTCTGAACACTGGGCATTATTCCAGGGCCAGTGGAAATCACAGCACCATGACCACGATGAACCCTGCAGGGTGGCCTGCCTCTCCCTGTCATTTTTTTTTTTTTTTAGATAAGTGGTACTGTGCATACAAGGTACTGTGCCACCCTATATAAGTGGTGGGCAGTGGGCCCCCCGGCCCCTCCCTCTATTGTAATAATTTGTTGGTGGCCAGTGTGCGCCCCCCTTCCTCCCTCTATTGTAATAATTTGTTGGTGGCACAGTGTGCGCCCCCCCCATCGGCCCCCCTCCCTCTATAGCATTAACAACATTGGTGGCCAGTGTGCGGCCTCCCTTCTCTCCCCCCCCCCCCCATCATTGGTGGCAGCGGAGTTCCGATCGGAGTCCCAGTTTAATCGCTGGGGCTCTGATCGGTAACCATGGCAACCAGGACGCTACTGCAGTCCTGGTTGCCATGGTTACTTAGCAATAGTACAATAGTAGAAGATTCATACTTACCTGCTGGCTGCTGCGATATTAGTGTCCGGCCGGGAGCTCCACCTACTGGTAAGTGACAGGTCTGTGCGGCGCATTGCTAAATGAACTTTCACTTACCAGTAGGTGGAACTCCTGGCTGGACACAGACATCGCAGTTCCCAGGTAAGTATGAATCTTTTACTATTGTACTATTGCTAAGTAACCATGGCAACCAGGGCTGCAGTAGCGTCCTGGTTGCCATGGTTACCGATCGGAGCTGCCACCAATGATGGGGGGGTAGGGGGGGGGATAGGAGGCCGCACACTTGCCACCAACGAATTATTACAATAGAGGGAGGGAGGGGGGGCCGCACCGGCCTCCAATGATATTCAAACTGGGGAGGGGAAGGGGGTCTGCCCCCTGCTGCCTGGCAGCCCTGATCTCTTACAGGGGGATATGATAGTACAATTAACCCCTTCAGGTGCGGCACCTGAGGGGTTAATTGTGCTGATCACGGCCCCCTGTAAGAGATCGGGTGCTGCCAGGCAGCAGGGGGCAGTCATGTACGTTTTCACAATCTAACTCATATCCGACAGTATATTCTAACATAGAGGCGTTCCCATGGTAATGGGGACGCTTCAAGTTAAAATATACCATCGGATTGGAGAAAACTCTGATCCAATGGTATAAACGGGACTCCATACTTTACATCGACACCAAAAATCAAGGAAGACCCACGGACGAAAAAACGGTCACGGATCACAAACCTACGGACCCAGTTTATGCGGACCGTGAAAAAATACTGTCGTGTGCATGAGGTCTTTATCACAGAAAAATATTAAATATAATTTTTTTTATCTGCAAGGTATTTGAGTGAGTGACACCGTGTAATGGTATAAGTGTAACGGCCTAGCCGGCCAGGGAGAGTGGTAACTTGAGAGCAGGTGACCAAAGCTGAGCTAGAGGAGGATGGTGCGTCAAGGTTCTTAGCGGAAGCTGTTGAAAATTGGGTGTCCTGTGTAAGCCAGTCAACTATTTTCTCCGAATCTCTGGGGTTCAGGGTACGTGGCCTCTGAACACTGGGCATTATTCCAGGGCCAGTGGAAATCACAGCACCACGACCACGACGGCCCCTGCGGGGTGGCCTGCCTCTCCCTGTCATTTTTTTTTTAGATAAGTGGTACTGTGCGTACAAGGTACCGTGCCACCCTATATAAGTGGTGGGCACAGTACAGTCTGTGTGGGCCTGACACACAGGCCTGCAACTGTGATTACATCACAAAAAATATGAAATATATATTTTTTTTATTTGCAAGGTATTTGAGTGAGTGACACCCTGTAACGGTCTGAGTGGAGGCCTAGCCAGTGGCCACAATACAGTCTGTGTGGGCCTGACACACACTGGCTTGCAAATGTGATTATATCACAGAAAAATTTTAAATAGAATTTTTTTTTATCTGTAAGGTATTTTCTCTCACACACGGGCAGCCAGGCAACTGCAAATATAAATTTATATATATATATATATATATATATATATATATATATATATATATATATATTACATACAGGGAGTGCAGAATTATTAGGCAAGTTGTATTTTTGAGGATTAATTTTATTATTGAACAACCACCATGTTCTCAATGAACCCAAAAAACTCATTAATATCAAAGCTGAATATTTTTGGAAGTAGTTTTTAGTTTTAGCTATTTTAGGGGGATATCTGTGTGTGCAGGTGACTATTACTGTGCATAATTATTAGGCAACTTAACAAAAAACTAATATATACCCATTTTAATTATTTATTTTTACCAGTGATACCAATATAACATCTCAACATTCACAAATATACATTTCTGACATTCAAAAACAAAACAAAAACAAATCAGTGACCAATATAGCCACCTTTCTTTGCAAGGACACTCAAAAGCCTTGGATTTTGTTAGTGTTTTGATCTGTTCACCATCAACATTGCGTGCAGCAGCAACCACAGCCTCCCAGACACTGTTCAGAGAGGTGTACTGTTTTCCCTCCTTGTAAATCTCACATTTGATGATGGACCACAGGTTCTCAATGGGGTTCAGATGAGGTGAACAAGGAGGCCATGTCATTAGATTTTCTTCTTTTATATCCTTTCTTGCCAACCACGCTGTGGAGTACTTGGACGCGTGTGATGGAGCATTGTCCTGCATGAAAATCATGTTTTTCTTAAAGGATGCAGACTTCTTCCTGTACCACTGCTTGAAGAAGTTGTCTACCAGAAACTGGCAGTAGGACTGGGAGTTGAGCTTGACTCCATCCTCAACCCGAAAAGGCCCCACAAGCTCATCTTTGATGATACCAGCCCAAACCAGTACTCCACCTCCACCTTGCTGGCGTCTGAGTCGGACTGGAGCTCTCTGCCCTTTAGCAATCCAGCCACGGGCCCATCCATCTGGCCCATCAAGACTCACTCTCATTTCATCAGTCCATAAAACCTTAGAAAAATCAGTCTTGAGATATTTCTTGGCCCAGTCTTGATGTTTCAGCTTGTGTGTCTTGTTCAGTGGTGGTCGTCTTTCAGCCTTTCTTACCTTGGCCATGTCTCTGAGTATTGCACACCTTGTGCTTTTGGGCACTCCAGTGATGTTGCAGCTCTGAAATATGGCCAAACTGGTGGCAAGTGGCATCTTGGCAGCTGCACGCTTGACTTTTCTCAGTTCATGGGCAGTTATTTTGCGCCTTGGTTTTTCCACACGCTTCTTGCGACCCTGTTGACTATTTTGAATGAAACGCTTGATTGTTCGATGATCACGCTTCAGAAGCTTTGCAATTTTAAGAGTGCTGCATCCCTCTGCAAGATATCTCACTATTTTTGACTTTTCTGAGCCTGTCAAGTCCTTCTTTTGACCCATTTTGCCAAAGGAAAGGAAGTTGCCTAATAATTATGCACACCTGATATAGGGTGTTGATGTCATTAGACCGACACCCCTTCTCATTACAGAGATGCACATCACCTAATATGCTTAATTGGTAGTAGGCTTTCGAGCCTATACAGCTTGGAGTAAAACATGCATAAAGAGGATGATGTGGTCAAAATACTCATTTGCCTAATAATTCTGCACTCCCTGTATATTCTAACATAGAGGCGTTCCCATGGTGATGGGGACGCTTCAAGTTAAGATATACCATCGGATTGGAGAAAACTCTGATCAGATGGTATAAAAGGGACTCCAGACTTTACATTGACCATATTGTGTTAACGTCAAACGGATCCGTCCCTATTGACTTGCATTGTAATTCAGGACGGATCCATTTGGCTCCGCACGGCCTGGCGGACACCAAAACGACTTTTTTTTCATGTCCGTGGATTCTCCAAAAATCAAGGAAGACCCACGGACGAAAAAACGGTCACGGATCACGGACCTACGGACCCCGTTTTTGCGGACTGTTAAAAAAAACGGTCGTGTGCATGAGGCCTAACAGCGATTTCCACAACACCCCGTCCCCTTAACAGTGTTCTCTACAGTAATCTGCCATTTAACACTGACCTCCATAGCGGACTGTCCCCTTAACTGTGACCTCCACAGTAGTCTGCCCCTAGGGTGGCCAAAGGTCCGGTTTTAAGCAGGACAGTCCAGCTTTCAGACTCCTAGTCCTCCGTTCGGCACAGGACCTGGATGAACACAGGGATGTTCTATTGAACAGCTAACTCTCAGACAGCAGCACTGTTTTTTTGTTTTGTAAATTCTTTATTTATGAAGAATTTTCATTATAAAGACAAGGTTACATGACATGTTCAGAAGACAATAGAAATTAAGGCATAGAGATAGCCAACAGACCACCTGGGTGGACAGTCCCCACACAAGTAGACAAAAATCATAAATCAAAAGATGCAAAACAATTTAGTCAATGTAGGCATGCAAGCGAAACATAACATGTCAGTTTAGGAAGAGATGCATATTATCCATTATCTAAGCACTGGATCGATGTTATATGAATACAATATCCACCTAGCTCCTGAGATTCGATAGAAGTGTCAAAACAGTAACGAACAACATTAACATGTGTCCGTTAGGATGCCTGAAAAATCCAGGAACGCAGTTATTATGCATATATCAAAGTGAGTGAGGTATGTAAGCAACCTAGTACATGTTAGGGTAACACTGAATAGAGCATATATGTTCTAGTAAATGGGTATCAAGTATCTGGAATGTGAAAAGAGAAGTAGGAGTCCCACTCTAGCATGGCCTGTGAAGGTCAGGCCAAACGAATGCGTGAGAGAGGGTAAGTAGATAAATTCTTCGGAGTAAGTGTGGAGAGCTTAAGTTCCTAGATAGGAATTGTGGAATTTCAACCATGGTTGCCATGTCTTTAGGAATGCATATCTATTACTCTTTTCCCAACTCACCATTTCTTCCATAATGCACATCTGATGGGTTTTCTCTACCCATTCTTTCATAGTAGGAGATTCTGAGCTCTTCCATCTGGTGGGGATAATATATTTAGCTGCAGCTATCATGTATGTGGCTAAACTACTAGAGGAGGGCCTAAATTCACTCTGAGGCAGCCATAACAAGACAAGAGCTGGAGTTAGCGAGATCTTGGAACCGCAAACTCTGTTGATGGTTCGTTCTATTTCAGACCAGAAGTCTGAGATTTTTCTACAAGACCACCAAATGTGAGAGATGGAACCCCTTTCCTCTTGGCATCTCCGGCACCTGTCTGATGGAGAGAGATGGGCTCTATGAAGAAAATCAGGGGTCTTGTACCACCTTGATAAAATCTTGAAGGAGTTCTCTTGAATGCGAACACATCTCGAAAAACCATGTGAGTTTTTCCAAGATCATCCCAACATCTTCATCGGAGAGGGATATCTGAAGCTCCCTTTCCCATGCCCTTAAGTAAAAAGGCCTCTCTATTGAAGAATCAAGTATCAGTTGAGAATACATCTTTGAAAGAGTTTTTTTTGGGGGGGGGGCGGGGGACGGCAGCAGAGTGTAGTTTTCAAGCCAAGTAGGATCTTTAAGCGACTTTTCACACACTTTCTTGTATTTTTTGCAGCATAATTTGAGATCTAGTTCTACTAGTCTAGACCATAAATGCCCGGGTACTAGGGTTTGGGCCTTGGTTAGAAATTCTGAGAGGACTTTGGTTCCAGTCAGATCAGAAATCCTGAGTTCATCTAAGTGTAACCAAGCTCTATGGAAATCTCCCATCCCCTTGTTAAGGAAAAACGGAAGGGCGGAAAGGGGAGCTATAGGTGAAAGTTTGTTGGTAGACATTGATAGAGCCTCGGCCTTACCACAAACCTGGAACATACATCGAGTTAGGGCGCTAAGGGAGGTTTTGTCTTTTTTAGTCGGTGCGTGAACCCAGAGTCGGTGCAAGGCTTTGTCACCCAAAAAAGCCTTCTCAAGGTCAACATGTAGGGCTTTGTTATGTGGCCTAGCCAGCTCAACCCATCTTTCCAGCTGAATAGCGTGTAGGTATGTTTTTAAGTCAGGAAGGGACAATCCACCTTTGTTATGTTTTTTAATGAGGAGAGAATAAGCCAGTAGAGTTTTTTTGTTGGACCATAGGAATCTACTAAATAAGGAACAGAATTCAGAGATGAATTTATTCGACAGCGGTATAGGTAGACATCTCAGGGTATAAAGAATCTGTGGTAGGGCATATGTGGACAACAGATTTTTCTTACCCAACCACGAGAGGAAGGGGAGTTTAATGGATGCCAGGTAGGATTTAATTTTGCTAAATAAGGGGGCATTGTTGAGTCTAAATAAACGGGAGGGATTTGCTGGAATCATTATCCCCAAGTGTTTAATAGCCTCTTTTGGCCATTGGAAGGGGGTACATTTTTTGATCCCCAAGATGTGTGTCTGCGGGGCTGTAATGTTTAGTATCTCAGATTTATCATAGTTGACCTTGAAATTGGAGATCTCTCCAAATTCTGAGAATCTTAATTACCTCAGGGATTGCAACCTTAGGATTTGTTAAGAAGAGAAGCAGGTCATCCGCAAAGGCTGCTTATGAGTGAGTTCTGCCTCCTACCTTCAACCATCTAATGGACTCTGAAGTCCTTAATTTGCATAGTAGCAGTTCCAGGGATAAGAAATAATGCTGGAGAGAGGGCAGCCCTGCCTCGTCCCATTGGAGATTTGAAATGGGGATAGAGAACCATTGACCAGGACTCTTGCTGAGGGGTGTGAGTAGAGCGAGAAAATGGCTGATATGAACGAGGGCGGGAAATCAAAGTGACGTAGCGCTCTTTCCATGAAAGCCCAATTGACCCTGTCAAACGCTTTTTCAGCATCTCTACCTAGCAGTGTCAATGGGATGTTGTGATGTTTAGCATAATATATGGCATGTAGGACTCTACTCACGTTATGTTTGCCTTCTCGGCCTTTAACAACGCCTACTTGCTCCTCACCTATGAGCTTAGGTAGTAGCTTAGCTATTCTATGGCTTAGAAGCTTAGCCCATATTTTAACGTCAACGTTGAGCAGGGATATTGGTCTATAGCTACTTCATTTGGCGGGGTCTTTTCCTTCTCTGGGAATAACTGTTATGTGAGCAATTAATGATTGTGGTGGGAGGGACTTTCCGTTTAGGAGGGAATTGCATAAGTTTACTAGTTGTGGGGCAAGAGTGCTTTTAAATTTTTTATAATAAACCATGGGCAGGCCATCAGGTCCAGGGCATTTCCCGGAGGGGATGCTCGCTAAGATATCTAGTATTTTTTACTGTCACTGGGGAGAGCAACATATTTTTTTCCTCAGTTGCTAGGGTCGGGACATTTATTTCTTTTAGGAAAGTGTCAATTTTGGATAGTATACGGTTTGGATCGTCGGATTTTAGGTTGTAGAGGTCTGAATAAAATCTAGCAAACTCTTCTGCTATGGCAGGGGTGTTAGTTAGCTGAGGACCCTTGTCAGATTTAATACTAGCAATAAAGGCTTTGTCTCTTTGACCCTTGATCATCTGAGTAAGTAGTTTAGAACCTCTATCACCGTGAACATAAAGCTTATATTTAGCTGATCTAAGGGCTTTGGCCGATTTAATGTTTAACAAATCCTTCAGTTGGCATCTTAGCTTAATAATGTCATTATAATAGGTTTCTGAGGGGTCCTTTTTGTTGATATTTTCTAGGGCGGAAATTTGTGCTAAAATTGAGTCTATATTAAGTGCTCTTTTCTAACGCACCCAGGAACCTAGGGAAATAAGTTCACCCCTAATGTAAGCCTTGTGGGCTTCCCATATCATAGCCATATCTATAGAGGGAGAACTGTTAAGTTCAAAAAAGGTCTTAAGCTTCTCTTCTAGCTTACGCCTATCATTTTCGTTTTCTAACAGGGTTTCGTTTAGTCTCCAAGACCAATCTTTAGGGGGTAGACCTTTCAACTGTATCACCAGAGAGACAGGGGCGTGGTCTGAAACAGTGATCTGTCCGATGGTGGAGGACACAATCTTATCTAGTACATGGTTAGAGATAAAAAAAAGTCCAACCGCTGGTAGGATCTATGGACCGCTGAGAAGAACGTGTAGTCCTTGTCACTAGGGTGAGACAGCCTCCAGGTGTCCGTAATTTGGTGTGCAGCTAATGCTTTGCGTAGCGAACGGAGTTGTGCAGTGGAGTATTTAGGTACTTTAGAGGTAGAGTCCATAGGGTGGTCAAGAACCAGGTTTAGATCTCCCCCTAGGATCAAAAACCCTTCTCTGAAATCCCGTAGTGAGCTTAATATCTTAATTAGCCAAGGTATTTGCCCAGAGTTAGGGGCATACACATTAGCTAAGGTCACCTTGCTACCATATAAAGTGCCTTTTAGGAACAGGTATCTACTTTCAGGATCAATATATTGCCCATGAAGCTGAAAGGGGGTATTAGCTCTGAATCCTATGGAAACACCTCTAGAGTCTGATGAGTGGGAGCTGTGGAACCATTTTGTATAGTGTTTGGTGAAAAGGTGTGGGATATGGTTGTTCCTGAAGTGCGTCTCCTGTAGGAACAGTAGGTCTGCTCTCTCTCTCCTTAGCATGTGGAAGACCTGACTTCTCTTTTGAGGGACATTAAGCCCATTTACATTCAGAGACGTTACCTTTAAAGGATCCATGGCAAAGGAAAAGAATCGCATTCCGGTAAGGCAATTACATATGGACACAGGACCCATCCGAACAAACTATACATAGGGTATAAAATAACAAAATCGAGCGTGTTAATACTCATAGAAGAACCTCCTACAAGGGAGGATACAGAAGAGGGACAGGAACATAAGGACAATACAAGACAGCAGGAGGGGGGTGGGGTGAATAGGGAGAGAATAAATGAAATGAGAGTGTAGTAGAGAGGGAGGAGGAAAACTGAAGTACAGAAAGCCTGTACGAGCTCCCACAGCACAGCTTAAAGGGATAGACCAGGAGGAGGGAGGGAGTAGATAAAAGGAAAAGAGAGACATGCTTCATGCTTATATCTCAGGAAATAGCTCGCCCCCACCTCCCAGCGTCAAACACTGTGGGTTCCCACAAAATGACCATAGAGGTGTCCCATTACCTTCATGGGACTCACCTCAAGGGTTAAGTGGAGGATAGACAGAGGGTCATACAATAATAAAAACATAGCCTGAAATGCAGCGGCCTCTATCTTGACTACTATACTGATTGATAGGAGACAGATTGATAAGAGACTGCATCTCGTCACTGCCACCTTGTTCGGAACAAACTGCCCTTGCTTTTGATGTTGGGTTAAATGAGTTAACCATGTGGTGGCAGTGGCGGGGTTAACAGTCTAAGACAGGCCATACGATATACAATCTGGGCCTTCAGCATAAACTAGACCTGAAAAAGAAAGAACAGTTTAACAAGCATTGCGATACCGGTGTGTTACCGGGTTCGTTCCGCAATTAGGTAATAATCAACAATATTGCAGACAGGTTCAAGTGTCCTGAAGCTCTGCCTGACGCTTCTTTGCCTGGGGTGACTTGAACTTTTTAGCGACTCGCCAATCTTCAAAAGCAGGTAATGTAGGCATCTTCATTTCACTGGGAATGTCCAAGGGCTCCACTTGTAAGGCTTCCCACATTTTGCTGAGGTCGTCGGGGTGACAAATGGTGATTTGCTTCCCATTCACGGTGGCGCATAGGCCAAATGGAAAAAGCGAGCGCAAGGGGTGACGTCTCTCCCGTAGGATGTCGGTGAGTGGCTTGAGTTGTCTCCTCTTGGCTAGGGTACTTGCAGCTAGATCTTGGAAAAGCTGGATTTTACGGTCCTCAAGCGAAATGTCCCCTTTGTGCCGAGCGGCAGTCAAAATGGCGGCGGTATCTACATAACTAAGTAAGCCGCAAACAATGTCGCATGGCGGGGCATCTGGCGGTGGTTTGGGCCTAAGGGCCCTATGGGCTCTCTCTATAACTATCGTTTTTGCCCAGTCTCGTCCGAGAAGTGCCAAAAAAATTTCACTGACCGTGTCGAGTATGTCATCCCTCTGCACACTTTCAGGGACTCCTCTTATTCGGATGTTCTTCCTTCGGCTCCTGTTTTCCTGGTCTTCCAGGTGCAGGAAAGCTGTGTTCAGTTGCTCCCGGATTTCTTCTACTTTCGACTGCATTGCACGGCTGTGCTTAGTCAGGGCCATTTGAGAATCTTCTAGAGCCGCCACTCTATGTCCCGTTTGTTTGATCTCCGATTTTATGGCGGAGAGTTCTTTCATGACGGGCTCAAATGTGAGGGTCAGGGACTCCTTGAGAAAGGCTCTGGAGATGGGAATCGAGCCTAGCGCGCTGTGTGTCTCAGACACGGCAAGAGAGCCTTCATCATCAGAGTCCTCTGTGTATGCCATAGTGGCTGCAGCCTCCTGCGCCATCTTAGATCTTGCGGCCGGCGAGGACAGCTTCTTTTTCAAGTATTTGTCTAGATCCGACTGCCCTCTGGCATGTCTAGGCGTTGTCTGGGTCTCCTTAGCTTTGTCTTTGTTAAGTTTCCCCATAGTAAGTTAGGGTGGGAACCCGTAAAATAGCTAATTACTGGTGCTGCTGTGAGGCGCTCACGGGTCAAGCAGCCATTTCCTGATACGGCTAGCTCGGCCCGCCCCCCCCCCCCCCCCCAGCAGCACTGTTCTTTGAGAGTGTTAGCTGCAGGGAGAAAGTCACCCTCCCACCCCTGCAGCTGACAGTTGATTTTTACCTTAATTTGTTCAGTCCCCGTCGGCTGCAGAGTGGGAGGGGGCGTGGCTTAGTGGGACCTGGGGTTTCAAGTTAAAATAAACAAAAATGTCATTTTCCCCAAATAAAGTTATAAAACATTTGGTAAAAAATATGGGGGGAAAAAAATAGACATATTAAGTATCACCGCGTGCGTATCGACCGGTTGTATAAACATATCACAGGACCTAACCCCTCAGATGAACACCATAAAAAAATAAAAACTGTGCTAAATAAACCATTTTTTTTGTCACCTTACATCACAAAAAGTGTAATAGAAAGTGATCAAAAAGTCATATGCACCCCAAAATAGTGCCAATCAAAATCATACCCTACCCAAGATAATCGCCCAAAAGCTGAAAAATCTATGGCTCTCACTAAAAAATGATTTTTGTTTCAAAAATGAAATCATTGTGTAAAACGTACATAAATAAGAAAAATTGTATACATATTAGGTATCGCCGCGTACGTGACAACCTGCTCTATAAAAATGCCACATGATCTAACCTGTCAGATGAATGTTGTAAATAACAAAAAATTGTGCCAAAACAGCTATTTCTTGTTACCCTGCCTCACAAAAAGTGTAATATAGAGCAACCAAAATTCATATGTACCCTAAACTAGTACCAACAAAACTTCCACCCTATCCCATAGTTTCTAAAATGGGGTAACTTTTTTTGGAGTTTCTACTCTAGGGGTGCATCAGGGGGGCTTCAAATAGGACATGGTGTCAAAAAAACTGTACAGCAAAATCTGCCTTCCAAAAAACTCATGGCATTCCTTTCCTTTTGCGCCCTGCCATGTGCCCGTACGAAAGTTTACGACCAAATATAGGGTGTTTCTGTAAACTACAGAATCAGGGCCATAAATATTGAGTTTTGTTTGGCTGTTAACCCTTGCTTTGTAACTGGAAAAAAAATATTAAAATGGAAAATCTGTCAAAAAAGTGATATTTTGAAATTGTATCTCTATTTTCCATTAATTTTGCGGAACACCTAAAGGGTTAACAACCTTGTAAAATCAGTTTTGAATACCTTGAGGGGTGTAGTTTCTAGAATGGAGTCATTTTTGGGTGGTTTCTATTATGTAAGCCTCACAAAGTGACTTCAGACCTGAGCTGGTCCTCAAAAAGTTGTTTTTTTAAAATTTCAAGATTTACTCCTAAACTTCTAACCCTTGTAACGTCCCCCCAAAATAAAATGTCATTCCCAAAATGATCCTAACATGAAGTAGACATATGGGGAATGTATCTTGTTTATGCCATGTTATGTTCCTAGTCTGTTCCCTGTTCGCCTAGCAGTGCGTAACGGTGTCTGAGAGCCTGGCAGTGCTTAACTGCTTCCAAAGTATCCTGTCCCATATCTTTCCTGTTGTGTCTCTGGCTTCTGTCCCTGTTATGTTCATGTCTGTCCTTGTCCTGTCTTCGGATGAGGGTCTCTGGCTTCCCCGGAGGGGGAATTGCCATCTGTGTGCAGCTCTGCCTTGGCCCACCTAGCTGCTATTGCTTGCGGTGCAGGTAATTGCTTCTGCCTTGCCTGTCTGTGGATCTGGATCTATATCGGTATCGCTGTCTGACTCTGCGGGTTCCATTGTTGGCATCTTCTGGTCTGCTGGACCAGCTGCCTCTGCAGGGCTCCAGAGGGCGACCGAAATGGTCGCCAATGCGACCTAGAATTGCAAAATGGCAACAAGACTTTGTTGTCTTGTCGCCATTTGCGCCTAGACCCTCCACTATTTAAGCTCTGTTCTGCGGGCAGTGGATCATTTGTACAGGGCTGTAAGGTCAGGATGCTGCTAGAGTGAAGGCCGGCATGGCGAGAGACTGCACGGAGAGCCGCTTTGGGGTCCTTAGCAAGTTCTTGTGGTCGGAGAACTGTGGGACCGGGCGGAGAGCCGTCATCTGCTGGAGAACTTTCTGTGGGAGCTCTTCCTGGCCGAGCTGGTGAATGGAGGAGATATATTTAAACAGGGGGCCTCGCAGCATGGAACCCCGAAACATGAGAACCACTGCAACGGGGAAAAACCGGGCCCAGACTGGCCGCAGCCTCCCCACAACCGGACTGTTCACTTCGGACTGGTATTCTTCCTCTGCCGCCCAGAATCGCAAGTACTCCAGTTGTAGGAAATACTAGGGGATATCCGTGAGTGCCTGCCTGCAGGGGGTGCTGTGGTCGGGGTGGTTATGCTGCTTGGAAGTAAGGTGAATGGCCAGGAGGCGATAACAGAGGATGGCCCTGTGTGTGCCGGGTCTGCGTTGCCCGCTCTCCTCTCCCTCCTCTGCGCTCGCCGTCTTCCTGGGGACTGCTGAAGTCCGGGCCGCCACACTCACACCGAGACACAAGGAGAGCCGGTGACAGATCCAGATGGCGGAGTGTGAGGCACTCACTGCGGCAGGTAGGAGAGGACTGTTAGCAGTTGCCCTTGGCAACCAATCGGACCCGTTCATGTTCTCAAAGCTTCAGGTTGACTGGTTGCTATTGGCAACTGCCGCACAGGGGATATGACCCCCCAAAATGTTCTTGTCTGGTGGAATAATTGGGGGTGACTGTTTTGGCTGGACACCTGCAGTTTTTGATGCACTTCAGTGGTGATGTGTGCACTGCCGCATAATACACTGAAACCTGCATACAGCCTTGAAGGGTTATTCCCATCTTGCAAATTCATCCTCACCTGCTGCCAGCTAGCTGTTCACTTCCTGGTTTTCTGCTAAGGCTGGGCGGGCTTAGGCAGCTAGAGTGAAGGCTGGCCACACCTTCTTATGACATCACACTGAGAGCTCAGTCCTTGCGTCCTAGTTCATGTGAAGAGTATGAATCATCAGTTTGGCAGCCTTCAGTGTCTGTGAGGCCCCTCTTCCTGCTGGGGAATCAGAGAGCTGTGATACGTGAGCTCAGTGTACAGTAACACGTGGCTGTTCTCCACAGTTTTAGGGTCCATTCACAAGTCCGCAACACACCCGACCGGCACCCCCGTTAGAAATGCCTATTCTTGTCTGCAGCTGCAGAAAATAGGACATGTTCTATATTTTGCGGTGCTGCGGAAGATCAGGGCTGCGCTTCACAAATGCGAATGCGGACAGCACACTGTCCCCATTCTGTCCCCATAGAGAATAAATGGGTCAGCACCCGTTCTGCAAAATTGCGGAACGGATGTGGACCCATTTGCGGACGTGTGAATGGACCCTTACACACAATCTCTGTCTGATCTTTTGCAAACCCATTTTGTTTATCAAAAAATATAATTCCATACTATACATTAGCTCAAAAGCTTGTCAGCTATTAAACTTATAATCTGCTTTTGTCTCCCATAAAACATGACCATCCCCCACCCACCAGCACTGATGCAGATATTTTTCCATTACAGCTGTACTCCAGCTGTGTATAAACCTTACTTTCTGGTGGAAAGTAACTATCTGTAAAGATGCATATACAGCTCAGCTACATGTGTCTGTTTATCTCTTCAACCAGCACTGTGGCTGAACAGTCTCAAATACTGCTCTGCTACATCTGTTTATCTCTTCCATCATCATTGATGCTGACCCACCACATATACAGCTCTGCTACATCGGTCTATTTCCTTCCCCATTAGTACTGCTCTGCTACATCTGTTTATCTCTTCCATCATCATTGATGCTGACCCACCACATATACAGCTCTGCTACATCGGTCTATTTCCTTCCCCATTAGTACTGTGGCTGAACAGCAGCTTATTCAGCTCGTCTACATCTGATTCTCTCTTCCACCAGCATTGATGCTGACTCTCCACAAATATATATCTCTGTTACATCTGTCTATTCCCTTCCCCATTAGAACTGTGGCTGAACAGCAGCATATTCAGCACTGCTACATCTGATTCTCTCTTCCACCAGCATGGATTCTAAACCGCCACATATACATCTCTGTTACATGTCTCTATTCCCTTCCCCATTAGTACTGTGGCTGAACAGCAGCTTATTCAGCCCTGCTACAAATGATTCTCTCTTCCACCAGCATTGATTCTAAACCGCCACATATACATCTGTTACATATGTCTATTACCTTCCCCACTAGCACTCTGGTTCAGATACAGCTCTGAGATTATATATATATTATTTTTTTTTTATTAGTTCCATATAAGGGCGGGGAAAAAAAAGTGGAACGGACAAAAAATACTTTCTTGTGCATGAGCCTTAAGGGTAGGTTCACAGAGGTTTTTTTAAGCAGGTTTTGAGGCAGATTTTCATTCAGATTTTTCAGCCAAAGCCAGCAGTGAATCCAAAAGGAAGGCGACGTTGAGTCCTTCTTTTACATTTCCGATTTCTTTCAAACCCACTTCTGGTTTTGAAGAAAATCACAGAAATAAGATAATAATGCACTTAGTAAAGTAGATGCAAGCATTATATATCTTGGGAGTAGCATTCCTCTGCACTTTTGCAGAGACCAATACTGGGACCAATTTTGTTTAATATCTTCATAAGTGATATTGCAAAAGGCCTCGATGGTAAGGTTTGTCTTTTTGCTGATGACACAAAGATATGTAACAGGGTTGATGTTCCTGGAGGGAAACGCCAAATGGAAAAGGATTTAGGAAAACTAGAAGAATGGTCAGAACTCTGGCAACTGAAATTTAATGTGGATAAGTGCAAGATAATGCACCTGGGGCGTAAAAACCCAAGGGCAGAATATAGAATATTTGACACAGTCCTGACCTCAGTATCTGAGGAAAGGGATTTAGGAGTAAATATTTCAGAAGACTTAAAAGGTGGGAAGACAATGTAATAGAGCAGCACGGAATGCCAGCAGAATGCTTGGATGTATAGGGAGAGGTATAAGCAGTAGAAAGAGTGAAGTGCTTATGCCGCTGTACAGAACACTGGTGAGACCTCACTTGGAGTATTGTGCGCAGTACTGGAGGCCATATCTCCAGAAGGATATAGATACTCTAGAGAGAGTTCAGAGAAGAGCTACTAAACTAGTACATGGATTGCAGGATAAAACTTACCAGGAAAGGTTAAAGGACCTTAATATGTATAGCTTGGAAGAAAGAAGAGACCAAGGGGATATGATAGAAACGTTTAAATACATAAAGGGAATCAACTCGGTAAAGGAGGAGAGCATATTTAAAAGAAGAAAAACTACCACAAGAGGACACAGTTTTAAATTAGAGGGGCAAAAGTTTAAAAGTAATATAAGGAAGTATTACTTTACTGAGAGAGTAGTGGATGCATGGAATAGCCTTCCTGCAGAAGTGGTAGCTGCAAATACAGTGAAGGAGTTTAAGCATGCATGGGATAGGCATAAGACTATCCTTCATATAAGATAGGGCCAGGGACTATTCATAGGATTCAGATATATTGGGCAGACTAGATGGGCCAAATGGTTCTCATCTGCCGACACATTCTATGTTTCTATGTTTCCTATTTAATAGAGTGCCTTGATTAGGTGGTACATATGGGTGTGCTTGCTCCTCCTCCCATTTGTTGTTTGATGCACATGGAGGTGACTAGGAGCGGCACACCATATGTGCGGCGTCTGTGCTCCTGAACATAGAAGCCCAATGGCTTAGGTAGGTTTAGCGTAGGATCCCGCCTGACCTGAGACCACCTTGGCGCTTGGTAGGCGGGCTCAGATGTGTTTTGATCAAAATATATTGCCTAAGTGTCTTAGATATTATATCAGAGTGAGGACTTTGTCCATATATAATGCTTGCATCTACTTTACTAAGTGCATTATTATCTTATTTCTGTGATTTTCTTCAATAATATGACCAGGGACATCCGCACATTTGTATATCATACTGTGCAGGATGTTTCTCTCTTAGTTTTTTCTGTGTTTTTTTTTTTTTTGTTTTTGTCCACTTCTGGTTTTGAATGAAAAAACTGCAGGAAAATTTTCTTTAAAACCTCCTCCAAAAATCTCTGTGTGAACCTACCCTTATTCATGTCCTTTTACGCAAATCACTGAAAAATAGCAGGGCAAATCTGTCAATTTCTGGACAAAATACTGTATTTATGAAGCGCTGCTCTGTACCATGCACCAGTGTTGATAAACTTGCGTTCACACTGCAGTCAGTGGACGCAGTTGGCGTATGTAGCCATAGACCTGTATTTACCTGATGGAGGCCAAAAAAGCTTCCTCTTCACTTCTATGGCAATTTACTACCTCATAAAAGAGCGCGTCGGGCTGCCTATTCCTATACAGCAGGTCATAGCTTTTTTAGTAGCCATAGCTTTTTTATTTTTTAACCGATTGTCTTAGGTAGGGGCTCATTTTTTGCGAAATGACACGACGGTTTGATTGGTATTTTGGGGGGTATACGCCCTTTTGATCACTTGGTGTTGCACTTTTTATGACAGTAGGTGACCAAAAAAAATGTATTTTTTGGCCATGTTTTTTTTAAGTTGTTCACCTGAGAGGTTAGGTCATGTGATATTTTTATAGAGCTGTCGATGTGGCGATTCCAAACATGTTTAGGGCTTTTTATTTTCTTTGTTTTTACTGAATTATAAAATGGCGTATATGGGAAAATGTTAGATTTTTTTTTTTACTACGGACTGCGGGATGGAAGGGGTTACTGGCCGACATCAGTGCAGGCATGGGGTTCTGCTCGGCCATCCTGAAATTGAAGGATGGGGGGCTGGCACAGTTATACACAGCAGCGCATCCCCGATCTCCTCACCATTCACTGAGGAGATCCGGGCTGCACTGCTGAACGCTGAAAGCTCCCCTCCTCCACCGCTGATAGGACACCATTTTCCAGGGGTCAAGTCCTGGGAAAAAAAAAGTGTGGGAACTCACCCAAGATCCATTGCCCCACCCCAAATTTATATATATATATATATATATATATATATATATATATATATATATATATATTATATATATATACACACACACACACACACCTAAAGAATTATTAGGAACACCTGTTCTATTTCTCATTAATGCGATTATCTAGTCAACCAATCACATGGCAGTTGCTTCAATGCATGTAGGGTTGTCGTCCTGGTCAAGACAATCTCCTGAACTCCAAACTGAATGTCAGAATGGGAAAGACAGGTGGGCTACAACAGCAGAAGACCCCACCGGGTACCACTCATCTCTACTACAAATAGGAAAAAGAGGCTACAATTTGCACGAGCTCACCAAAATTGGACTGTTGAAGACTGGAAAAATGTTGCCTGGTCTGATGAGTCTCGATTTCTGTTGAGACATTCAAATGGTAGAGTCCGAATTTGGCGTAAACAGAATGAGAACATATATCCATCCTGCCTTGTTACCACTGTGCAGGCTGGTGGTGTTGGTGTAATAGTGTGGGGAATGTTTTCTGGGCACACTTTAGGCCCCTTAGTGCCAATTGGCCATCGTTTAAATGCCACGGGCTACCTGAGCATTGTTTCTGACCATGTCCATCCCTTTATGACCACCATGTACCCATCCTCTGATGGCTACTTCCAGCAGGATAATGCACCATGTCACAAAGCTCGAATCATTTCAAATTGGTTTCTTGAACATGACAATGAGTTCACTGTACTAAAATGGCCCCCACAGTCACCAGATCTCAACCCAAAAGAGCATCTTTGGAATGTGGTGGAACGGGAGCTTCATGATCTGGATGTGCATCCCTAAAATCTCCATCAACTGCAAAATGCTATCCTAGCAATATGGCCAACATTTCTAAAGAATGCTATCAGCACCTTGTTGAATGAATGCCACGTAGAATTAAGGCAGTTCTGAAGGCAAAGGGGGGGTCCAACACCATATTAGTATGGTGTTCCTAATAATTCTTTAGGTGAATATATATATATATATATATATATATATATATATATATATAAAATACAGGTAGAAGAGTGTGGGCAGCACAGCTGTCTGGACGGTACGGTCGGAGTGCCAGCGGCTGAGGAGGCGATCCACCTCCAAGGATATAAAAGCAGAAAATCCACAGCACATCCAAGTAGTAAAAAGTAAAAAAAATGGCTTTATTCACCAGACACGCGACGTTTCGATCCTCTCAATGGGATCTTTTTCAAACAGTGACAAAAGTGGGCAGTGCATAGTGCATATTTATGCGGTTTAAACATCATTAAACAATTAGCAAATTAAGTACATTTATCACATATAATACAATGAAAACAGCAATAAAAATAATATTTCACTTGTATTTGAACAGTTAAACTCTGTAACTCATTTGAGTGTATCGCAATGGCATTGTTCCTTCTTATACAATACATCATAACCATAGAAAATATAACATAATGAATTAATTGTGATAATAGTGAACACAGGTGTAGATCTTTTTAATACCTTAATAATCTAAAGTGCACAGGTGTACCTTCAGTCGGAGATGACATGGATCGCGGGAGTGTGTGATGGAGTCAAAACACATGGATCTCGGCGTATCAGGCGATGCAATGCGCATGTCAGAGGACCTTTCCAAATGGTCCGGTCACATGATCGGGCGTAAACCGGTCACATAGTGCGCATGTCCAAGGACCTTGGAACATGTGATCGCACCACGTGATCACGCACCCGATCACGTGACTAGATGCATCACGTCACAAGAAAAAAAAAGGGGATTCTAAATGCTCCGTAACCTTACGCAACCTAAGAACAGCTGATCGTATATCCGATCATGTGTTCCAATGTATGATCACCCCATCATGGAAAGTATACACATGTAAAATACTTAGTTAGATAGTATAGTAGCCTTGATGGCATCTGCAACTCAGCACATGAAACAATTGCCTGCACCAGCATATCCTGACCACCGATCATGTGTCAGTGTTAACCGCAAATTACCGGCTCCGATGTGAGAGGCATATGCATATGGGTCAGTGGTTCATCAGGGAATTTGACAGGCAACATCTTAGACGGAAGTACCGTTGTTGTAGAGAAGGGGAAGAAGAAGGTGCATAGTGCGCGGTAGTACCGCCAGGTACCAAATCGAGTTGTTAGCTCAAAAATGGTCATTCTAGTGCCTCCCAGTCATATCGAGGAACACAACCAATGTGGCCCGGTTGTCACCACACAACCACAGGTTGGAATAACCCCCTGTTCATAGGATCCCATTCCTGGAAATCCAGTGCAACAGGCCCGGGGCCATCCTCTAGGCTGGGGGGCAATCACAAAAACACCCATTGGAATAATCCTAGTGTCGCCTATCCCTCTGGTACCACTGACTCCAAAGACACCCCCCCCCCCCCATAGCCGGCCAGAAAATGCAGGTCACCCTCTGGACATCGTCGGTCCCCCATGGCAATGCTGTGCATGGCAATGTCCATGTGCTAAGTGCAGAAGAAAATTGATCATATAATATAATGCTCAAAAATTGAATAATTGGTAATGTATACAAAGAAAAAGGATGAAAATTCGTGATGCAACTAATCCAGGTCCCATGCTGATCCAGTCGATTGACCTTGCACCGTTCACCCCTGACAAAAACCAGATCAATTGTCACCATCTCCTGAAGATAATAAAAACAATGTATAGAATTACCTTGTTAGTTAAACAAGGGGCACTACCACAAATAACTCCAAAATGAAACAGGCGAGCAGAATCCCAACATGACCACTCTCAAAAGCATGTCATACTCTCAAAAGCATGACACAGGCCTTTGTGGATAGAAATTATCCTCTGTCTTTACTAAATGAGCATCTTATTATGACACAAGAGAAATCACGTGACGATCTTCTCAAAAAGAAGGACAGGAATAACAACAAACAAATGAAGAGAATTCCTTTAGTCACTACTTATACTGAAGATAGTATACAGGTCAGACAAATCATATTAAAACACTGGCCGGTATTGAAGAGTGGACATGGGGGAATTGAAGAATTTCTTCTTCCTCCTCTCATGTCATACAAGAGAGCTAGGAATCTCAAAGACAAAATAATACACACTGACATAGGTCCACAAAAATAATCTGGTCAGACTTTCTTACGTTGTCCTAAATTGGGAAGTTTCCCCTGCCTAAACTGTATAAATTGTCGCTATATGCAGAAAGGCAGCTTCTTTCTCCATCCATCGACACAGAAAAAATACCAAATTAAACATTACCTAACATGTGAATCCTCATTCGTTGTATATATTCTTTGGTGCCCATGTCAGTTATTATATGTGGGGGAAACCTCACTGGATTTTAAAAGTAGAATTAACCAACATCGGTATGCCACCTGCAAAAAACATATGGATCTTCCAGTTCCAAAACATTTTACTGACATGGGCCACAAAGAAAGGGACCTCAAATTTATGCTAATAGAGCACATTCCTACTCCCCGTAGAGGTGGTAATAGACATACTTTACTCAAGAAATGTGAGATCCGATGGATCGCTAGATTAAACACATTGAGACCCCAAGGGTTAAATGTGGATTATAGGCCCTGGAGTTATTTGTGGTAGTGCCCCTTGTTTAACTAACAAGGTAATTCTGTACATTGTTTTTATTATCTTCAGGAGATGGTGACAATTGATCTGGTTTTTGTCAGGGGTGAACGGTGCAAGGTCAATCGACTGGATCAGCATGGGACCTGGATTAGTTGCATCACGAATTTTCATCCTTTTTCTTTGTATACATTACCAATTATTCAATTTTTGAGCATTATATTATATGATCAATTTTTTTCTGCACTTAGCACATGGACATTGCCATGCACAGCATTGCCATGGGGGACCGACGATGTCCAGAGGGTGACCTGCATTTTCTGGCCGGCTATGGGGGGGGGGGGGGGGGTGTCTTTGGAGTCAGTGGTACCAGAGGGATAGGCGACACTAGGATTCTTCCAATGGGTGTTTTTGTGATTGCCCCCCAGCCTAGAGGATGGCCCCGGGCCTGTTACACTGGATTTCCAGGAATGGGATCCTATGAACAGGGGGTTATTCCAACCTGTGGTTGTGTGATGACAACCGGGCCACATTGGTTGTGTTCCTCGATATGACTGGGAGGCACTAGAATGACCATTTTTGAGCTAACAACTCGATTTGGTACCTGGCGGTACTACCGCGCACTATGCACCTTCTTCTTCCCCTTCTCTACAACAACGGTACTTCCGTCTAAGATGTTGCCTGTCAAATTCCCTGATGAACCACTGACCCATATGCAGATGCTTCTCACATCGGAGCCGGTAATTTGCGGTTAACACTGACACACGATCGGTGGTCAGGATATGCTGGTGCAGGCAATTGTTTCATGTGCAGAGTTGCAGATGCCATCAAGGCTACTATACTATCTAACTAAGTATTTTACATGTGTATACTTTCCATGATGGGGTGATCATACATTGGAACACATGACCGGATATACGATCAGCTGTTCTTAGGTTGCGTAAGGTTACGGAGCATTTAGAATCCCCTTTTTTTTCTTGTGACGTGATGCATCTAGTCACGTGATCGGGTGCGTGATCACGTGGTGCGATCACATGTTCCAAGGTCCTTGGACATGCGCACTATGTGACCGGTTTACGCCCGATCATGTGACCGGACTATTTGGAAAGGTCCTCTGACATGCGCATTGCATCGCCTGATACGCCGAGATCCATGTGTTTTGACTCCATCACACACTCCCGCGATCCATGTCATCTCTGACTGAAGGTACACCTGTGCACTTTAGATTATTAAGGTATTAAAAAGATCTACACCTGTGTTCACTATTATCACAATTAACCACCTCCGGACCGCCTAACGCACATGTGCGTTCCGGAGGTGGCAGCGCTGCGCACAGTCACGCATATACGCGTCATCTCGCGAGACGCGAGATGACGCGACTATGCGCGCGCGCATGCGCAGTTCGCGCCGGCATTTCGCACAGAAGTATTTCGTCAGCAACCTGCCAGCCAATGATCGTGGCTGGCAGGTTGCTGATTTTTAAAAAATCCAATCAAAGTGCCAGATAGCAGATCATATTTGTAAATATGATCTGTTATATGGCTGCCTGCTCCTCTGCTGGTTCTTTTCGTCGGTTGGATCCAGCAGAGGAGCAGGCTTCACAGTGAGTACACCAAACACTACACTATAGCCCCTGATCACCCCCCTGAACCCCAATTAACCCTTTGATCACCCCTGTCAATCACAAGTGAAAAGAAAAAAGTGATCAGTGCAAACTGTCACTTTTTTTTTCACTGTTATTGACCGTTAGGTTTTAGGTATAGTTTAGGTCCCTTGGTTAGGTAGTTAGCGATCAGTTAGCGCCTAGCCCACCGCACCGCAGTTCGTTATTCGCTGATTAGCGTATCGCTAATCAGCATTTGTACTTTTATAGTATCTGGAAGTGATCAAAACTGATCACGGTCAGATCTATAATTGTATTAGTGTCACTTTAGTTCGCCCTCCACCCAAAACGCAGTGTTTGCCCGATCAGGCCTGATCGGTCGCCCACACGTGCGTTCGCCCACACCCGCCCCACCGCAGTGACAAAAAAAAATTTTTTGTTTGATCACTGCACATTCACTTTACACGCACTACGGCGATAAAAAAATCTGTTTTGATATTTTTTATCAACCGCAGCGGCCTCCGGTACTTCGCTAGCCTCCCCTTTGTAAGACAGGCTTGCTTTTTTTTTCTTGGGTAGTCTCAGGGAATACCCCTAAATTTAGTTGCCCACATGTCTAACAGGGGGTATTCCTCTGAAGAGGCCTACAGGCTTCTGACCCAGTCAGATGAGGAGTGGGAACCCTCATCTGATGAATCCAGCGGGTCAGAATACGAACCTGTAGAAAGCAGTGGCTCTCTGACCCAAAGTTCGGACGAGGAGGCTGAGGTCCCTGATACCACCAGGCGTACCCGGCCCCGTGTCGCTAGACCGCAGGTTGCGCAGGATCCGCTTCAAGAGCAGCAGAGTGGGGCTGGTGCTGTCGGATTACGTGGTGAGGCATACACCAGCAGCCCAGCCCTCCCTGGACCTAGTACCAGCACTGCCGTACAACCTGGTGAAGTAGCAAGCACCAGATGGGCAGTTGAAGCTGGTACGGTGGCACGTGCAGTAGTGACCCCGTCGCAGCCACCGCAAAGACGTGCCCGTAGAGCCCCTAGAATCCCAGAGGTGCTGGCAAACCCTGATTGGCAGTCCCCAACTTCAGCCGCACCTGTAGTTTTCCGTTTCACTGCCCAGTCTGGAGTTCGGGTTGAGACGGCTCAGATTGGTTCGGCCCTGGGATTTTTTGAGCTGTTCTTGACTGCGGAGCTTTTAGACATAGTTGTGGCCGAAACAAACAGGTATGCCACACAATTTATCACCGCTAACCCGGGAAGCTTTTATGCCCAGCCTTTCCGGTGGAAACCAGTCCAAGTTTCCGAACTTAAAACTTTTCTGGGCCTCCTCCTCAACATGGGCCGGACAAAAAAGCATGAATTGCGGTCATATTGGTCCACGAACCCGATTCATCACATGCCCATGTTCTCTGCTGCCATGTCCAGGGCACGTTTTGAGGCCATCCTGCGGTTCCTGCACTTTAGTGACAACACCGCCTCCCGTCCCAGGGGCCACCCTGCTTTTGACCGGCTCCACAAAATTCGGCCCCTCAGACCATTTCAACCAGAAATTTGCAGATATTTATACCCCAGAGCAAAACATCTGCATAGACGAGTCCCTGATACATTTTACCGGGCGCCTTGGCTTCAAACAATACATCCCAAGCAAGCGCGCCCGGTATGGGGTCAAATTGTATAAGCTCTGTGAAAGGGCCACAGGCTATACCCACAAATTTCGGGTCTATGAGGGAAAAGATCAGACCCTGGAGCCGGTCGGTTGCCCTGACTACCTGGGGAGCAGTGGGAAGACAGTTTGGGACTTGGTGTCACCCTTATTCGGCAAGGGGTACCATCTTTATGTGGACAATTTTTACACAAGTGTGGCCTTCTTTAGGCATTTGTTTCTAGAACGGATTGGCGCCTGTGGTACCGCGGGCTTCCCCCAACGGGCTCGTTACCACCCGTCTTGCAAGGGGGCAGAGGGCCGCACTGTGTAACGAAGAACTGCTCGCGGTGAAATGGAGAGACAAGCGTGACGTTTACATGCTCTCCTCCATTCACGCAGACACGACAATACAAATTGAGCGAGCAACCCGTGTCATTGAAAAGCCCCTCTCAGTCCACGACTATAACCTCCACATGGGAGGGGTCGACTTCAATGACCAGATGTTGTCTCCGTATTTAGTTTCCCGACGCACCAGACGCTGGTATAAGAAGGTGTCTGTATATTTAATTCAATTGGCTCTGTACAATAGTTTTGTTCTCTACAGTAAGGCTGGGAGAACTGGATCCTTCCTCAAATTTCAGGAAGAGATCATCGAGAACCTCCTGTATCCAGGAGGTTCCGTGGCCCCAACCACCAGTGTAGTTAGCCGTCTACACGAGCGACATTTCCCCAATGTCGTTCCTGGTACCTCAACCCAACCGTCACCCTGAAAAAGATGTCATGTCTGTAGCAGGAGTGGAATAAGGCGTGACACCCTGACTGTCCGGACCACCCTGCCCTATGCTTTGGAGAGTGTTTCCGGAAGTACCACTCACAGGTACACTATTAGCATAGGGATCATCTCACCAGGATAGGCACACAGGGCTATTAGGGCCCATTCACTCACTGCTGCTGCAAACGTCTCCTTTCACATGGGACAAAGTGCATAACGCACTTCGCCACATCTTTGGGCGATTTGCGCTTTGCACATTGACCCATGGGGAAGGAGAGGTTTGTTCTATAAAGGTAAAAAAAAAAAAAAAAAAAAAAAACCAGTAAGCAAACACGTTAATGTTCAGTTAAAAAAGTTAAAGTTTATATGTTCTGTTTCTTTTTTTACCTTCCAGGTGGACCAACCGATCGACTAGCTGCAGCACCGATGTGCATTCTGACAGAAGCATTGCGCTGCTGTCAGATTACACGCAAGTCGGTGTATGCGGCGCTGCAAGACGGGATTTTCTCCTCTGCAGTGACAGATACGTTTGCCGAGGCATACGAGCTGAGGAGGAGGCGGTGTTCCTATGCTTTGGCAAGCACTTTGTGTGTATATATATATATATATATATATATATATATATATATATATATATATATATATATATATATATATAAAAATCCCGGCAATGATTTATTCATCCACATCGATTGATGTGAATGGAGAAATCTGGTTTGCCAGGGCATACGAGCTAAGTGGGTATGGATGTAGGGCGGAGCTCCTATGTCCTGGCAGACGCCTTTCCCCTCCATTTTTTTTTTTTTTGGCAGAGATTTTTTCATCCACATTGATCGATGCGAATGAAGAAATCTGTGCCGTTCATTTTTTTCTTTCAGCCCAGAGGCTGAACGGAAAAAAAAAATCTCATTTCCTGTATGCTCAATATAAGGAGAATAGCAGAAACTCCTAATGCTGGCCATACATGTAATGATTGCGGAGACCCTCAAATGCCAGGGCAGTACAAACACCCCACAACTGACCCCATTTTGGAAAGAAGACACCCCAAGGTATTTGCTGAGGGGCATATTGAGTCCATGAAAGATTTAAATTTTTGTCCTAAGTTAGCGGAAAGTGAGACTTTGTGAGAAAAAAAAAATATCAATTTCCGCTAACTTATGCAAAAAAAAAAAATAATTCTATGAACTTGCCAGGCCCCTCATTGGATACCTTGGGGTGTCTTCTTTCCAAAGTGGGGTCACATGTGGGGTATTTATACTGCCCTGGCTTTTTAGGGGCCCCTAAGCGTGAGAAGAAGTCTGGGATCCAAATGTCTAAAAATGCCCTCCTAAAAGGAATTTGGGCCCCTTTGCGCATCTAGGCTGCAAAAAAGTGTCACACATCTGGTATCGCCGTACTCAGAAGAAGTTGGGGAATGTGTTTCGGGGTGTCATTTTACATATACCCATGCTGGGTGAGAAAAATATCTTGGTCAAATGCCAACTTTGTATAAAAAAATGGGAAAAGTTGTCTTTTGCCAAGATATTTCTCTCACCCAGCACCGGTATATGTAAAATGACACCCCAAAACACATTCCCCAACTTCTGAGTACGGCGATACCAGATGTGTCACACTTTTTTGCTGCCAAGGTGGGCAAAGGGGCACATATTCCAAAGTGCACCTTTCGGATTTCACCGGTCATTTTTTACAGATTTTGATTGCAAAGTACTTCTCACACATATGGGCCCCTAAATTGCCAGGGCAGTATAACTACGCCACAAGTGACCCCATTTTGGAAAGAAGACACCCCAAGGTATTCCGTGAGGGGCATGGCGAGTTCCTAGAATTTTTTATTTTTTGTCGCAAGTTAGTGGAATATGAGACTTTGTAAGAAAAAATAAAAATAGAAAAATCATCATCATTTTCCGCTAACTTGTGACAAAAAATAAAAAGTTCTATGAACTCACTATGCCCATCAGCGAATACCTTAGGGTGTCTACTTTCCGAAATGGGGTCATTTGTGGGGGTTTTCTACTGTTTGGGCATTGTAGAACCTCAGGAATCATGACAGGTGCTCAGAAAGTCAGAGCTGTTTCAAAAAGCGGAAATTCACATTTTTGTACCATAGTTTGTTAATGCTATAACTTTTACCCAAACCATTTGTTTTTTTTGCCCAAACATTTTTTTTTTATCAAAGACATGTAGAACAATAAATTTGGCGAAAAATTTATATATGGATGTCGTTTTGTTTGCAAAATTTTACAGCTGAAAGTTAAAAATGTCATTTTTTTGCAAAAAAATCGTTACATTTTGATTAATAACAAAAAAAGTAAAAATGCCAGCAGCAATGAAATACCACCAAATGAAAGCTCTATTAGTGAGAAGAAAAGGAGGTAAAATTCATTTGTATGGTAAGTTGCATGACCGAGCGATAAAGGGTGAAAGTAGTGTAGTGCCGAAGTGTAAAAAGTGCTCTGGTCATGAAGGGGGTTTCACCTAGCGGGGCTGAAGTGGTTAATTAATTATGTTATATTTTCTATGGTTATGATGTATTGTATAAGAAGGAACAATGCCATTGCGATACACTCAAATGAGTTACAGAGTTTAACTGTTCAAATACAAGTGGAATATTATTTTTATTGCTGTTTTCATTGTATTATATGTGATAAATGTACTTGATTTGCTAATTGTTGTGATAAATTGTTGTGATAAATGTATGTGCTATATGTGATAAATGTACTTGATTTGCTAATTGTTTAATGATGCTTAAACCGCATAAATATGCACTATGCACTGCCCACTTTTGTCACTGTTTGAAAAAGATCCCATTGAGCGGATCGAAACGTCGCGTGTCTGGTAAATAAAGCCGTTTATTTTTACTTTTTACTACTTGGATGTGCTGTGGATTTTCTGCATACATACATATATATATATATATATATATATATATATATATATATATATATACACACACACACACACACACACACATATATATATATATATATATATATATATATACATATACACACATACACAGAAAAAAGATTCAGTGGCAGCACCGTCAATGAAAGATGTGGGTGCAGCTGGCCCAGATACGGATAAAAGCCAATCCAAATAGATAAAATGAAAAAAGAGGGCAGCACTCCATCAAGTAAAAAAATGAAAATACTTTAATTACCCATATGGGACAAGCGACGTTTCGGCTCAATGTGTGAGCCTTTCTCAAGGCTTGAGAAAGGCTCACACATTGAGCCGAAACGTCGCTTGTCCCATATGGGTAATTAAAGTATTTTCATTTTTTTACTTGATGGAGTGCTGCCCTCTTTTTTCATATTATATATATATATATATATATATATATATATAATGAAGAAATTCCACAGCACATCCAAGTAGTAAAAAAGTAGAAAAAAGGGTTTATTCACCAGACACGTGACGTTTCGATCCACTCAATGGGATCTTTCTCAAGCAGTGACACAGTGGGCAGTGCAGTGTGCATATTTATGCAGCTTCCCATCATTAAACAATCAACAGATCAAATACATTCATTAGAATTAATAAATTCAAAAAATAATACAGACAGTACTATCCATATATTTGTACAATCACATCCTGTCTCGGATCTAAATACAGTGATATAGTGTCGTTCCGTCTCATAACAAATTCAACATAACCACAAGATAAAACATAATACTTTGATTGTGACAATAATCAACACAGGTGTAGGTCTTCTCAAGAACCTAAAGTGTACAGGTGTACCTTTAGTTGGATGATGAATAGGGCCCCAGGAGTGTGCGATGGAGTCATTGCATATATATGAAAATTCAGTGCAACAAACAAAAACTGGAATTTGCGCTGTATGTCTGTCTTTCATATTATAAGCTCCCCTTATATATAATTTACTTACAGTTCTGAAGACTCAGGGGTGCTGGCTGGCATGGCCTCAGGGATGCTGGCTGGCTGGCTTGGCCTCAGGGGTGCTGGCTGGTTGGCTGGCTGGCTTGGCCTAGGGTGCTGGCTCGATTGGCTGGGCAGAAGGAGTGTGGGAGACTGAGTAATTATTTCTCAAAGCTGCTCCGGAATATTTTTTTTTTTTTTCATTACACCTCAGGTCAGACCACCAATCAGACCTCCAATGTTTATCAGACCTCAGGTAACAGCCCCAATAAGATCCCCAATGTTAATAAGACCCCAATAAAACCTCAGATAACACCTCAGCTCAGACCTTAATATGAATGACCCCCAATCAGACCTCAGATCAGAGCCCCATGCCTCATAGCAGTCCCCCGTAGCTCATATCAGCCCCCAGTGCACCATCCCCGGTATTAAAATCGTTGGTGGGCACTGCGCCCTCCTTCCGCCCTTCCCAGTATTAAAAATCATTGGTGGGCAGTGCGCCCCCATCCCCCCACCCTTTCCCGTATTAAAAATCATTGGTGGGCAGTGCGCCCCTTGCCCCCCAACCCCCCCCCCCCTCCCCGGTATTAAAATCATTGGTGGGCAGTGCGCTCCTTGCCCCTCAACCCCCCCTCCCGGTATTAAAATCATTGGTGGGCAGTGTGCCCTCCCCCCGCCCTTCCCAGTATTAGAAATCATTGGTGGGCAATGCGCCCTTCCCAGTATTCAAAATAGTTGGTGGGCAGTGCGCCCCCCAACCCCCCCGCCCTTCCCAGTATTAAAAATCATTGGTGGGCAGAAATTTTTATAACAAATCTTCTGCGAGTGACTACACCCTTCGGTTACATTCACTTGAACGTATTTTGTTTCCGTGTCCGTATGTCCGTTACGTAACCCCGCCAAAAAGATATAAATTGTCAGTTTTGCAGACAAGGATAGACATTGTTACAATTGATCCGCAAAAAAAACGGGTGCCATACGGACGTCATCCGTTTTCTTTTGCGAATCCGCAATTTACGGATGACTAACTCGGTTTACGCTACTGTGGCTTAAGTCTATCCTCACCACCAGAGGTGCTAGTGAAGACCTGGTGTTGCTTAGTTACGCCCCTCTAGAGTATTGCCAGTCAGTGGCACAGTGGGTTAGTTACAGTCGTCCCTTTACAGAGTTTCTGAAAGTGATGAGGAAAAAGCAAAGCTATTAAATATTTTTTTACTCCACTGTATTCATTGAGGAAAATAAACTGTCACATAAAGTGGCCTGTCTCACCCAGGAAAAAGTGCAGCTGTGTCTTAAAACGATTAACATAAACAAATCGCCGAGACCAGATGTCATATACCCCTGTATCTTAAGAGAATAAAGTAATGTCGTAGACTGACCCTTATTTCTGATATTTAACCCCTTAACGACCTAGGACGAGAATGCTCGTCCTCAAACGCCGACACTTAGCGCTCGTCCTCGAGCGATAACGCCGATGCCCGTGGATTAACCCCTCATATGCCGCGGTCAGCGCTGACCATGGCATATGGGAGGTTTGCGCTCCCTCGCCTCATGCATCGGGTCCCCGCTCTGCTGTGGCGGGAACTCTATCGTTGCCATGGCAGCCCCAAGCCATTCCAAGGCTTGGGGCCTGTCATGTACGGAAGCCTAAGTGGCCCAGCCCTCAGGCTGGGTCTCCTAGGCAACTGTTAGCGTCTTACAGTGTAAGACACTAACAGTTCAATGCAGCACAATACAGATGTATTGTGCTGTATTGAAACAAAGATCAGACCCTGTCCCATAGTGGGACAAAAAATAAAGTGAAAAAAATAGGTTCATAAAATTAAAGTTTTACAAAAAGAATTAAAAGTTTCAAGTAAAATTGTATTAAAAAAATAGGGAAAAGACATAGACATATTAGGTATTGTTGCGTATCGACCAGCTCTATAAACATATCACATGACCTAACCCCTCAGAACACCCTAAAATATAAAAACTGTGCTAACTAAACAATTTTTTTGTTACCTTACATACACAAAAAAATACAACAGCAAGCGATCAAAAAGGCATACCCCCACCAAAATAGTACCAATATAACCGTCACATCATCCCGCAAAAAATGAGCCGCTACTTGAGACAATTGCCCCAAAAAAGAAAAAAAAAAAAAAAACTATGGCTCAGAATATGAAGATACTACAACAAAATTTATTTTTGTTTAAAAAAAGCTGTTATTGTGTAAAACTTACATAAATAAAAAAAGTATACATATTAGGTATCGCTGCGTCCGTATCGACCGGCTCTATAAAAGTATCACATAACTTAACCCCTCAGGTGAACACTGTAAAAAATAAAAACTGTGCTAAATAAACAATTTTTTGTCACCTTACATCACAAAAAGTGTAATAGCAAGCGACCAAAAAGTCATATGCACCCCAAAATAGTGCCAATCAAACTGTCATCTCACCCGGCAAAAAATGATACCCTACCTAAGATAATTGCCCAAAAACTGAAAAAACTATGGCTCTAAGACAATGGAGACACTAAAACATGATTTTTTTTTTGTTCAAAAATTAAATCATTGTGTAAAACTTACATAAATAAAAAAATTGGATACATATTAGGTATCGCCGCGTCCGTGACAACCTGCTCTATAAAAATACCACATGATCTAACCTGTCAGATAAATAAATAAAAAACGGTGTCAAAAAAGCAATTTCTTGTTACCTTGCCTCGTAAAAAGTAATCTAGAGCAACCAGAAATCATATGTACCCTAAACTAATACCAACAAAACTTCCACCCTATCCCGTAGTTTCTAAAATGGGGTCATTTGCCAGTAACTGTTGTGGAACACCTAAAGGGTTAACACAGTTTGTAAAATCAGTTTTGAATACCTTGGAGGGGTGTAGTTTCTTAGATGGGGTCACTTTTATGGAGTTTCTACTCTAGGGGTGCATCAGGGGGGCTTTAAATGGGGCATGGTGTTTAAAAAAACAGTCTAGCAAAGTCTGCCTTCCAAAAACCGTATGGCAATCCTTTCCTTCTGTGCCCTGCCGTGTGCCCGTACAGCAGTTTACAACCACACATGGGGTGTTTCTGCAAACTACAGAATCAGGGCCATAAATACTGAGTTTTGTTTGGCTGTTAACCCTTGCTTTGTTACTGGAAAAAATGGAAAATTTGCAAAAAAATTGAAATTCTGAAATTAACATAGTACATAAGGCCGAAAAAGACATCTGTCCATCCAGTTCGGCCTGTTATCCTGCAAGTTGATCCAGAGGAAGGCAAAAAAATAAAAATAAATGTAAAGTAGAAGCCAATTTCCCCCACTTTAGGGGAATAAAAAATTCCTTCCCTACTCCAATCAGGCAATCAGAATATCTCCCTGGATCAACGACCCCTCTCCCCTCTCCAGTAGTTATAGCCTGTAATATTATTACGCTCCAGAAATACATCCAGGCCCCTCTTGAATTCCTTTATTGTACTCACCATCACCACCTCCTCAGGCAGAGAGTTCCATAGGCTCACTGCTCTTACCGTAAAGAATCCTTTTCTATGTTTGTGTACAAACCTTCTTTCCTCCAGACGTAGAGGATGTCCCCTCGTCACAGTCCTGGGGATAAATAGATGATGGGATAGATCTCTCTACTGACCCTTGATATGTTTATACAAATTAATTAGATCTCCCCTCAGTCATCTTTTTTCTAAAGTGAATAACCCCAATTTTGATAATCTTTCAGGGTACTGTAGTTGCCCCATTCCAGTTATTTTAGTTGCCCTCCTCTGGACCTTCTCCAGCTGTGCTATGTATGCCTTGTTTACAGGAGCCCAGAACTGTACACAGTACTCCATGTGTGGTCTGACTAGCGATTTGTAAAGTGGTAGGACTATGTTCTTATCACGGGCATCTATACCCCTTCTGATGCAACCCATTATCTTATTGGCCTTGGCAGCAGCTGCCTGACACTGGTTTTTGCAGCTTAGTTTGCTGTTTATTAAAATTCCTAGATCTTTTTCCATGTCAGTGTTACCGAGTGTTTTATCATTTAGTATGTACGGGTGACTTGCATTATTCCTTCCCATGTGCATAACTTTACATTTGTCAGTGTTAAACCTCATCTGCCACTTATCTGCCCAAGCCTCCAATCTATCCAGATCAATCTGTAGTAGTATACTGTCCTCTTCAGTGTAAATTACTTTACACAGTTTAGTGTCATCTGCGAAAATTGATACTTTACTATGCAAGCCTTTTACAAGATCATTAATAAATATATTGAAGAGAATAGGGCCCAATACTGACCCCTGAGGTACCCCTACTAGTGACAGTGACCCAATCTGAGTGTGTACCGTTAATAACCACCCTCTGTTTTCTATCATTGAGCCAGTTACTTACCCACATACAGACGTTTTCCCCAGTCTGAGCATTCTCATTTTATATACTAACCTTTTATGTGAAGAAAACAGAAGTATTTAGCAGCTCTCACCTGCCAGGGATTCCACTGGTATAGCACGGAACAGCTCCTTCACCCGAATCAGGAGAAATACGGAAGTGTAGAGGAAAAGAGATTTTGTCCAGCTTGTACTTGTGGTAATCCAAGGCTTCTTTATTGAAAATTCAGTATAAAATCCAGGTACAGAAAGCAGAGTCTACATGTTTCAGGCACAATGCAATCTTAGCCCTTACTCATGAGTAAGGGCTAAGATTGCATTGTGCCCGAAACATGTAGACTCTGCTTTCTGTACCTGGATTTTATACTGAATTTTCAATAAAGAAGCCTTGGATTACCACAAGTACAAGCTGGACAAAATCTCTTTTCCTCTAACCTTTTATGTGGTACAGTGTCAAATGATTTGGAGAAGTCCAGATATATACGACATCCATTGATTCGCCACTGTCAAGTCTAGAACTTACCTCCTCATAGAAACTGATTAAATTAGTTTGGCATGACCGATCCCTCACAAAGCCATGCTGATGTGGAGTCATTTTCTTATTTCCGTTGAGATGCTCTAAGATAGCATCTCTTAGAAAACCTTCAAAAAGTTTACCCACAACAGATTTTAAACTTACCAGCCTATAGTTTCCAGGCTCTGTTTTTGGACCCTTTTTGAATATTGGCACCACATTTCCCATACGCCAATCCTGTGGGACATTCCCTGTCAGTATAGAGTCCGCAAATATCAGAGAAGTGAAATTTCATCTCTATTTGCCAGTAACTATTGTGATACACCTAAAGGGTTAACAATGTTTATAAAATCAGTTTTGAATCCCTTGAGGGGTGTAGTTTCTTAAATGGGGTCACTTTTACGGTTTCTACTCTAGGAGTGCATCAGGGGGGCTTCAAATGGGACATGGTGTCCTAAAAAACAGTCTAGCAAAATCTGCCTTCCAAAAACCGTATGGCATTCCTTTCCTTCTGCGCCCTGCTGTGTGCCCGTACAGCAGTTTACGACCATATATGGGGTGTTTCTGTAAACTACAGAATCGGGGCCATAAATAATGCTTTGTTTGGCTGTTAACCCTTGCTTTGTAACTGGAAAAAAAATATTAAATTTGAAAATCTGCCAAAAAAATGAAATTTTGAAATTATATCTTTATGTTCCATTCATTCTTGTGGAACACAAAAAAGTGCACAGGTCTAGCTTAGAGCCTCGACCAAATAATCCCAAAATGTATGAAATGAATGAACTGATCCCTTATTGGGGATCAAAGGGAATAAAACGTAACATTTAATGGTAATGGAGTTAGAATAAATGGCACAAAAAAAAGGATACAAAAAATAGACAAGCCCAGATGGGCCAAAAACAATTGCACGAATATGCACCAGTGTAAGTTGTCGGAATATTTATGCTGTCTCCGATTGACAGTCTATATGATTTATGTGAATAAATTAAAATCGGTAATAAAGGAGATTCTAACTTATTATCATAAATATCAAGCTAAAACAAGCTCGTGATCTGCGTTGAATTGAAGACAAAACCCAGTTACTGACAAAATATATATGTAATTTATTAATACAATTTATAGTGCAAAATAATATATATAACAAAATTGGCGGTAATAAAATTCAATCAATGATATGCAAAATAGTGGTAAGACAAAAATAATTGAGAACATATATCTATATATACACAATTATGCCTTCTTATAATAATACCCCTCACTTATATTAAAAGTCAATTTAATACTTGATTTCTCTCAGCCGACAAATGTCCGATTAAACCCAAATCTGGTTTATCTTTTATCTATATAAATATATATATATATATTATCAACCATACTGGTCTAGAACTGAATTCAGTTCCTGGGAGATAATACCGTATTTTCACTAGTATATTTTTAATCTCCCTGTATTGGATTAATTTTCAGGATGATGCTGCAGGTACATCCCAATCTTATTCCAAAACAGATACTATACACAAAGTATGGTTAATTGAATATATCTATAGATATGTATTATATTAATTAATTATCCTATAAAATATAGGTAAGGTTATACTATACCAAAATGTCAGCTAGCAGAAATCAGTTTCAATGGTTCTAAGATGGCTGCCTCCAATGACTGGCAAGATGGTCAAGATGATGTTCAGAGAGAGAGAGCTCGATCGACCCCTTCTGTCAGCCCATACCATCTTTTTATCCTATCTTAGAAAGGGCTTGGCCAAGTTTTATCATTAACTAGTGACCTCACTTTATAATTAATAGAACCATCCTCTAGGGAAAAATATACCCTAGATCTTTGTTACCCTAACACTAGATGGCACTAGTATTCCATACAAAAAAATCGAAGCATTCATTTATTTCTCTTATTCATATATAATAGCACTAACATGTAATCTAAGGTTTCAGACAAACCTTGAGAAGATCTTAAAGAGACAATGAGTTTTATACTTGGTCAACTAACTTGTGTATCCTTAAGTCTTTTGACCAGACTTGATTAAATCAAAATAAATATGGCTATCTCAATTCATTGTTCTTGGATGAGACAGGGTTTGTTCATGATTACCTGTGTCCACATCCATTCCAGGAAAGAAATAATTAATTTGTGTGTTCCACTGAGACAGATTCTAAACATGACAGAGGAGTTTATACCTCATTTCTAATCTTACAATTGAATATATCTATGAGGACTATACTCTTATATATATACTATATATTCAGCACACCTATTAAAATTGATTATATAAAATCAATCTACTCCTATATTGATTAATATAAAAATCACAAAGAAAGATTAGAGTCTTTCTATTTACTAAAATCATCAGAATTCAAATACATTGTCTTATCTAGGCCATCACATTTCATTAGATCTTGGGACATCTCCTTCTCACAAAACAGACTTAGGTAAACACTTTGGTATATATCGTAAACCTTAGGTTAGCAATTTCAGAGTAAAAAAAAAATCCTGAATTCACTCTGCCTTAAAATAAGACAAAATGGTTGTCCCTTAGGCTCATGTCCATTCACTTATATAGGCCTTATAATTATGGACTTTATTCATACTCAATAGTTCTGACAAATCCCCCCCCTTCTTCCCACGTTAGTCAAGGATCCCCTTAAGACCTAACTGGGAGAAGGTCGGAAGAATTTTCATGTTCATCAATATTGTATCTGAGTCTTTTATCGCATCATAACGTCAATCCTGGAAAAGTATATTATCACAGAGATTCTGTGTCCAATGGTTTTAGCATGTGAGAAAAATGCAAAACTTGGCACCAATCATGCCATTATTGCTGTGACTTTGTTCTCATGCATAATGTACCAATTTGGTTCCTTTCCCAAGCTAAAATGGTGATATCCGGTATCTTCATCCAATGAATGTCCTTGGATCCAGTTTCGCAAAGATTCTTGAAATATAATCTTCCTAGCCATCATTCACAATCCTGGGACATCTGAAACACGACTGTAGATTCGGGTTGATGATTAGTTCCGTCTTTAATTGGACCTCTTGCATCAACACCATCTGCACGATATCTGTATCTTTGTTGTCATCATCATCGCCAGGAATCACGTCTGGTTCCGCCCGTCCTTTTTCTATAAAGGAAAATGAAAGTATGAATACAGTATATATATATATATATATATATATATATATTTATTATTTTTTCTTTTGAGATGTACAGTTTCCCTAGCGTTGCTATGTAAAATGCTTTATATGGAAACCCCAGAATTGGAACATCTGTGAACTGAGAGAAATCAGATTAATGCATCCTTATTCATTCTCTTATTCAGCGTCATCTTCTATGATTCTCAGTTCTGATCTTGGATGACATACTCGCAATTGATTTACATGGACCCATTTCTCGATGAAACCATCTTTGGTATTAATTTTCACCTTATAAACTACAGGTGATATTTTATCAATTACATCATACGGACCTTTCCATGATGGTAGAAATTTTCTTTCTTTTACCCGATCCCGGGCAAAGTTATAGAGATACACTCTATCTCCTACCTCATATTCCTTTTTTGTAGTTTTCAAGTCATAATAAGTTTTGTTACTTACGGCGGCTTTCTCAAGATTCTTCTGCGCGAAAGCAAACGCGTGTTGAAGATACTTACGAAGGTCCTCCACATACTGATGTGTCGTGGCTGCATTGATCAGGTTATGATCTGATGTGCGATACAACAGATGTTGAGGAAGTACCATTCTTCTTCCTGTCATCAGCTCAAAAGGTGACATCTGGGTAGCCGTACTTGGAGTAGCTCTAATGGCCATGAGTACTAATGGTAACCTTATATCCCAGTCTTTACCCGACTCCTTAACATATTTCTTAAGGATGTTGACAATAGACTGGTTATAGCGCTCAACGGATCCGCTAGATGTTGGACGATAAGCAATGTGTAATTTTCTCTTCACACCCAACATCTTCCACATCTTCGCCATTACCTCACTTACAAAGTGTGATCCACGATCTGAATCAATCCTTAACGGTAACCCAAATCTGGAAAATACATGGTTAATCAACAAAAATGCACAGGTCTCGGCTGTGTTATTGCGGGCCGGTAGACACTCTACCCATTTTGTAAACACACAAGTGACGGTTAACATGTATTTATTTCCTCGGGATGACCGGGTAACAGGACCAATAAAATCGATTTGGATGTCAGACCATGGTAATGAAAAACCTTTCTTCTGAAGTGGAGCACGATGTTTAGGACCTTGCGGTTGAAATTGCGCACATACCAAACAACCTTGACAATAACTTTGGACATCCTTTAACATATGAGGCCAGTAGGCATAATCACGTAGTGACTCATATGTAATCTTTTCTCCACGATGACCAGCTGTAGGTGCATCATGGGCATGCTGTAACATTAAACCTCTAAATGTAGTAGGAACTACCCACTGCTGAATACCATTTTTAGAGGTTCTCATTAATAACCCATCCTGAATACTAAATTGGGATTTGGATTTCATAAGTAATCGGAGGTCTTCTTTTTGGGTATAATTATCCTCCGATATGGGATTATTATTAGGATCCTCAATATGTTTATAGAAGATTCCCAATATAAGATCTTCCTTCTGGCTTTTAATCAGATCCTCACTAGAAGATTCTTGGCTCCACTGAACTATACTATTTTCAGTTTGGGCCTTAGTTTGTTGTCTAGTGATAGCGTCAATGGGAATCATCTCTAGTAAATGATCTATATTCACATGATCACCACTTATGGCTCCTTGTTTAGCTAGTTTATCAGCTAGGTCATTACCCTCTTTATCTTTATTTTGGGTTTTGGAATGACCTTTAGTCTTTTTCCAATAAATGGTTAGATCATTATGTCGGACTAGCTCATCTATGGCACAAAACAACTTGGCGTGTTTCACTGGTTTGTTATTGGACCGTAACATATGACTCCTCTTCCATGTGGGCATATATTCTACAAAGCTGTTCCGCACATAATTTGAATCAGTAACAATGACGAATTCCTTTATATTGTGCTCTATAGCAATTTTAACGGTTTTGTAGACAGCTGCTAATTCGGCTACCTGGCTACTCTTAGCACCAATACTATAACCTATTGAAATACTCGGGCACCCATCTATCCACGTAATTCCAATTCCTGCCACTAGTTTTCTTTCATCCCCTACAATGGCATGGTAAGCACAACCATCTATGTACGCACAGGGGAGTAGAGAGCAATAGTCGTCTTCATACACTTTGTAAGGGGAAGATTTTTGTTCCTCTAGAAAATCATCTATCAGTTCTTCCGTTTGAGAATTAGCAGCGCAATTATGCAATTCAGCAAGTCCTTGGGCTACTGGACACTTTTTATTTTGCTTATACTGAACTTCCAACGGCCATCCTTGTAAAGACAAGGTCCAAGCAGTGATCCTGCTGTTAGACAAGTTACCATCCCTAATTTTATCACTCTGTAGATATTGTAGGGGTTGATGGGCCGTTTCAACAATGATTTTCTCACCCTGTATAAAACTTCTAAAGTTTTGAAGCGCCCAGACTGTGGCTAGTAAAGCTTTTTCACAGTTGCTAAACTTTATTTCTACTGGTGACAGTGATTTACTTGCATAAGCTATAACTTTATGCAATTTATCTTGTTTTTGGCATAGGACAGCACTAATACTAAGATTTGTAAAACCAGTTTCCAGATAAAAGGGTTTACCCCCCTCGGGATAAGCTAGACATGGGGCTTGGGTGAGTCTCCTTTTAAGCTCAGACATAGCTTGTTCCTGATCCTCCCCCCATGTCCAGGGTACACCTTTCTTTAACAATGTCAGCAATGGTTTACTAATCTCAGCATAGTTATCAATGAATTTACGGGAGTAATTCATCATACCCAGAAATGATCTTAATTCACTAATGTTGGTAGGCGTTTTAGATTTCATAACAGCCTCCACCTTTTTCTTCTGGGGATTCAGGCCTTCACAGGTAACCTCATGTCCAAGGAAATTTACCTTAGTTCGACACCACTGGGCTTTCTGTAAAGAAATTTTCACACCTGCCTCTTTCAACTGATTCAGTACATGCCTAATTTCTTGAATATGCTGGTCAAATGAAGTACTTTTCATCAAAATGTCATCTACATAAGTTAAATTTCCTCTTTCTGTGGCATCAGGCATAGCCTTATGTAAAAATACAGCAAATTCATGACCTGAATTTATGTACCCAAACGGTAGTCTAGTCCAGGCAAACTGTTCTTTACCAAAAGTAAAGGCTAATTTGTATTGATCTTCAGGGCTTACTTTGATGGTCCAATATCCCTGAGCGCAATCTAAGGTGGTAAAGATCCTAGCGCCTTGCATTTGTACCAAGCATTGGTCTATATATGGCACGGGCCAGCCGGACATATATACACGTTTATTTAGCTGACGAAGATCAGCACATAAACGCCATTGACCATTCGGTTTAAGAATTCCAAGAATAGGATTGTTATAAGAACTGTGTACTGGTCTTATAATACCTCTCTCCTTGAGATTTTGGATTATTTCCGCTAGCGAGTCGTAACAAGCTAGTGGAAGACGATATTGCTTGATATAAACGGGAGGTGCCTCAGGATCAGTCTGAATCCTAGCAATGTGTATGTCAGTCAGACCACAATCAAAGGAATCTTTAGCAAAGATATCCTTGAATTCTAAGAGAACTTCCTTTAGTTGTTGTCGCTCTGGGTCATTGGAGCATCCATCAGCTAATGAGATTTGTTGCTGGACCATTTCCATAAACCCTGGAAAAACTTCTGGTTGACCTATTTCATAGGTTTCCTCCAACCTGTCAGTGAGGTCATGATTTGACTTACCTGCTTTTTCAGCAAACTCATGATATTCCTGGGCTTCCTGCTCATTGATTGTATGATCAAAGGTAAGAGAGGATTCCTCTACCTTACAGGTACCTTCTTCAAGATTAAAAGGATATACTGAACTAATGGTGAACAATCCTTCAGGAGAAGAATAAAATGTTTGTTCAACCAATTGTTCTTCTGTTAGATACGATTCAGGTATTAGGCCAATAATTATATTCTGAAACCCAAAAGTATAATAATCTGAATCTAATGCCATACCAATGATAGTGTCTTTAGACAAATGAACTTCATTTGGCATACCATTATTCACAATTATTTGGGTTTTAAAGGTTTGTAAATTCACCATAGGGGTATGATTTACTGAAATACCTAATTGTTGCATTCTGTTTGATAGGCATATCAATGCATCACCATTCTTTAATTTTTGGCCTTTTGATACCTGAATGGGTAACAGGAAATTATTAGTACCTGGAGGGATGATTATATCTCGTGGCACTAATACACTGACTGCATAAGGCAGTATCTGGGATGACTTGAGTGCTTCATGTTCATCCATAAAACCTTCAGGATTCCCTTTTAATCTTGTCCACAATGTGGAATTCACTATATCCACATGGATAGCAAAACGATGTAAAATATCGTTGCCAATGTACATAGGATATCTGGGTTCATCAAGCACCAGGAATAAATGAGTAGACGATTTTCCTGCAATAGAAATGGTTAATATACATTTTGCAATTATATTATGATCATCAGAATCATTATCTAAGTCATGTATCCAATTATCTTGTGGATTTGGATATCGAATCACTTTAGAATTGGCCACTTGATTTAGTAGATCCCTACTAATATAACTGTTTTCATGGCGCAAATCCAATTTAGCCCTCTTAGTTCTTCCTAAGTCATTCACCTGTACTGGGAAGAACATCTCATCATCCACCTTTTCCATTCCCACTAGGAATTGTTCGTGACCATTAAACCCAATAGGGTCAGTAGTTTCTGGGTGTAGGTGGATTGTAAGAACATCCCCTTCCAAACAGACATCTTTTACTCGTTCAGGAGACACACATATGGTGTTATCTTCCTGTTCACCTATAGTGGAATTTGGAGTGATTTGCAGGAAAGAGACATCAGGGACTTGGCTATTTCGGAAATGTACCTCAATGGAATCCGGCCTTTCCTCTATCACATGGCAGTTACGCCTATTGTGATAGGATTGTGATTGTTCATAATTAATGGGCATCCTCACTTGAGACCATATCACCTTATTAATAAAATCAATAACTGGACTTAATCTTTTCAGGAAATCAATGCCAATAATTAATCTATCAATGGGCATATCCACGATCAATGTAGGATGGCTAATTACTTTGTTTCCTACTTTAAAATCCAGCCAAGCTTTACCTAAAACCTTGAGGGCATTGCCTGAGACACTTACCAGGTTAGCATTAAAACTTTTTAACTTATACCTGTTAGAAGATACATCCTGCAATTGTTGGAAGTATTTTACAGATAATAAAGTTGCTTGGCTACCTGTATCTATCAAGGCTATTATTGGCGAGAAATTATCAAATAATTCAACTTTCATATAATATCTATTATCTATTTCCTGTATGGAACAAAGATATTTGGCATGATTATTGAAATGGTTTTCCTGCTCAGCAGTTAGACTTGTCCTCAACTCCTCCTCCTTCCTTTTATGAGCAGGATCGCATGTCTTCTTCTGTGCAGCTGAAGACTTTGTGTGCTGTAAGACAGAACAAACAGGTTTCCCCTCCCCCTTGCCATGTGGCTTTGTAAGGGTTAAATTCCTTTTAAAGGGAAAGACAATTATGTTAGATTGCTCCACTTTACATACATTTAAGTCATCAACCTCTGCAACATTTGACATACTTACCTGCTTCTCCCCCTTTATATTTGGGGAGGATTCTCTACAGGAGGGGTTACCCCTAAAAAAGGATTTTTAGGGTTAGCAGTGATTGTTTTAGACAATTCCTCCATCCGCTGCATCAACATACCAAACTGATCTTGGATTTGATCCATTCGATCATATAGGTTACTTCTCTTTCTCCCATAATCTTTGGGAGATTGATTTTGGTACCGATATGATTGTGATCTCCCAGAACCATCTGACTCAGAACCACTTTGAGCCCTTTCTGGCCTACGTTGATATCCCCTATAATAATTATTCTGATATCTTTGAAAAGGAGGGAACCGTCTATTTCTAAACTCCTTCTGGTGGTTTGGGTTCTTTTCAGCAACATTTGGACCCTTATTCCCATCTGGCCTAGGCTGAATTTTATTTGGCTCGGAAGGTCTAGGAGTTTTTAACACATCAGCATAACTTCTTTTAGGGCTTTCAAATTTTCCCTGATCTCTTTTTATGTGAGTTTCTGCTATTTCCTCACTCGCTTTTTTAAATTTTCTATCAGGAGACTCATCACAATTTTGTATTGCAGCGTACAGAGTTGTACTCTCAGTGAGTAACCAATCCAGAGTCTTTCTGGGATGGTAATCCCTGGCCAAAATAAATTTTATTTTATTGGGCAAAGAGTCATAAAATAACTGGATAAATTCACTACCTTCAAAATTGGGATCTTTTTCAGATAAACTATAGGCATTTTTGAGGACTGACAAAAATTCCCTGGGACTTTGATTATGTCTACATTTCAGGGTAAATAAGGCCCTCCTTGCAGCAGTAGCGGACTTATAGGGACCAAATTCAGTTTTTATTTCTGCGACCACATCTGACCAAGAATCCCTACCCATATCTCTAAGGGAATTAAAGAAATACCGGTGTTTTGGTTCGAATACCCAGGTAATAAATTCAAGTTTCTGTATGTCCTTTTCTAAATGTAAAGTTTTCATGGCCTCCTCATATATTTCCAAATGACTTATTATGGAGGGTGAACCCTTTTTTGCAAATTGACCCACAGTTTCCTTGAGAAATTTGATCACTTTAGTAGTGTCTATCATGGGCTGATAAGATCTCTGTACTGAACTTTTAGAGGACCTAGGAGGTGAAATCGGTCTTAATTTAGGAAGAGAATGTTCTCTCAGAGCCAATAATTCTTCTCCATTAAAGGGGTTGTCATATTTACTTTCTGCATCTAATTCCCCCCTGGAATATTTTACCTGCACTCTATTAGAATCCTTAGGCTGTCTGAATTGAAGAGGGTCAAGATCCCGGTTATCTAACTCTGTTTGTAAATTTCTATTGTCCTTATACAACTTTTTACATTCCTCATCTAGATCCACCATAGACAATTGACATTTAGACAATTCATTAGTAGCCTGACTTAATTTCCATTCCAGAGTCCTAATAACTTCTTGCTGTTGACTGTCTCTGTCATTATATTCTGATAATTTAGCAGACCATTGTGCTAATTCACCAGAAACCATGGCCGCCTTATTTTCCATTTCAGATAAATCTTTTTGAAATTTATCAATTTCATATGCCTGTTCAACATTTTTATATTTTGCTTTTTCTAATTGCTTTGCTATTTCAATAACTAAATATACAAATTCAGGCCAAGATTGAAGGATTAATGAATCCTTATCTTTCTTATGTTTAGCTTGGGAAATGTGACAGAGATAATCAGCAAATCGGGATTTATCAGACCAGATATCATCTGCATATTCTACAGCTCTCTTTTCCAATTCAAACCTCCAATCCTTTAACTCTCTCTTAATATCCAACCTGTCATGCATATGACCCAACACAATATATTCAATTAATTCTTGAGTCTTTCTATCATGCATATCAGTCTTTACCACTGCAGCAGCAGCCTGCATGCCTTGGCTAGCCTCGCCATTGTTATCAGACATTTTTTTACTTGTTGCACTACAAGTACCACAATAACTTTATCAAATATATATTTTGCACCCCAAAATTTTGTTTCTATTACAAGCAGATCTCGGTAGGGACCTCCAATTTAATGTCGGAATATTTATGCTGTCTCCGATTGACAGTCTATATGATTTATGTGAATAAATTAAAATCGGTAATAAAGGAGATTCTAACTTATTATCATAAATATCAAGCTAAAACAAGCTCGTGATCTGCGTTGAATTGAAGACAAAACCCAGTTACTGACAAAATATATATGTAATTTATTAATACAATTTATAGTGCAAAATAATATATATAACAAAATTGGCGGTAATAAAATTCAATCAATGATATGCAAAATAGTGGTAAGACAAAAATAATTGAGAACATATATCTATATATACACAATTATGCCTTCTTATAATAATACCCCTCACTTATATTAAAAGTCAATTTAATACTTGATTTCTCTCAGCCGACAAATGTCCGATTAAACCCAAATCTGGTTTATCTTTTATCTATATAAATATATATATATATATTATCAACCATACTGGTCTAGAACTGAATTCAGTTCCTTGGAGATAATACCGTGTTTTCACTAGTATATTTTTAATCTCCCTGTATTGGATTAATTTTCAGGATGATGCTGCAGGTACATCCCAATCTTATTCCAAAACAGATACTATACACAAAGTATGGTTAATTGAATATATCTATAGATATGTATTATATTAATTAATTATCCTATAAAATATAGGTAAGGTTATACTATACCAAAATGTCAGCTAGCAGAAATCAGTTTCAATGGTTCTAAGATGGCTGCCTCCAATGACTGGCAAGATGGTCAAGATGATGTTCAGAGAGAGAGAGCTCGATCGACCCCTTCTGTCAGCCCATACCATCTTTTTATCCTATCTTAGAAAGGGCTTGGCCAAGTTTTATCATTAACTAGTGACCTCACTTTATAATTAATAGAACCATCCTCTAGGGAAAAATATACCCTAGATCTTTGTTACCCTAACACTAGATGGCACTAGTATTCCATACAAAAAAATCGAAGCATTCATTTATTTCTCTTATTCATATATAATAGCACTAACATGTAATCTAAGGTTTCAGACAAACCTTGAGAAGATCTTAAAGAGACAATGAGTTTTATACTTGGTCAACTAACTTGTGTATCCTTAAGTCTTTTGACCAGACTTGATTAAATCAAAATAAATATGGCTATCTCAATTCATTGTTCTTGGATGAGACAGGGTTTGTTCATGATTACCTGTGTCCACATCCATTCCAGGAAAGAAATAATTAATTTGTGTGTTCCACTGAGACAGATTCTAAACATGACAGAGGAGTTTATACCTCATTTCTAATCTTACAATTGAATATATCTATGAGGACTATACTCTTATATATATACTATATATTCAGCACACCTATTAAAATTGATTATATAAAATCAATCTACTCCTATATTGATTAATATAAAAATCACAAAGAAAGATTAGAGTCTTTCTATTTACTAAAATCATCAGAATTCAAATACATTGTCTTATCTAGGCCATCACATTTCATTAGATCTTGGGACATCTCCTTCTCACAAAACAGACTTAGGTAAACACTTTGGTATATATCGTAAACCTTAGGTTAGCAATTTCAGAGTAAAAAAAAAATCCTGAATTCACTCTGCCTTAAAATAAGACAAAATGGTTGTCCCTTAGGCTCATGTCCATTCACTTATATAGGCCTTATAATTATGGACTTTATTCATACTCAATAGTTCTGACAAAGTAATGGAACGTTCTCACCCGGATGGTTGATAGACGGACAGGTCTGTATGGATGAAACCTGGTTGGTGATGCCACAGGGAAGAAGTCCGGTTCTTGGAGGGTGCCGGTCACTGGAGCGCGTGCATTAAGGATGGTACCAGAATATGCTAGACGGTAGGTAAGGTCGGGAGTATTAGTCCCTAGTGTGTCCCTGGTGGAGGGGGGCTAGTAGACCCTACCTACTTATACGGAGTACTTGCTCCGCAAGGAGCGACCCCGTCCGGATACCTAACCCTGGTACGGGCCGGTGTCCCTAGTAAACCCTAGAGATGTCCCGACGTGTCACGTTTCTGTTAGAAAAACTCATCAGGGGACGTAAAAAGTACAGGGTGACAGGCAAAATGGTGCCTGAAAAATGAGCAATACTGGTAGCTAGACCGGCTAAGAGAGCTAGCTACAAGTATAGGAGCTGAGTCGGTGAGCCAGGGTAATGGCTAATAGACACTACAGAACGGTCCAGTGGGGCCTATTCAAGCTCCAGGTACGGTGGCCAGGCCAGTGGGACCGGACAACAAAAAATCCTAGCAACAGGACCGCAGGTGCTGGCTAGCCAGTGGGCTGTCAGGGCACATAGACAAAAGCGCTGTAGAGCGTGATGCGGTCACTGTGGGGCCCAAGTCAAAGGGTATGAAATCAGGGGCTGTCGGCACTGCTTACCTAGAATGTGCCGTTTATATGAGGAAGAGCGCAGCGCGCTCATTACCAAGGCACGCCCCCCCAATTGTCACGTGGAGACCGGGAAGGCTGCGTCCCGTGAACAAGTGTCCTGCATGCCGTGAAACGCAGCGTCGGACTGCGCGTGCGCTCCACAAGCCGCCACAGGGGCCGCACAGATGGAGCTGTGTGCAGTGCCGGGGGCGGAGACACGTGGAACGCAAACGGCAGCCGCAGACGCTGAGGAGGCACGCAGGAGAGTAGGAGGGGCGGGAGTGTGGGAGCCTGGGGGCGGGCTGGCTGCCTGGCAACTAGACGCCGTAGTAACAACACTGGTAAGGTCTACACCATTAACCGCTTCATCAACTGTAGGACCCGGGGGGTGATTTACTGCCTCGCCTGCCAATGCGGTAAGGAATATGTCGGTAAGACTATCCGAGAGTTTCGCAGGCGGGTGGGTGAACACCTTAATGACATATCCAAGAGCAAGGACACACCAATAGCCAATCACATCCGCACTCATCATAACGGCACTGCCCATGTGTCCTTCATGGGCATTGACCGGGTCCTCCCTCCAAGCTGTGGAGGTGATTGGGACCGGGCGATCCTTCAGCGGAAACTCTATCTATTATCTTAAATCCATGACACCGTTGGGGCTTAATGAACAGCTTAACTTTAGCTTTTTTTTGTGACCATCTGATGACACTATCTTGTTCCATCACTTCTGGATTTAATTTAATATAATTAATTTAAATCGATTGTACCCAATCGTCACACTTCTTGTCCCCTGTGCCTCCTGGCCTCACCGCCGGCCCTCTGTCATAGCAGCTGGGCTCCCTAAGAAGCTCTGATGTAATTAGCATTATCTTTGCTTTATCTTTGAGACCGCTGACACGCTGGTGTCTTATTGCAGCAACTTGCTCCCCGTATGTTCCAATGCGGCGTCTAGTTGCCAGGCAGCCAGCCCGCCCCCAGGCTCCCACACTCCCGCCCCTCCTACTCTCCTGCGTGCCTCCTCAGCGTCTGCGGCTGCCGTTTGCGTTCCACGTGTCTCCGCCCCCGGCACTGCACACAGCTCCATCTGTGCGGCCCCTGTGGCGGCTTGTGGAGCGCACGCGCAGTCCGACGCTGCGTTTCACGGCATGCAGGACACTTGTTCACGGGACGCAGCCCTCCCGGTCTCCACGTGACAATTGGGGGGGCGTGCCTTGGTAATGAGTGCGCTGCGCTCTTCCTCATATAAACGGCACATTCTAGGTAAGCAGTGCCAACAGCCCCTGACTTCATACCCTTTGACTTGGGCCCCACAGTGACCGCATCACGCTCTACAGCGCTTTTGTCTATGTGCCCTGACAGCCCACTGGCTAGCCAGCACCTGCGGTCCTGTTGCTAGGATTTTTTTGTTGTCCGGTCCCACTGGCCTGGCCACCGTACCTGGAGCTTGAATAGGCCCCACTGGACCGTTCTGTAGTGTCTATTAGCCATTACCCTGGCTCACCGACTCAGCTGCTATACTTGTAGCTAGCTCTCTTAGCCGGTCTAGCTACCAGTATTGCTCATTTTTCAGGCACCATTTTGCCTGTCACCCTGTACTTTTTACGTCCCCTGATGAGTTTTTCTAACGGAAACGTGACACGTCGGGACATCTCTAGGGTTTACTAGGGACACCGTTTTGAATACCGTTTTGACACCTCAGTTTTGAATACCTTGAGGGGTGTCGTTTCTAGAATCGGGTCATTTTTGGGTGGTTTCTATCATGTAAGCTTCACAAAGTGACTTCAGACCTGAACTGCTCCTTAAAAAGTTGGTTTTTGAAAATTTCTGAGAAATCTCACGATTTACTTCTAAACTTCTAAGCCCTGTAACGTCCCCCAAAAATAAAATGTCATTCCCAAAATGATCCTAACATGAAGACATATTTGAAATGTAAAGTAATAACTATTTTTATAGGTATTAATATGTATTATAGAAGTAGAGAAATTAAAACTTGGAAATTTGCTCATTTTTCCACATTTTTGGCAAATTTTATATTTCTTTTATAAATAAAAATTAATTTTTTGGACTCAGTTTTACCGGTCTCATGAAGTACAATATGTGACGAAACAACAATCTCAGAATGGCCTGGATAAGTCAAAGCGTTTTAAAGTTATCACCACAAAGTGACACTGGTCAGATTTGCAAAAAATGGCCTGGTCCTGAAGGTGAAAAATGAGCCTGGTCCTTAAGGGGTTAAGGACTCTATATTGACATGGAGAGTTTCACAGGATTGGTGCGGTTCAAAAATAGAACTTCTAAACTATAGACTGGTAAGATTAAAATCTGTCATGCGTAAACTGTTTGAAGGTTTTCAAAGAGATGCTGTCTGTGAGTACCTCAATGCCAAAAAACGCTATATCAGAATGACTTCATCAGGGACCAGTCATGTCGGTCAAACTAATTTAACCCCTTAGGGATCGGGCTCATTTTCAATTTAAGGACCAGGCCATTGTTTGCCAAAATCTGACCAGTGTCACTTTATGTGGTGATAACACTTAAACACTTTGACTTATCCAGGCCATTCTGAAATTGTTGTTTAGTCACATATTGTACTTCATGACACTGGTAAAACAGAGTAAAAAAAAATATTTTTTATTCATAAAAAAAATAATTGCACAAAATTTGGAAAAATTAGCAAATTTCCAAGTTTCAATTTCTCTCCTTCTATAATACATAGTAATACCTACAAAAATAGTTATTACTTTACATTCCTCATATGTCTACTTCATGTTTGGATCATTTTGGGAATGACATTTTATTTTTTGGGATGTTACAAGGCTTAGAAGTTTAGAAGCAAATCTTGAAATTTTTTAGAAATTTTCAAAATCCCACTTTTTAAGGACCAGTTCAGGTCTAAAGTCACTTTTGTGAGGCTTCCATAATAGAAACCACCCAAAAATGACACCGTTCTAGAAACTACACCCCTCAAAAGTATTCAAAACTGATTTTACAAACTTTGTTAACCACTATTTTGGCAGATTTTCCATTTTAATAATTTTTTCCAGTTACAAAGCAAGGGTTAGCAGCCAAACAAAACTCTATATTTATGGCTCCGATTCTGTAGTTTACAGAAACCCCCCATATGTTGTCGCAAACCGCTGTACCGGCACACGGCAGGACGCAGAAGGAAAGGAATGCCATACGGTTTTTGAAAGGCAGATTTTGCTGGACTGTCTTTTTGACCCCATGTCCCATTTGAAGCCCCCTGATGCACCCCTAGAGTAGAAACTCCAAAAAAGTCACCTCATTTTAGAAACTGGATATGGTGGCAGTTTTGTTGGTACTAGTTTCGGGTACATATGATTTTTTTGGTTGCTCTATATTACACTTTTTGTAAGGCAAGGTAACAAGAAATAGCTGTTTTGGCACAGTTTTTATTTTTTGTTATTTACAACATTAGTCTGAAAGGGTAGATCATGTAATTTTTATAGACCAGGTTGTCACGGACACGGCGATACCTAATATGTATACAATTTTTTATTTATTTATTTAAGTTTACACAATGATTTCATTTTGTAAACAAAAAAAATAAATCATGTTTTAGTGTCTCCGTAGTCTGAGAGCCATGATTTTTGCGGGATGAGATGACGGTTTGATTGGCACTATTTTGGGGTGCGTATGACTTTTTGATCATTTGCTATTACACATTGTAAGGTGACAAAAATTGCTTTTTTTAACTTTTTTTTATTTATTTTTTGCGGCGTTCACCTGAGGGGTTAGGTCATGTGATCTTTTTATAGAGCAGGTTATTACGGATGCGGAGATACATAAATAAAAAAGTATACATATTAGGTAAGTTTTGCACAATTATTTCATTTTTGAAACAAAAAAAAAAAAATCATGTTTTAGTGTTTCCATATTCTGAGAGCCATAGTTTTTTCAGTTTTTGGGCGATTATCTCAGGTAGGGTCTAATTTATTTGCGGGATGAGATGACTTTCATTGGCACTATTTTGGGGTGCATATGAATTTTTGATTGCTTGCTATTACACTTTTTTTTTACTTTTTTTTTTTGGGCTGTGTTTTCCTGAAGGGCTAGGTCATGTGACATGTTCATAGAGCCGGTCGATACGGAGGCTGCAATACCTAATTATTTTTACTTTTAATTTTTTGGGGGGGAAACTTATTTTTTTCACTTTATTTTTTTGTCCCATTTTGGGACTTCAACTTTTGTGGGTCTAATCCCCTTTACAATGCATTCCAATACTTCTGTATTGGAATGCATTAGCTGTATGAGTAATACAGTGTGTATTACTCATACAGCTTCCAGCCTGTGAGATCCAGGGGGCTGGATCTCACAGGGTCGTCACAGAAAGGTAGCGCCGATGCCTCAGGAAGGCATCGCGCTGCCTTCCATGCCATTGGGTCCCTCCTACAGCCCCACGGAGACCCGATGGCACCGCCGCCGCATGTAAAAGCCGCAAACCGCATGTGTCCTAAACTAGTGGGATATCATGCCATACCGGTACGTCATGTGTCCCAAACAGGTTAATCAGTTTCTATGAGGAGGTAAGTTCTAGACTTGACTGGGGTGAGTCAGTGGATGTCATATACTGTATCTTTACTTCTCCAAAGCATTTGAGTCTGTGTTACATAAAAGGTTTGTATATACAATGAGAATACTTGGACTGGGAGAAAGTATGTATGTGTGTAAGTAACTATCTTAGTGATTCATAGATTGTAAGGTCTTGCGAGCAGGGGCCTGACTCCTACTGTTTCAGTTGCATATTAGCCAGTTATTTGTTTCGTACATTAACCCTATGAATTTGTAAAGCGCTGCGGAATATAGTGGTGCTATTTAATTTTTTAATTATTATTAACCGCCTCAGGACCGCCGTATGCAGGATTGCGTCCTGCCGGCGGCCCTGCTCTTCTGGGTGGACGCATAGACGCGTCCTCCCACGAGAGCCGAGATTTCCTGTGAACGCGCGCACGCAGGCGCGCGCGCTCACAGGAACGGAAGGTAAGAGAGTGGATCTCCAGCCTGCCAGCGGTGATCGCTGGCAGGCTGGAGATGTGATTTTTTTAACCCCTAACAGGTATATTAGACGCTGTTTTGATAACAGCGTCTAATATACCTGCTAACTGGTCCTCTGGTGGTCCCTTTTGTTTGGATCGACCACCAGAGGACACAGGTAGGTCAGTGAAGTCGCACCAAACACTACAGCTCACTAAAGTAGCACCAAACACCACTACGCTACACTACACCCCCCCCTTGTCACTTATTAACCCTTTATGAACCACTAATCACCCCATATAGACTCCCTGATCACCCCCCTGTCATTGATTACCCCCCTGTAAGGCTCAATTCAGACGTCCGTATGATTTTTACGGATCCACGGATACATGGATCGGATCCGCAAAACGCATACGGACGTCTGAATGGAGCCTTACAGGGGGGTGATCAATGACAAGGGCGTGATCACCCATATAGACTTCCTGATCACTTCCCTGTCATTGATCACACCCCTGTCATTGATCACCCCCCTGTAAGGCTCCATTCAAACATCCGTATGATTTTTACGGATCCACTGATACATGGATCGGATCCGCAAAACACATGCGGACGTCTGAATGGAGCCTTACAGGGGGGTGATCAATGACAGAGGGGTGATCACCCATATACACTCCCTGATCACCCCGTCATTGATCACCCCCCTGTAAGGCTCCATTCAGACGTCCGCATGTGTTTTGCGGATCCGATCCATGCATCCGTAAAAATCATACGGACGTCTGAATGGAGCCTTACAGGGGGGTGATCACCCATATACACTCTCCGATCACCCCCTGTCATTGATCACCCCCCTGTAAGGCTCCATTCAGACATCCGCATGTGTTTTGCGGATCCGATCCATGTATCCATGGATCCGTAAAAATCATACGGACGTCTGAATGGAGCCTTACCAGGGGGGTGATCAGTGACAGGGGGGTGATCAGTGACAGGGGGGTGATCAGTGACAGGGGGGTGATCAGGGAGTCTATATGGGTGATCACCCCCCTGTCATTGATCACCCCCCCCCCCCTTCCCCTGTAAGGCTCCATTCAGACATTTTTTTGGCCCAAGTTAGTGGAAATATATTTTTTTTTGTTTGTTTTTTCTTACAAAGTCTCATATTCCACTAACTTGTGTCAAAAAATAAAATCTCACATGAACTCACCATACCCCTCACGGAATCCAAATGCGTAAACATTTTTAGACATTTATATTCCAGACTTCTCACGCTTTAGGGCCCCTAAAAAGCCTGGGCAGTATAAATACCCCACATGTGACCCCATTTCAGAAAGAAGACTCCCCAAGGTATTCCGTGAGGGGCATATTGAGTCCATGAAAGATTGAAATTTTTGTCCTAAGTTAGCGGAAAGTGAGACTTTGTGAGAAAATACAAAAAAAAATCAATTTCCGCTAACTTATGCAAAAAAATAAAAAATTCTAGGAACTCGCCATGCCCCTCACGGAATACCTTGGGGTGTCTTCTTTCCAAAGTGGGGTCACATGTGGGGTATTTATACTGCCCTGGCTTTTTAGGGGCCCGAAAGCGTGAGAAGAAGTCTGGGATCCAAATGTCTAAAAATGCCCTCCTAAAAGGAATTTGGGCCGCTTTGCGCATCTAGGCTGCAAAAAAGTGTCACACATGTGGTATCGCCGTACTCAGGAGAAGTTGGGGAATGTGTTTTGGGGTGTCATTTTACATATACCCATGCTGGGTGAGAAAAATATCTTGGTCAAATGCCAACTTTGTATAAAAAAAAAAAAAAAAAAAAAAAAAAAAAGGGAAAAGTTGTCTTTTGCCAAGATATTTCTCTCACCCAAAACACATTCCCCAACTTCTCCTGAGTACGGCGATACCAGATGTGTGACACTTTTTTGCAGCCAAGGTGGGCAAAGGGACCCACATTCCAAAGAGCACCTTTCGGATTTCACCGGTCATTTTTTACAGATTTTGATTGCAAGCTACTTACTACTCACACATTTGGGCCCCTAAATTGCCAGGGCAGTATAACTACTCCACAAGTGACCTCATTTTGGAAAGAAGACACCCCAAGGTATTCTGTGAGGGGCATGGCGAGTTCCTAGAATTTTTTATTTTTTGTCGCAAGTTAGTGGAATATGAGACTGTGTAAGAAAAATAAAAAAAAATCATAATTTTCCGCTAACTTGTGACAAAAAATATAAAGTTCTATGAACTCACTATGCCCATCAGCGAATACCTTAGGGTGTCTATTTTCCGAAATGGGGTCATTTGTGGGGTGTTTCTACTGTCTGGGCTGTGTAGAACCTCAGGAAACATGACAGGTGCTCACAAAGTCAGAGCTGCTTCAAAAAGCGGAAATTCACATTTTTGTACCATAGTGTGTAAACGCTATAACTTTTACCCAAACTATTTTTTTTTTGCCCAAACATTTTTTTTTTTTTTATCAAAGTCATGTAGAACAATAAATTTGGCGAAAAATTTATATATGGATGTCGTTTTTTTTGCTAAATTTTACAGCTGAAAGTGAAAAATTTCATTTTTTTGCAAAAAAATCGTTACATTTTGATTAATAACAAAAAATGTAAAAATGCCAGCAGCAATGAAATACCACCAAATGAAATCTCTATTAGTGAGAAGAAAAGGAGGTAAAATTCATTTGGGTGGTAAGTTGCATGATAAACGGTTAAAGTAGTGTAGTGCAGAAGTGTAAAAAGTGCAGTGGTCATGAAGGGGGTTTCAGCTAGCGGGGTTGAAGTGGTTAATATTATTGAAATCAGTGGGTGGTTATTAACGGTACATACTCAGATTGGGTCATTGTCAGTATTGGGGTACCACAGGGGTCAGTATTGAGCCCTATTCTCTTCAATATATTTATTAATGATCTTGTAGAAGGCTTGCACAGTAAAATATCAATTTCTGCAGATGACACTAAACTGTAAAGTAATTAACACCAAAAGATGACAGTATACTGCTACATATGAATCGGGATAGATTGGGCAGAGAAGTGGCAGATGACGTTTAACAATGATAAATGTAAGGTTATTCACATGAGAGGGAATAATACATGTCACCAGCATATGCTAAATGGTAAAACACTGGGTAACACTGACATGTAAAAGGACCTAGGAATTTTAGTGGACAGCATACTAAACTGTAGAAACCAGTGTCAGACAGCTGCTACCAAGGCCAGTAAGATAATGAATTGCATCAAAAGTAACATAGATGCACGTGATCAAAACATAGTCCTGCTGCTTTACAAATCACTAGTCAGACCACACATGGAGTACTGTATACAATTCTGAGCCCCTATCAAAAAGGCAGACATACAGTAGCAGAGCTGGAGAGGGTTCAGAGGAGGGCAACTAAAGTAATGACCGGAATGGGTGGACTACAGTACCCAGAAAGATCAAAATTAGGGTTATTCACTTTAGAAAAAAAAGACGACTAAGGGGAGATCTAATAACCATGTATAAATATATCAGGGGTCAGTACAGAGATCTCTTCAATCATTTATTTATCCTCAGTACTGTGACTAGGGGACATCCTCTACAGAAACATAGAAGAGGATTCTTTACTGTAAGAGCAGTGAGACTCTGTGTGAGGATCTGGTGATGGCAAACTCACTAAAAGAGTTCAAGAGGGGCCTGGATGTATTTATGGAGTGTAATAATATTACAGTTTATAGTTTAGATTTCTGAAGAAGGGTTGTTGATCCAGGGATTGTTCTGATTGCCTGATTGGAGTCAGGAAGGATTTTTTTCCCCTAAAATGAAGAAAATTGGCTTCTATTTCACAGGGTTTTTCATATTATTTTTTGCCTGTCTCTGGATCAACTTGCAGAATAACGGGGGCGTGGCCTAACCGGCATGGACTGACGACGCTCTGCACATCAGCTCCTCTAAAATCCTGAATGTATCCTGGCCATCCGGCAATAATCTGTACCAGCACCGCCGTGCTGGACTGCAAGGAGTGATAGGCGAGAGGGTGAACGTGTTTGGGGCTTCTGCCCTACGCTCCGGCTCTGCTGGTCGGGTGCGGCCTCCAGCCTTGATTCTGCACTGAGACGAGTGGGGCTTCTTCCGCTGCCTGCCACCTGAAGCTGCCGGCTCCCAAACTGCACCGACACTGAGGTGAGCTGCAAGAGGCTTTCTGGACCTACCTATCGGAGGATCTGAGCCAGCCCCATGGCCCAGGCATCTTGGTCCTGCAGTGGGATGGGCAAGAAAAGATTCGGCGGGAGCAGAGCGGCCCCACATTGCTGTGCTGTGTTGGGAGAGATTGGTGCACCGCATGTGATCTGCTGCGCCGCACCACTCAATACCGGAGAAGTCTTGCTTCAGAGGGGGTCTGTGAGGAGGATACTCTTGGGGTTAAATCCTGAACTTTCATTACTGGGAGCTGACCTGGATATGCGACACAGCCATCTTGGATTCCCTTGTTGGTGGAGAGGGGTCTGTCTGCTCTGCTAAATCTGGTAACTGCCTAGAACTGCCATTGAAAGAAAAATAGGGTAAGAGATACTCCTTGAAAGCTACTGTGTTTGTGACCTCAGGCCTCAATTACATGGGCCGCAAGACAGGAACTTCCACTACTACCCCTAAGGCGCTGGTGGATGCCATGAGCCAAACAGTAGGAGATAGGGGAGGGTAGTTCTCCTGACCAAGTGGATATAGATCTAAGTAAAATTATGGCTGCCATTACGAATTGCCAGTCTGCGCTTACAGCTAAAATAGATCACCTTCAAGCAGCCCTAACCTGCCTCCGCCATGATATTGATAAGATACGAGACAGAACCGTGGAGGTGGAAAGGCGATTGGGGAGGTGGAATATGTGGCACACTCATGGGAAATCCAAGTAAGGGCCCTCCAGCAACAGGTGAAAGCACTACAGGCAAAGGTGGAAGATGCAGAAAACCGAAATAAGCGTAATAACATACGCATCCTGGGCCTTCCGGAAAGAGTTGAGGGTCAAGCACCTGAGGACTTGGCAGAGCACCTTATAAAACAAAGTTTGGCCCCTATTAATCTATCCTCAAATTTAGTTGTGGACAGGGCACACAGAATACCCACTAGACCCCTACCACCAGGGGCTCTTGCTCGCCCTTTCATTCCAAAAGTTTTGAACTACCGTGATCTGGACACCATACTAGCAGCAGCTCGCCAGCTGAAAGAGGTAAAATTTGAAAGCACTAGAATCTCATTCTACCCAGACTTCTCATCAGAGGTCCAAAGGCTGAGGCGACAGTTTACGGCGGTGAGATCAAGACTACGAGAGAAGGGCCTCAAATACGCTATGCTATATCCTTTGTGTCTCAGAGTCCAGGATGGAGAATTGTCAAAATTATTTTCTACCCCTGAAGAGGCATCTGACTGGCTAGACGGCAGAGGCTGAAAATCTGCGGGTTCCCAAGTACTCGTGATACAGCACACCTTACGTATAGCCATGTTATAGATGGACTGGACATCTTCGTTGACCCTTGGATTAGTTCGACAATACAGAGTACTTGGTGATTGTTTTATTGTGTCTCCCCGTGTTTCTAAGGGAAGGTTAGCGTATCAAAGGTTTGGGATGCTAGGCTCAGATAATTTGGGAGTGAGGGGTCTGGGCAGGGAGGGGGGTTATTCATAACACTGATCTGGGTTAATCTGTTATGTTTGTCCATGTCCTGTGTTTTGTTGTGTGCATGTGGATATGAATGGCCTGGGCACTCTGGGGTCATCTCATGTCGCTTCACAGGGTTCCTCTTTTGTAATGGCTACCTGTAGGTTTGTCTTCTGGAATGTCCGGGGGCTTAATGACAAAGTGAAATGATCCCTCGTCTTAAATTTACTTGAAGGAATACAACCCTGATGTAGTAATCTTGCAGGAGACTCATCTGAGAGGGCAGAAAATATTAGCTCTAAAACAGCCGTTGGTGAGGCATGCCCATCACGCAGTATATAGTAATTATTTTTCAATGACCCAATTGTTGCAAATGGCCCGTTTTATGAGATTTGCTGCGGGGCCAAATTTGAAAGTAAAGACAAATCTCTCCATCTCTTTATGGGTAGGCTTCTTTTTATTACATAATAACTCTTGTTGGGTCTGGGAGCCTGCTTTTTTTTCTGGCTTTTTCTACATCTCTTTCCTTATATCCCCTGTCTAGTAATCTACCTCTCAGTTCTTCTGACAGTCTGTTGTATCCCTCCTCAGTGTTTATTAATTTCAGCCGCATAAACTGAAATTTTATTTGACGTTAGGTGGGTGAAAACTCCTGTGATGCAAGAGGGAATTTGTGGCAGTAGGCTTACGATAGCCGCTAGTGTGAATGCCATCCTCTCCAACCTCTATGAGCACATCCAAAAATTAAAGTGAATGGCCCCAAAAATTGAGGGTAAACCTCATATTCATATTGTTACTATTATTTAGATAGGACACAAATTCCCTGCATTGCATCTCAAAAATACATCATTGACATATCTTAAAAATGACTGTATTTATTGCAAATATGAGTTTACCGATTAGCATAAGTGCATGATACAGGTGTACCCATGGCAGTTCCTACCCTCTGTCTATACCATTGGTCATCAAACATAAATACATTTTTAGAGAGGATGAAACAGAGCGCCTCTGCTATACTGGTTGATAGCCCGGATCCCCATGTCATGCGGTATCCTAGTGTAAAGACTCTCCACATCCAGTGACACCAGAGCGAGCCCATCGCTCCAATCAAAAGAATTGATGGCCCGAAGGAAATCGCCCGTGTCACTAAGATACGTGGGGGCCCTTGACAAAAGGGGTCTGAGCAACCAATCCATGTATTGGGAAAGGGGTTCAGTAAGCGACCCTATACCTACCACAATGGGCGCGGCCCAGTGGGGCTGTGATAGACTTGTGTATTTTGGGAACAAAATACCAGGCCGGTTTACTGGGGTATTGTGGTATCAATTTCTCAAACATGCTGGATGGCAAAAAATCAGCAGCTATACATTTAGAGACTAATTCCTTTAGCTGAGACAACAGGCTTATTATGGGGTCCTTCCTTAAGTTCTCATAGGCGATTGTGTCATCAAGCTGTCTATGCTCCTCACTCATGTAATGCTGCTTAGTTAGTAAAACCACATTGCCCCCTCTTGTCGGCTGGCTTGACTACGACATAGGTAAGTAATTCTAGACCGCTAACCTCCTCTGTTTTAAAAGGGATCAGTGATATCAAACCCTAAATGGTCAGTGTGTGCTGGGATCTCTCCCTGTTTCGGGGTCCACCTCAAAGCCCACCGGATCGAATTGCTCTGCCAGACTGTATCCCAGCCCCAGATTAAGGGCTGAGATACAGTCCGGGGACAACTCGTAATCCGTGAGGTTAACAACAAGGTTCTGTGTTGGTCGTGTGTCCTTGTCATTGGTAGATAGCTGGGCTAGCGTTTCCAAGAGACTTGTCTCCTCCTTCTGGTCGATTTCCTTTGTTCTTTTATTTCTCCTTCTTTGGATTTTCTTCCTAAAAGGGTGTGCTCCGGAGTTGTTTCTTTACTGGGCCCCCTTCTGAGGCACTGGAGTCAGAATCGGTAGTCCAGAAGTCGCTCTTAGTTCTGCGTGTAGGGAGTCTCTTGCGCTGCCTCCGTTTATTCTATTCAAATACCCTTCCATTGTAATAGTCCCATTTGTCTCTCAGGAACTTATCCTACTTTCTCTCTTATCTCTACTTGTGTTAGGATTAGCTTTTTGTTAAATTTTTTGTCAAAATTTAGATAGTGTATCAGTTAATCTCCCTTTAAGTCCCCTTATTTTGTGTAGGAAATTTTTTTTTTTTTTTTTTTACCTACTTACAATCCAGTATGGATCCAATTGCGGCTCTGTCCAAACAATTTTATGGCCCGTCTTTGGAGGTGGCAGGATTGAAGGCGTCGGTCCTCCAGCAACAGCAGCAATTACAACTGACCGCAAGCCCAGCGGTTGCTACTGGTAACCAGGTTGTTGCGGAACCCAAGGTCCCTCTCCCTGACAGATTTTCTAGGGGAACGGACAAGTTTTTGACATTCCGTGAGGCCTGTAAATTATATTTTAAACTGCGCCCTTACTCCTCTGGTAATGAAGAACAGCGGGTGGGGGTTGTTATTTCCCTGCTGCAGGGGGACCCACAGATTCCCAGGCTCTTCGGTCAGTGGATGAGTTTTTTGGGGGCTTGGGTCTCATATGACGACCCTGACGTAGTTGCACTGGCTGAATCAAGATTACGGAGACTCCTAAAAGGAGAGCAGCCGGTAGAGGAGTATTGCTCTGACTTCCGTAGGTGGGCTTCGGATACCCAATGGAACGACCCGGCTCTCAGGAGTCAGTTCTGCTCTGGGTTATCCGAAAGGGTTAAGGATGCGCTTGCATTATAGGAGACCCCCTTTTCCCTTGATGCGGTTATGTCCCTTTCTATCCGAATAGATAGATGCCTTAGGGACAGGTTGAAAAAAAAACGGAGCAATTAGTAACCCCTCCCAAGCAGCAGTTAGTCTGTACGGACTTAGACGAGCCTATGCAGCTTAGAGGAACCACTCGTCAGGGCCGTTCTCCTGAGGTTCGCCGTAGGTGTGTTTTTTTTTTTTTTGTGGGGAGAGGGGTCATTTCATTAATGTCTGTCCTTCTTTCCTCAGAAACAAAAGACCGTTGGAAAACTACTAACCCCAGGCTGTGTGGAGGATATCAGCCGGGGGGTATATGTTTCCTCCATACGTACATCGCAATTTGTGTTGCCAGCGGTTATTGTTTTTGGTGTTAAGACTGAGACTATTTCTTTCTTTCTAGACAGTGGAGCAGGGGTAAATTTGATAGATGCCCATTTTGCCCGCACTATGGGTTTGTCTCTCTGTACGCTACAGAGACCTATTCACATATTCGCTATTGATTCTGCTCCTCTGTCTCAGAGAAACCTCACCCACATTGTTCATAATTTACACCTTCGGGTAGGGGACCACCATAACGAGATCCAGGACATGTTATGTTCTGGAGGGGCTTCCCACTCAGGTAGTGCTGGGCCTTCCCTGGTTGGTAGCACACAATCCAGTGGTGGATTGGCAGGCCAGGGAGATATTGGAGTGGAGTGAGCATTAGAGAGAAAATTGCTTAAATAGCAATTGCTTAGTCGCCTCCATAACTACCCTACCTACATTTATTTTGGATTTTGAGGACGTTTTTTCTGAAAAGGGTTGTCAGAAGTTACCACCTCACCTTCCTTATGATTGCCCGGTTAACCCTATTCCCGGCGCAAAATTACCCAAGACCAGGTTATATAATCTTTCGGGTCCAGAGAGACAAGCCATGAAAGATTATATCTCCGAGAGCATGGCTAAGGGACACATCAGACCCTCTTCTTCACCCGTGGCTGCAGGGTTTTTCTTCGTTAAAAATAAAGATGGGGTCTGCGTCCTTGCCTAGATTTTCGCGAATTAAATCTGATAACCATCCGAGACCCATACCCTCTTCCTCTCATTCCTGACCTGTTTAACCAGATTGCGGGTGCTAGGTGGTTCTCCAAACTTGATCTTAGGGGGGCCTACAATCTGATTTGTATCAAGGAGGGGGATGAGTGGAAGACAGCTTTTAACACCCCTGAGAGGCATTATGAAAATCTAGTTATGCCTTTCGGTCTGACCAATGCTCCTGCCGTCTTTCAACATTTCGTTAATGACATTTTTAGTCATCTTATCAGCAGGTTTGTGGTGATATACCTAGATGATATTTTAATTTATTCGTCTGATCTGAGAACACATGAGGCGCATGTCAGACAAGTACTGCAGGTCCTACAGACGAATAAATTATATGCCAAAATTCAAAAATGTGTCTTCGCCGTTCAGGAGATACAATTCCTAGGTTATTTTTTATCTGCTTCAGGTTTCCGTATGGATCCTAGGAAGGTCCAGGCAATTTTAGATTGGGATCTTCCCGAGAACCTCAAAGCACTGCAATGGTTCTTGGGCTTCACAAATTTCTATAGGAAACTCATTAAAAATTATTCAGTTATTGTAAAATCCCTTACTGACATGACTAGGAAGGGGACTGATTTTTCTAAATGGTCTGACGCCACTAAAGTTGCTTTTTCCTCTCTAAAAGAGAGGTTTACCTCGGCACCTGTACTAATCCAACCTGATGTCTCTCAACCTTTTATTGTCGAAGTCGATGCGTCAGAGGTGGGAGTGGGGGCAGTGCTGTCTCAGGGTCCGTCTCCTGGCAAATGGCATCCTTGTGCTTTCTTTTCTAAAAAAAAAAAAAAAAAAAAAAAAAAAAAAAAAAAAAAAACACTATCGGCAGCAGAAGGGAACTATTAGCTATTAAACTAGCGTTTGAAGAATGGCGTCACTTTTTAGAGGGGGCAGTCCACCCCGTCACTGTGATTACGGACCACAAAAATCTTCTGTACCTCGAATCAGCTAAGCGTCTCACTCCTAGACAAGCTAGGTGGTCGCTATTTTTTACCAGGTGTAACTATTACCTATCGTCCTGGGGCAAAAAATACCAAGGCTGATGCACTCTCTCGTTGTTTCCCTGGAGGGGGTAATGTGAGTGATCCGGTACCCATTCTTCAAAAAGAGGAGTGGTTGTTTCTGCGGTACACTCTGCTCTGGAGGGGGAAGGTTTTAGAGGTCCAGGGGGACGCCCCGGTCTCTTGCCCCTCAGAAAAATTGTTTGTACCGTTGAACCTGCGTTTCAAATTTTTAAAGGAACATCATAATTCGGCACTTGCTGGGCACCCGGGTAGTAAAGCAACCTTGGAGCTATTGTCTCGTCGTTTTTGGTGGCCAAGGTTGCGTCAGGATGTATTGGATTTTGTGTCTTCTTGTTTTACCTGTGCGCGCGCAAAAGTTTTGCATACACGTCCTGCAGGGTCTCTATTGCCACTCGTCATTCCCAATAGACCATGGACACATCTGTCAATGGATTTTATCACTGACTTACCTTTGTCTGCGGGTAAAACAGTTATTTTGGTAGTCGTAGACAGGTTTAGCAAAATGGTACACTTTATTGCGTTACCCGCACTTCCTAATGCTAAGACTCTTGCTCAGGTATTCATCAGTGAAATCGTGAAGCTTCACGGGGTCCCTTCCGATGTTTTGGATCGCGGTACCCAGTTTATTTCTAAATTTTGGAAAGTTTTTTGTTCCCGTTTGGGGGTACACTTGTCGTTTTCCTCAGCTTTCCATCCTCAGTCGAATGGACAGACTGAGCGTACCAACCAAAACCTTGAGACATATCTAAGATGTTTTGTGTCTGAAAACCAAGGAGTTGTGGTCATCATATTTACCGTTAGCTGAGTTTGCCATAAATAATAGTCGTCAGGAATCCACTGGCAAGTCACCATTTCTTGGTGCATATGGTTTTCATCCCCAATTCTGTTCTTTCAAAGAGGTGGGGGGGGGGGGGGTCTTCTGGGGTTCCCGAAGAGGAACGGTTTTTCGTCATCTCTTTCATCGGTATGGCAGAAGGTGCAAGCTAACTTGAAAAATATGTGAGGTAAATACAAATGCATGGCTGATAAGAGACGGTCACAGGTCCGGACCTAGGAGTGAATGACTATGTATGGTTGTCTACTAGGAATATTAAATTAAAGGTTCCCTCTTGGAAACTGGGTCCTAGGTTTATTGCCCCTTACAAAATTGTAGCCATCATCAACCCCATGGCTTTTCGCCTGGAGCTACCTCAGACTTTTAAAATCCATAACGTCTTTCATAAGTCGTTACTCAAAAAATATGTTCCACCTCTAGAACCGTCACCGCTGCCACCCCCTCCTGTTGTTGTGGATGGTAATCTAGAGTTTCAGATATCCAAAATTGTTAATTCTCGTCGGGTCCGCCGCTCTCTTCAATATCTGGTGCATTGGAGAGGTTACGGTCCCGAGGAAAGAATGTGGGTTCCTGCGTCGGAGGTAAACGCCGACAGGCTAGTTTGGGCTTTTCATGCCTCTCATCCTGAGAGACCTGGTCCTGAGTGTCCGGAGGCCCCTCGTAGAGAGGGGGGTACTGTCATGAGGGTGTCAAGACCCACGCCTGACTCAGTTATACCCAGGGTCAGGAAGTCGCAGCGGTTGGCTGCACGCTCTATGTAGATAAATAGGGCTGTTTCTTTATGGTAGCTTTCTGGGTTTGCTTTGAAAACCTTTTTGGCTCATTCAGGGATCCGTAGCTCCTTCTCAGCTGTTCCTTGTCCAGCACTCCCAACCTCCTTATATTCCCCTCTCACACTTCTCTGGTTGCCAAATATAGAGCTTCCTGCCTGGACTTCTATACTGACCCACTGGAGCTGTGTTGCTGCGTTCTCTGGTTGTTGGTCCAGAACGTTTCCCTCCGGATCCCTGTTGGACCTTTGTGGTCTGCTGTGGTCGCCCACCTGGGTTTATGTGTTTGTCTGTATTGTCTGTCCTCTCCCTGGTGTTTCCCTCTTAGTGTCAGTGGTGCGGACTAGCGATTCCCACCTGCTCGTTCACTATCTAGGGCTCATTTTAGGGAAAGCCAGGGTTTAGGCACGTGATCGCCGCACGGGTGAGGAACCCGTCTAGGGATGTCAGGGCAGTCAGGTGCCAGCCGCAAGGTGAGTCAGAGGTCACCACCTTTCCCTCTCCCTTGGGCAGGGCTTTCCCTTTTCCCTCCCTGTGCGTGACGCCGGTCATTGCACCAGCTCATTCAGATCAAGTGTATCTGACCCCGATGCGCCTGTTCCACATGCGTAGACTACCGTATCCTTCATGTTTGAGATGTGGGGAATCGTACCATATGATATGGGCGTGTCCCACTATGCAGCTGTACTGGGGTCTGATATGCACTTTTATTAATACGAAGCTGGGGCTATCGGGGAACTGTTCCCCTTTAGTATGCTTACTGGGACTTGTGGTAGACGTAATCCCCACTGAATATGGCAAAAGACTGCTCCGTTTTACGGGAGAAAGACTATTCTCCTAAACTGGAAACCACCTAAGGCCCCTACTTTGGAACAGTGGAAACAACTCAAAGGTTGATCTCAACATGTATAAGCTAACATACACTGCTAGAGAAAGTCCAGACCGCTTTGAAAAGATCTGGGGCGTTTGGCTACATGCGCAAAACACGGTTTAAGTATTGATTTGGGTGGGGCAACGGGGTGCTCAGGTGTGTATGTGTGTGCGGTGTGAATGATGTCTAGAGATCACTCAATATGTCTGGGGGGATACTGCCATAAAAAGACACATGCATCTAATTCTGATTGAGTTCCCTGTCTAATATTAGACTTCTCCTGTGATTGATTACTGTGATACCTGGGCTTGCGGTCTCCAATAATGTCTAATATTCTTTGTTTTCTTTTATCCAGGTTGGGATGCTGATGTACTGTGAACTAAAAAGTTTATAAATAAATACTATTTAAAAAAAAAATTGCAGAACAACGAGATGACTCGTTTCAGCCTTACAAATTATGGGAATCATTCATTTTACTTAAACGCCTATATTAGGTGTCTTTTAGTTGCAGATGGCGGTGCAAGCATTAGTTGCGCTGCTATCTGCGACTTCACCCTGCTTTTGCCAGGTCTAAAAGGGGAAGGCCAGCCCGTCTCATTCATCATTTTCTACGCCTGTTTTAGGAGTAGAAAATGGTCTAAATGTAAGACAGCTAGGAAGCTATCTTCCATTTAGAACTGGCACTGGATGCGCCAAAGTTAGAGAGAACTAACAAACAGTTCCTTGAGACTGATGAATCTCCTCTTAGAAGAGGAGAGAACCTTTTTTGAGAAATCAGTCATCTTGAAAGGACTCAGATACTACCTTGACTTTTAAAACTGAGCCAGACTTCAATAGATGAGAATCCTCCTTACAGACTGCGGTAAAAAGGTTTCAAGGGCTCATTAAAGAGAGAAAACACAAACAATTTAATAGAGATCTGAAAGAAGTTAAAGAAAATAGAGCGTATAAGCCCGAGACTTAAACAACCCCCACTTCCCTCAGAATTCGAGATATCACTTCTGAACAGGATTTCTCTGACTCCTCAATCCAGCGGAAGAAACTATAATAGAAGAGGTCAGAGGGGAAGGGGATGACCAAGCAGTAGTAGATGTCCAAGGTCAAGTGCCCTGAGGGAAAGAGGGGGGCGACTCCTCATCTTTTGCTATGTCTACTCCTGGTGCACGGGGGGATTTTTTTGCGAAGGGTACCCCCTACCAACTTCAGGACCGAATAAGGACAGTGGAGGATTATTTGAACAAAATTAGTTACAGATAATTAACCTCTCCTCCTGGACTCTTAGTATTACCGAAAGTCATGTTTTGAAGAAGGGACTGTCCTTTGTTCCCACCACAAGGTTCAGTCCCTTTACCTGGATCAAGCATCTCCATTTATTTGCCAGAAAATTGAAATGGCACAAATTCATGAAAAATAGTAACAAACAGACCTGTGAACAATTGGGAATCCAGGACTGGAATTTTGTAGATCTAAAAATCCTTATGGATCTCTGGGATAAAGGTGCAAGGGCACCAGGACAAGGCCCTTTCACCAACTTGCGTCCAAAGAGTAATAGGTTGACACCACCAATGAATTACGACCACATTGCTATCTTTTTACAGATGGCGACTACTGATATTGAGGGTATCAATTCCTCCACACAGCCATTTAGTAATCTATCCGGGCCAGAGATGGAGGCTTTATGTCTTGAAAAATACACCTCAATAATAATAAAACCTGCTGATGAGGGTGGGAACCTGGTCGTAATGGACAGTTGTCAATATGTGTGAACGTTTACTTAGCGACCATGATTGCGATCGCATTCTGCCAGCTCACCCCACAGATGTGTTTCTGGGACTTTTAGTAGGTATACTGGACAGAGCACTCTATAAAAAAAATTCGTAAGTGAATCTGAGTACTCTTTCCTTAAACCAAACTCTGATCATATAGAGCAATGATAAAGCCTGCTGTCTACTGTACAGAAGGTCTGGGGTTCAATTTCCAGCAAATACCTATGAGTAAAGATAGTAAACATTCCACTAACCAATTGATCAAATTTAAAACGTGCACATGGCACGCTTGATAGAGTGAGAAGTGCATTTCAACTTTTATTTATTTCTACAGCACATTTTTTATTGCAATGTTGTTGTCCAAAGTGCTTCACAGTTACATTAAAACATACATTAATAAAAACCATTAGCAGTCAATTTGTGTAGGTGGGCTTGAAAATGAGGGAGTGGTGGTAGTTTAGAAATCATGTCCTGATTTTTCAGCTCACACTCTAGCTTTTGTCACTCTGCTGGCTGCTCACACACCTGGGTTCCTATGGTAGCTCACTCTACAGCAAGGACAGAGAAGAGCGGTTAAAAACAAACTGCTCCAACTTGCTCACTTCACTGGCGATTGCCATCTTCAAACGGTTGTAGTTTAAAAATGATAAATCCTCGAGTGAAGAGCTTTATATTGTGAGAACAACAAGACCCAGACCTCGCAATTTGACATATTTGGAGTGTTTTTGCAAAGAAGAGTGGGCAAGTCTTGCCAAGTCAAAATGTGCCATGCTGATAGATTCATACCCAAAAAGACTGAGTGCTGTAATAAAATCAATAGGTGCTTCAACAAAGTATTAGTTTAAGGGCGTGCACACTTATGCAACCATATTTTATTTGTATATTCTTTCTTCCCTCTACCTAAAAGATTTCAGTTTGTTTTTCAATTGAGTGGTACAGTTTATAGGTCACATTAAAGGTGGAAAAAGTTGTGAAATGATTTATCTTTGTCTCATTTTTTACATCACAGAAACCTAAAATTTTTACAGGGGTGAGTAGATTTTTTATATCCACTGTATATGCCTCATCAGTATTCACTGCTTCAGCAGGCTGCAGTATTACCTATGAACACTTGTTTGCGATAATATGCTGATAATTGTGTTGCCTAATGGCCTATGTCTAAAGTAGTGTAAGGATGATTCTTTTATTGCACCAAGTGTCCTGCTTCCCATGGTACTAGAGAGGTCATCGACAAGCCAGTGTTGCTATGTGAGAAATAAATAAGAAAAGAGAATGTGTCCATCCTATGGCATGATGGAAATGTGAATTGGAGGAGGTTTCTTTCCTATTTTATCTTTGTTTTGAGTGTGGAGTTTTTTCCTTTTACTTGCGACAGAAAAATTGACTCTATGACCTGCTCTAATGGATAATTGTGGACATGTACATCAGACATTTATATCATTCTTTGTAAGACTTCTGAAATTAATTGCTTGGACCAAACCTTATTTAGGGTTTTATAGCAAAGGGGTTAATACATATGCCCTCACAACTTTTCTGTTTTAATGTATTATTTAGTTTTGTTATTTCATTTAAAGGCATTCTGTCACCTACATAACATGTTTCAAAACTGATTATGTAGCTCTGTGGGAGGCAGATATATAACACTGATGGTACCTGGCTTTAGGTTTTCAGAGTCTCCAAAGTGCCAAGAGCTATGTTTTTAAGATATGCAATTTACCTATCGCAAGTGCCCAGTGCTCCCCGACTTACTGGCACCTGACTCCTCCGCCCATGTACCCAAGACTGTGTGACACCTGAAAACCCTATAATAGTGAGGGGACACGACCACCGGCTCCCTGCACTTAATACGGACGGAGTCAGGGTCGCCTAGAATCAAGCCAGCAAGGAAACACAAATAAAGGAAAGGGCTTATCTGAGCAAACAGCAGCAGCCTCCATCAGTGAACACCTCATCCAGGAAGTAGTATAAACTGCAAAGTGAGGCAGTATGGGAAGGAATAGAAAGGGAGACAATTAGTCTAAATAGGTGATACCTGGGAGAAAGAAAGGAGATGAGAAATTGAAACCAAAACAAAGAACGTCATGCAGGAGGTAGAGAAGAACGTCTGCCAGACCTTCTCACAGAACTGGCAGTGACATAGAGACTGTGAAAAACTAAAGTCAGGTACCATCAGTGTTAAATATCTGCCTCCCACAGAGCTATATAATCAGTTTAAAACATGTTACATGTATGTAGGTGACAGACTCCCTTTAAAACAAGGTATTTCTTTTTTATTCCACTCAATTTTAACCATTTTGTCAGGTCCATTGTACTGCATACCTATAAGCACAGCTGGAGGACTGTTAAATGTAAGTAACACTGTTGTAGCAGGAGCAGACACGAGATAAGTTCTTTAACATTTTTTTCTTTTTTCAATTCTAGATCCATATGTAAAGATTCACCTCATGCAAAATGGGAAAAGACTAAAAAAGAAGAAAACTACAGTGAAAAAAAAGACCCTGAACCCATACTTCAATGAGTCCTTCAGTTTTGAGATTCCATTTGAACAAATACAGGTATAATAACACCTACTTCATAAGATACTGAAAGGGACTACATAAAGCAGTGCACAACATTTTGGCACACTAGTGCCTCTGAACTAATACACACACTAGACTTCCTCAAAATAAAGATCCAATACTAGACTCTCCCTAAATAAAGATCAAAAACCAGACTTCCTCTAGATAAAGTCCACAGACCTTCAGATAAGAAAGAGTCCTGTCAACCTCCAGTCCTTCAGCTTGAGTATCAAGAGATTAGGACAGGATAGGCTGCCGTGAAACACCAAATCCTTTCTCCTGAGCATTGCTGTTGGATTTTTGGTTTCCGGTTATATGCAACATCTGGATTCTGGTAAATGTCTAGGTCATGGCATTAATAAACGACCTAATTAGAAGCAGAAAAAGGAAATTAGATGAGCAAGCACTTATCTGCTCAATTCTTTTCTGGGGAAAAAAAAAAGGATTGATGACATGCACAGATGTCCGTGTCACCCTCCCCCTGGGACCATGTACAGTCAGACAGGCTGATAGAAAGATCTGTGTCTCTCTTTTGCCCTTGCAGCCTGTTGGCATGTCCCTCACTGGCCCCCCTGTCCTCCTTTAGGCTGGCATCATAGCTGACTGAAGGTGTGAAGGGTTGCTTTATCCTGGCACAGAATAAGATATGCCAGGATAAAGCAACCCTTCACACCTTCAGTCAGCTATGATGCCAGCCTAAAGGAGGACAGGGGGGCCAGTGAGGGACATGCCAACAGGCTGCAATGGCAAAAGAGAGACACAGATCTTTCTATCAGCCTGTCTGACTGTACATGGTCCCAGGGGGAGGGTGACACGGACATCTGTGCATGTCAATCCTTTTTTTTTTTCCCAGAAAAGAATTGAGCAGATAAGTGCTTGCTCATCTAATTTCCTTTTTCTGCTTCTAATTAGGTCGTTTATTAATGCCATGACCTAGACATTTACCAGAATCCAGATCACAGCTCCAAAAAGGTTGCACCAAGCACACCACAACCACACACATCAATATAGATTATATTTTGCACTGTTTCTATCTAGTCCATACCTGATCTTTATATTAAAATATGAAAATTGATTCTCTAGTGAGACCCATTACACGCTCCGGTAATAGCAATAATGATTATCACCAAAGATGGACCTAATATATTTCTGACAGATGGAAACAATTTTAATAAGTCAGAAAATACATTATTATTCACTGACTTTCATCTTAAAAAATCTTTTTCATTTACCTTAGTTAAAAAAATAAAATACAATAAAAGTATTGAGAGGCTTTTTAGAGGGATGTAATTCAGAAGATTTTTTTTTTTTTTTTGTTTCCATATTATGTTTCCATATTATGTTTCCCCAGACCTCCTAGGGTTCATCAGAAACAGAATTTTGGCACTATAACATATTTTCTGATGAACTTCAGGAGGTTCAGGTGTTTTGTCCATAACACTGAAGCAATAAAGCACCCATGTTCTACCCATCTGAAAGCATCATTTTAGGATTACAGGATGGAAAATGATATACTATATAATTCTCAACTTCTCATACATTAGTGTTTTTTTGAGACTATATTTTATCTTAATGACTCTGCCAGAGTACACACTTTAGTTGCAAATTTTCATTTTTATTTTTTTAGATAACCACTGTTTGTTGCAAAGTTGCATGAAGGTGGAAAATGTAGATTTTGGTAACTTGGCAACTTTTTTTATGTATAGCATACATGTTTCACACATTTGGATGGCTTTCAAATTTTGCATGGCCTCTTTTTCAGTGTTTTTAAAAGCACAAACTGTTGCTGATGTCTACACTGTATATATTATATTTTCCCACATATTTTTACTTTGGTTTTTGTATGTAAACGTAGATGATTGGATTAACTGCAAATGTTTATTTTTTCAATATTTTTATTTTTTTAATCCTGTTTGCCTCAAAGTTACATGAAGGTGGACGTGGTTGTTTCAGGCAATACATATGTTTTGAGGATGGACTTTTACATTTTTCCGTTGAACAATTTGATTCAGGTACAAATACATTTGACTCAAATCAAAATCAAATTTTTTAGATTTCTCTTTCTTTTCAAATTTAACCCATTGGCTACCAGCGCCATACATGTACCACGCTGGAGCGATAGGCAAACATGGCACTCGCTCGCATGTGCAGCATGTGTCACGGCCAGCAGGTCTCTGCCGTTTCAAACAGCAGAGACCTGCCGCTAATTACCGTGCCCGGCAATAATACTGATCATGGTAATTAAAGACTTTAGATGCCTGTGGCTTCCTACCGACATCCCCTGTAGCCTGTACAGAGTCCCACTACATTGTATGCCATAATTAATGGTGGCTTTAGAGAGTACAACTTGTCCTGCAAAAAAATAAGCCCTCATACAGCTATGTGAATGGAAATATAAAAAAGTTATGGCTCAAGGAAGATAGGGAAGAAAAATGAAAATGCAACGACCAAAAAACCTCCGGTAGTGAAAAGCTTAAGGGGTTGGATACTTTCTGGCTACTGCTGATCAATGCGTTCATAGAGTATTATTTGGCGTTTAGTGGTATATAGCCTTTTTGATATTCTGTGCCATTGTCTACATTTCCTAAGGTATGCCCCTTGTTGGCCAAGTCTTTTGGCTGTCCACACAGAGGTCTTGACAATAAAATGGCTGCTGATGGAGGGTCATGCAACCAGGCACATCACTCCGTTTCCTGCATTCAATACACTGCACCTGCCATCTGTCCTTGCACTCTTGAGAGTTTATTGCAGGCATGGAGGATGCTGAGTGATGTGCACAGAATATAAACGGCTATATTAGTGATGTCATCTCACATACACATAGGTATGTGACATTAAGCCAAAAAGTGACCTACCCCTTTAATGTCAAAGTGACAATGATATATCTATCTGGGTAAATGTTACAAAAATTGTCCGTTATTGGGGGCAGATGACTATTTGTTCACACACGGTAATTGTTTAACCACCTAGCTTAACCACCTCCCGATCGCCTAACGCGCCGATGCGTCCAGGAGGTGGTTGATTTGTTCCTCCTGGACGCATCGGCGCATCATCTCGCGATACCCGAGATTTCCTGTGAACGCGCGCATGCAGGCGCGCGCTCACCGGAACAGAAGGTAAGCGAGTGGATCTCCAGCCTGCCAGCGGCGATCGCTTGCTGGCAGGCTGGAGATGTGATTTTTTTTAACCCCTAAGGCCTAGTTCACACTTCAGTGTTTGGTCAGTGATTTCCATCAGTGATTTGTGAGCCAAAACCAGAAGTGGAGCCTCCACAGACATGAGGTAGACGGGAAAGATCTGCTCCTGTTCTATGTTTAGAGCTGCACCTGGTTTTGGCTCACAAATCACTGATGGAAATCACTGACTAAACACTGAAGTGTGAACGAGGCCTAAAAGGTATATTAGACGCTGTTTTGATAACAGCGTCTAATATACCTACTACCTGGTCCTCTGGTGGTCCCTTTTGTTAGGATCGACCACCAGAGGACACAGGTAGGTCAGTGAAGTCGCACCAAACACTACACTACACCTATTAACCCCTTAAGTCGCACCAAACACTACACTTATTAACCCCTTATAAACCCCTGATCACCCCATATAAACTCCCTGATCACCCCCCCTGTCATTGATAACCCCCCTGTCAGGCTCCGTTCAGACGTCCGTATGATTTTTACGGATCCACAGATACATGGATCGGATCCGCAAAACACATGCGGACGTCTGAATGGAGCCTTACAGGGGGGGTGATCATCCCATATACACTCCCTAATCACCCCCTGTCATTGATCACCCCCCTGTAAGGCTCCATTCAGACGTCCGCATGTGTTTTGCAGATCCGATCCATGTATCCATGGATCCGTAAAAATCATACGGACGTCTGAATGGAGCCTTACCAGGGGGATGATCAATGATTGAGGTGATCAGGGAGTCTATATGGGTGATCACCCCCCTGTCATTGATCACCCCCCCTGTAAGGCTCCATTCAGACATTTTTTTGGCTCAAGTTAGCGGAAATATATATATTTTTTTTGTTTGTTTTTTCTTACAAAGTCTCATATTCCACTAACTTGTGTCAAAAAATAAAATCTCACATGAACTCACCATACCCCTCACGGAATCCAAATGCGTAAACATTTTTAGACATTTATATTCCAGACTTCTTCTCACGCTTTAGGGCCCCTTAAAAGCCAGGGCAGTATAAATACCCCACATGTGACCCCATTTCGGAAAGAAGACACCCCAAGATATTCGCTGAGGGGCATATTGAGTCCATGAAAGATTGAAATTTTTGTCCTAAGTTAGCGGAAAGTGAGACTTTGTGAGAAACAAAAAAAATATCAATTTCCACTAACTTATGCAAAAAAATAAAAAAATTCTATGAACTCGCCAGGCCCCTCATTGAATACCTTGGGTGTCTTCTTTCCAAAGTGGGGTCACATGTGGGGTATTTATACTGCCCTGGCTTTTTAGAGGCCCTAAAGCGTGAGAAGAAGTCTGGGATCCAAATGTCTAAAAATGCCCTCCTAAAAGGAATTTGGGCCGCTTTGCACATCTAGGCTGCAAAAAAATGTCACACATCTGGTATTGCCGTACTCAGGAGTAGTTGGGCAATGTGTTTTGGGGTGTCATTTTACATATACCCATACTGGGTGAGAGAAATATCTTGGTCAAATGCCAACCTTGTATAAAAAAAAAAAAAAAAAAAAAAAAAAAAAAAAAAAGGGAAAAGTTGTCTTTTGCCAAGATATTTCTCTCACCCAGCATGGGTATATGTAAAATAACACCCCAAAACACATTCCCCAACTTCTCCGGAGTACGGCGATACCAGATGTGTGACACTTATTTGCAGCCTAGGTGGGCAAAGGGGCACACATTCCAAAGTGCACCTTTCGCAGGCCATTTTTTTACACATTTTGATTGCAAGGTACTTCTCACACATTTGGGCCCCTAAATTGCCAGGGCAGTATAACTACGCCACAAGTGACCCCATTTTGGAAAGAAGACACAAAGGTATTCCGTGAGGGGCACGGCGAGTTCCTCTAATTTTTTATTTTTTTGTGACAAGTTAGCGGAAAATGTGTGAAAAAAAAGTGTGACACATCTGGTATCGCCGTACTCAGGAGAAGTTGGGGAATGTGTTTTGGAGTGTCATTTTACATATACCCATGCTGGGTGAGAAAAATATCTTGGTCAAATGCCAACTTTGTATAAAAAAATGGGAAAAGTTGTATTTTGCCAAGATATTTCTCTCACCCAGCATGGGTATATGTAAAATGACACTCCAAAACACATTCCCCAACTTCTCCTGAGTACGGCGATACCAGATGTGTGACACTTTTTTGATGCCAAGGTGGGCAAAGGGGCACATATTCCAAAGTGCACCTTTCGGATTTCACCGGTCATTTTTTTACAGATTTTGATTGCAAAGTACTTCTCACACATATGGGCCCCTAAATTGCCAGGACAGTATAACTACGCCACAAGTGACCCCATTTTGGAAAGAAGACACCCCAAGGTATTCTGTGAGGGGCATGGCGAGTTCCTAGAATTTTTTAATTTTTGTCGCAAGTTAGTGGAATATGAGACTTTGTAAGAAAAAAAAAAAAAATCATCATTTTCCGCTAACTTGTGACAAAAAAATAAAAAGTTCTATGAACTCACTATGCCCATCAGCGAATACCTTAGGGTGTCTACTTTCTGAAATGGGGTCATTTGTGGGGTTTTTCTACTGTTTGGGCATTGTAGAACCTCAGGAATCATGACAGGTGCTCAGAAAATCAGAGCTGTTTCAAAAAGCGGAAATTCACATTTTTGTACCATAGTTTGTAAACGCTATAACTTTTACCCAAACCATTTTTTTTTTTTTGCCCAAACATTTTTTTTCATCAAAGACATGTAGAACAATACATTTGGCAAAAAAATTATATATGGATGTTGTTTTTTTTTGCAAATTTTTACAGCTGAAAGTGAAAAATGTTTTTTTTGCAAAAAATTTGTTACATTTTGATTAATAACAAAAAAGTAAAAATGTCAGCAGCAATAAAATACCACCAAATGAAAGCTCCATTAGTGAGAAGAGGAGGTAAAATTCATTTGGGTGGTAAGTTGCATGACCGAGCGATAAATGGTGAAAGGAGTGTAGTGCCGAAGTGTAAAAAAAGTGCTCTGGTCATGAAGGGGGTTTCAGCTAGCAGGGCTGAAGTGGTTAAACACCCTTAATGACCAGACCACTTTTTACAATTCTGCACTACACTACTTTCACCGTTTATTGCTCGGTCATGCAACTTACCACCCAAATGAATTTTTCCTCCTTTTCTTCTCACTAATAGAGCTTTCATTTGGTGGCATTTCATTACTGCTGACATTTTTTTATTTTTTGTTATTAATCGAAATGTAACAAAATTTTTGAAAAAAAAAAATGTCATTTTTCACTTTCAGTTTTTTTTAAAAAACAAAACAAAAACAACAACATCCATATATAAATTTTTCGCTAAATTTATTTTTCTACATGCCTTTGATTAAAAAAAAAAATGGTTTGGGTAAAAGTTATAGCGTTTACAAACTATGGTACAAAAATGTGAATTTGTTTCCTGAGGTTCTACAATGCCCAGACAGTAGAAAACCCCCACAAATGACCCCATTTCGGAAAGTAGACACCCTAAGGTATTCGCTAATGGGCATAGTGAGTTCATAGAACTTTTAATTTTTTGTCACAAGTTAGCGGAAAATGATGATTTTTTTTCTTTTTTTTTCTTACAAAGTCTCATATTCCACTAACTTGTGACAAAAAATAAAAACTTCCATGAACTCACTATGCCCATCATGAAATACCTTGGGGTGTCTTTTTTCCAAAATGGGGTCACTTGTGGGGTAGTTATACTGCCCTGGCATTTTAGGGGCCCAAATGTGTGCGAAGTAGTTTGAAAAAAAAAAATCTGTAAAAAGGGCCTGTGAGATCCGAAAGGTGCTTTTTGGAATGTGGGCCGCTTTGCCCACCTAGGTGGCAAAAAAGTGTCATACAATGTATCGCCGTACTCAGAAGTAGGGCAATGTGTTTTGGGGTGTCTTTTTACATATACCCATGCTGGGTGAGAAATCTCAGCAAAAGACAACTTTTCCAAATTTTATTTATACAAAGTTGGCATTTGACCAAGATATTTATCTCACCCAGAATGGGTATATGTAAAATGACACCCCAAAACACATTTCCCAACTTCTCCTTAGTACGGCGATACCACATGTGTGACACTTTTTTGCAGCCTAGATGCGCAAAGGTAACATAGTAACATAGTACATAAGGCCGAAAAAAGACATTTGTCCATCCAGTTCGACCTGTCATCCTGCAAGTTGATCCAGAGTAAGGCAAAAAAACAGCTTTTGGGGATGTTGGAGAGAGCCCTAAGCTATAGTCCCTAGTACTAGGCCCTGAGCGACTCCTGATGGTGGAGGCCCCCTGTCCTCGAACCTAACTGGACACTCCTGATGTGCCCTAACAAGTAAGGTGGTTGAGAGTCAGGATTAAATGTGGTGGGCTGGTGTAGGCGTGGACAAAGAGGATCAATAACACGCAATGCACAGTGTATACAGCCCTGTTGATACAAATGACCAGCAGGTACACGGTGCAGTAAACTACACTATAATTACATGAAGACACCAAATGACTGATAATCAATAATGTCACAGATCTAGTCTGTGTAAAGCCCCAACGCGTTTCCCCCACCGTGTGGGATCATCAGGGGGTGGATACATATAAGATAAATCATCAATAAAGATAATAAGGAAAAAACCATGTCAGACGGGTGGAGACCCAAACAATGTTGGCATCCCTATAATATAGCCGTCTAGCAGGCAGTGTCAAACGACATACATAGTTAAAAAAGGAAATTGGACCAGATAGTATTCCTGGGAGGTCTAGAGGGATAGACACAGTATCAAACGTCTTGATATAACGGGCATGTGCAACTCACATACGGCCATCAAACATGGATGTCTGTAGAGAGAAACATAATACACGCTATATATATGCGTTCAAGTGTACACAAGTTACACACCCACTATTGTGAGACGCCTCCACCAACACCTATCAGATTATAGGAGATCACTCACTAGAGTAAGGCAACATATAAAGCGCATACGTGATCGTGGTTGAGCGGAATATCCAGTACCCATGTAAAGTAACAACAGATAAACTAGTTACCTTTAAAGGTGATCTGGATAGTGTAGTCCGGCCCCTCAGGATCTGGCCGTCCACTAGTTGAAGTACACTTAGTGACAAAGGAGTGTATATATGTCAGGTATGCCCGAAGATCATCATCTCATGCCTAGGTGTAATGAAATAGGGATACTTACTTATGATGAGGAGTCCCTCAGATCCTATAAAGCCTCCCAGGGTCCACTGCTTGGTCAGATCCAAGTAGCCCTTGATTTATACAGATACCCTAATTAGAAATGCAATCACCTGTGACCCCCTCCGGTGTATGGTTCGCACGCCTGAACCAGTGCCGGCGTGCGCTCCATTGTGGAACGCACGCCGCAGGATATCCGGTTCAGACGTCCGGATATGACGTCATAGGGTCTTGCGTTCCAGCGTGGAATGCACGGCGATCCCAGCGTCTAGGTACGGCATGACCAGACTGAGCCCTGCGTTCCAGAATGGAGCGCATAGGGCCAGATCGATTTAAGGAGCATAAAATCCTCCCAATGACGTATATATAAAAGCATTGAGTAGAGTAAGTGCATGGCCAAAACGTATCATCGATAATTTAAAGCCGCTTATGCAAGCCCATTATGGCGAATGCATAAAGATAAGTAATAGTGTCCATGCAACAAAAAATAAAGATAAATATAAAAATCAGCCATCTAAATGATAAAAGGTAGCTTTGTTATTCATTGTTTAAAGGTAACTAGTTTATCTGTTGTTACTTTACATGGGTACTGGATATTCCGCTGTGATCTCATCTATTACTATATTATTTCTCTAGTATCCCATCATACTGGATGTGAGTTAAACAGACTGTGGACAACATTAATACAACCTGTTGTCTAGAGCACCACTATTTAGAAGACTGCCATCTGTACCTCTTGGCATCAACCACGATCACGTATGCACTTTATATGTTGCCTTACTCTAGTGAGTGATCTCCTATAATCTGATAGGTGTTGGTGGAGGCGTCTCACAATAGTGGGTGTGTAACTTGTGTACACTTGAACGCATATATATAGCGTGTATTATCTTTCTCTCTACAGACATCCATGTTTGATGGCCGTATGTGAGTTGCACATGCCCGTTATATCAAGACGTTTGATACTGTGTCTATCCCTCTAGACCTCCCAGGAATACTATCTGGTCCAATTTCCTTTTTTAACTATGTATGTCGTTTGACACCGCCTGCTAGACGGCTATATTATAGGGATGCCAACATTGTTTGGATCTCCACCCGTCTGACATGGTTTTTTCCTTATTATCTTTATTGATGATTTATCTTATATGTATCCACCCCCTGATGATCCCACACGGTGGGGGAAACGCGTTGGGGCTTTACACAGACTAGATCTGTGACATTATTGATTATCAGTCATTTGGTGTCATGTAATAGTAGTGTAGTTTACTGCACCGTGTACCTGCTGGTCATTTGTATCAACAGGGCTGTATACACTGTGCATTGCGTGTTATTGATCCTCTTTGTCCACGCCTACACCAGCCCACCACATTTAATCCTGACTCTCAACCACCTTACTTGTTAGGGCACATCAGGAGTGTCCAGTTAGGTTCGAGGACAGGGGGCCTCCACCATCAGGAGTCGCCCCTGGGCTCAGGGCCTAGTACTAGGGACTATAGCTTAGGGCTCTCTCCAACATCCCCAAAAGCTGAATTATCTGGGTGGTCTGGTGTACGCCTGGACATTTCGTGGACAATGTGTTTGTCATAAGTAATATTAAACTTTAATCATTTATATTTTTGTTAGGGTTAGGCTGTAGCTGGACTTGACTAATTTTGAATACTTAACCCATCATTATAATACTTCTCAATTTGCTGGATGTTGAAGGCAAAAAAAAAACCTGTGAGGTAGAAGCCTTTTAGGAGGGCATTTTTAGACATTTGGATCCCAGACTTCTTCCCACGCTTTAGGGCCCCTAAAAGGCCAGCGCAGTATAAATACCCCACATATGACCCCATTTTGGAAAGAAGACACCCCAAGGTATTCAATGAGGGGCATGCCGAATTCATAGAAAAAACATTTTTGGGGCACAAGTTAGTGGAAATTTTTTAGTTTTAGTTTTTTCTCACAATGTCTCCCTTTCCGCTAACTTGAGACAAAAATTTCAATCTTTCATGGACTTAATATGCCCCTCAGCGAATACCTTGGGGTGTCTTCTTTCCAAAATGGGGTCATTTGTGGGGTGTTTGTACTGCCCTGGCATTTGAGGGTCTTCGCAATTATTACATGTATGGCCAGCATTAGGAGTTTCTGCTATTCTCCTTATATTGAGCATACGGGTAATGAGATATTTTATTTATTTTTTTGTTCAGCCTCTGGGCTGAAAGAAAAAATGAATGGCACAGATTTCCTCATTCGCATCGATCAATGTGGATGAAAAAAATCTCTGCCCAAAAAAAAAAAAAAAGGCAGCAACACAATAAATTTATTAACTTTATAATAACTTTTGAACAGAACATATAAACTTAAACTTTTTGAACATAACGTTAACTTTTTTTGCTTACTGTTGATTTTTATTTAATTTTTTACCTTTATAGGACAAACCTCTCCTTCCCCATGGGACAATGTGCAAAGCGCAAATCGCCCAAAGATGTGGCGAAGTACATTATGCACTTTGTCCCAGGAGCCAACATCTGGTCATTGAAGTCCACCCCTCCCATGAGCAAATTATAGTCGTGGACACAGAGTGGCTTTTTAATGACACTGGTTGCTCATTCAATTTGTATTGTCGTGTCTGCGTGAATAGAGGAAAGCATGTAAACGTCACACTTGTCTCTCCATTTCACCGCAAGCAGTTCTTCATTAGACAAGGCAGCCCTCTCCCCCCATGCAAGGCGGGTGGTAACGAGCCGTTGGGGGAAGCCCATGCGACTAGTTTGCGTGGTGCCACAGCAGCCAATCTGTTCTAGGAACAAATGCCTGAAGAGGGGCACACTTGTGTAGAAATTGTCCACATAAAGATGGTACCCCTTGCCAAATAAGGGTGACACCACGTCCCAGACTGTCTTCCCACTGCTCCCCAGGTAGTCAGGGCAACCGACCGGCTCCAGGGTCTGATCTTTGCCCTCATAGATCCGAAATTTGTGGGTATAGCCTGTGGCCCTTTCACAGAGCTTATACAATTTGACCCCATACCGGGCACGCTTGCTTGGAATGTATTGTTTGAAGCCAAGGCGCCCGGTAAAATGTATAAGGGACTCGTCTACGCAGATGTTTTGCTCAGGGGTATACAAAACTGCAAATTTCTGGTTGAAGTGGTCTATGAGGGGCCGAATTTTGTGGAGCCGGTCAAAAGCTGGGTGGCTTCTGGGACGAGAGGTGCTATTGTCACTAAAGTGCAGGAAACGCAGGATGGCCTCAAATCATGCCCTGGACATGGCAGCAGAGAACATGAGCATTAGATGAATTGGGTTCGTGGACCAATATGACCGCAATTCATGCTTTTTGGTTAGACCCATGTTGAGGAGAAGGCCCAGAAAAAAATTTAATTCGGAAACGTGGACAGGTTTTCATCGGAAAGGCTGGGCATAAAAGCTTCCCGGGTTGGCGGATATAAATTGAGTAGCACACCAGTTTGTTTCTGCCACGACTATGTCCAAGAGCTCCGCAGTCAAGAACAGCTCAAAAAATCCCAGGGCCGAACCGATCTGAGCTGTCTCAACCCAAACTCCAGACTGGGCGGTGAAAGGGGGAACTAATGGTGCGGCTGAAGTTGGGGACTGCCAATCAGGGTTTGCCAGCACCTCAGGGACTCTAGGGGGTCTACGGGCCTGTCTGTGCGGTGGCAGCGACGGGGTAACTATTGCACGTGCCACCGTACCAGCTTCAACTGCCCTTCTGCTGCTAGCCACTTCACCATGTTGTACGGCAGTGCTGGTACTAGGTCCAGGGAGGGCTGCGCTGCTGGTGTATGCCTCACCACGTAATCCAACAGCGCCAGCCCCACTCTGCTGCCCTTGAAGCAGATCCTGCGCAACCTGTGGTCTAGCAACACAGGGCAGGGTACGCCTGGTGGTATCGGGGACCTCAACCTCCTCGTCCGAACTTTGGGTCAGACTGCCACTGCTTTCTACAGGTTCATATTCTGACCCGCTAGATTTGTCAGATGAGGGTTCCCATTCCTCATCCGATTGGGTCTGAATCCTGTAGGCCTCTTCAGAAGAATACCCCTTGTTTGACACTTGGACTACTAAATTTAGGGGGTATTCCCTGAGACTACCCAAGAAAAAAAAGCAAGCCTGTCTTACAAATGGGAGGCTAGCAATGTACCGGAGGCCGCTGCAATTGATAAAAAATATCAAAACAGATTTATTTTATCGCCGCAGCTCTTGCAAAGTGATAAAAAAAATAATAATAATTTTGTCACTGCGGCGGGCCATCAGGCCTGATTGGGCAAACACTGCGTTTGGGTGGAGGGCGAGCTAAGGTGACACCAAAACTGATCAGTCAGATCTATAATAGTATTAATCACTTACAGATACTATAAAAGTACAAATGCTGATTAGCGATACACTAATCAGCGAATCAGTGACTGCGGTGCGGTGGGCTGGGCGCTAACCGATTGCTAACTACCTAACCAAGGGGCCTAAACTATCCTAAAACCTAACAGTCAATACCAGTGAAAAAAAAATGTGACAGTTTACACTGATCACTTTTTTCCCTTTCACTAGGTGATTGACAGGGGCGATCAAGGGGTTAATTGGGGTGATGGGGGGTGATCTGGGGCTAGGTGTGCTGTTGGTGTGTACTCACTGTGAACTGTGCTCCTCTGCTGAGACCAACCGACGAAAAGGACCAGCAGAGGAGCACAGCAGCCATTTAACACATTATATTGATAAATATAATGTGTTAACTGGCTTCTGATTAGTTTTTTTAAAAATCATCAGCTTGCCAGCCACGATCATTGGCTGGCAAGCTGATGACGTGACACCTAACTTTTGCCGGCCCGTGCACGTGGTGGTTTACTGACCCTAATTTTCTTAAATATTAAAACTGACACAAAAATTAATTATTGTAATGGATTCCCTATTTTGTGACAATCATTTTGATATAACGCATAAAGACCTCTGGAGGATACAGCCTAGATTGCAGGAGCTTTAATCCCAGGCCTTTACGGCACTGGGATTAAAGGGCTGCCTGACTGTTTATATACAGTACAGACCAAAAATTTAGACACACCTTCTCCGGAACATTTCCGGGAAGTTCGGCCGAACTTCTCGAACCCGAACCTCCAGGTGTCCGCTCAACTCTATCTGCAGGGACTGTGGAGAAAAATTGCCATATGGGAGATGCCAGCAGCCGAGCTTGGCCTACGTCTGACACATTGAGACTGCACAAACAGTATTAGCGACATCATCAGTTCCCTAGCTGACCACAAAAGAAGCTGATCCCTGGCAGTTTTGTTTAGATGTTTTGGATATATATTGGCTCCTCTCTTTATTGACGTCACCACCCACTCCCTCTCTGTCACCTTCTCATCATCCTGATCCTGTTCTGAGGTCTTGCCCAACAAACAATGATCATAGTTATCACCCTCCCCACAACTTTTATCAGACTGAAATGTCATGAACTCCTTGCCCACCTCACAATTTTCACCTCTTTATTTGCCCTGAGTCCCCCTATCATCACTACTGCCACCACCAACACAGCTATGCATTTCAGTCATAAGGTCCGTTGCCTGAACCTTCTCCTCATGGCAGTCCAAATGCTGACTGTTCTCACACAACTCATCAACAGAAAGGCTGTCTTAATAATCTCCTATGTCACATGAGATGTTGTTGGCTCTTAGGGAAAAAAAAGTAGGTGTCCCATTAGGAAAAGGAAAGGAGAAATGCACTGGACCCTGGCTCAAAGATGTGATGTCAGACTGAAATGATGAGTGAGCCATCCATTCCACAATGTCATCCTGTTTGTACTCAATAATAATAATCTATCACTTACAGAAAACGAGGGGGAACTGCATTGCTATTACTACTGGCCAGATGCTGACTGTTCTGCTGCTGCTGTTTGCGTTACGACAGTAACTTTTTCACATGCAGATGATGTGGCACAGCTCGTTCGTTTTCAATTGCCTCACCCTTCGTAATTTTCAGACATCTTATGATGAAACCCATTTGAACAATGAGAAGTCACAGGTTTGGTACACCGATTATTAAATGAGGAAACTTTACAACATGTTTTTGCAAAAAAGGTGCAATTTGTAGACCTCTGGGACCAAAATATATGTTGCTGATGCACTAAAATAACTTAACAGGAAAGGGCATAGAAGGTTAAGACAGAGGACAAAAACATGTCATAGAATTTGCATTTGAGATCAACAATAACTGTATTGGTGTACAATTTATCTATGAGATTCATAAATAGAAACAACCATTGTTAGATGTAGTGGAACCTTTGAGACTAAAATCTTTCTTAAGGACCCTTTACACAGGCTGACAATTTATATTATAGCTAACAAGCATTACTAGTAACACTCGTTAGCAATGATCTTGCAGTGTAAATGCACTGCCGATTACCCGATGAAGGATTGAAGCGCTTGTTCATCGGGTAATTGGATCTTTTTTGCAGCACAAAAGATCATAATTTTCCAGTGTCAGATCGTGCTGTTTAAACATGATCTGCTGCAAGGAAACAACGAGACAGTATGAGGAAGAGCGATGGCATTAGTGATCGCTCCTCCACATACTCTGGAGGAGATCAATGCATGTAACAGTTCCTCCCCAATCTGCTAGATATTTGTCCCGTTTAAAGGGACCTTTAAGAAGACAGCAACCATCCACCATTCCACTGGTAGAATTTAAAGTAAAGGCTGAAAATCTGTTTAAGAGATTTAGACAGGTGGAACAACCACTCATATTCTGAACAAGAAATTCAATGTATGTTAAAGATGCCTTATAAAGATAGATAAGGTTTTTCTTTAAAAAAAAATATTTCAGATTATCTGGATGCCATTTTGCTGTGAGGTGAACTGTGTAATTTGTTTATTCAGAACATATTTTTGGATTCTCTACTTGTTTGTAGAGACAACTACTCTGATGCGCCATCAATAATGAATTAAGGAAAATCGTATAAAAAGTAGTTGGGCACTCATACAGTCGGAAGCACATGGAAAAAACATAGGCATCCCATAATACTTAGTAGTTTTTTTTTTTTTATTAATAAAATAACAAGTAATCTAAAGTGCAGACAATAACATCTAAAACTTATATAAAAAAAACATGCATAGACAGTGCTCCAGACTAAAAAAATACCTAGCAGCCATTGGCTCCTGAACTGAAAAATTTAGGAGCCAAATTAAATTTTTTGTCACCAAATTGAAACCGAATCAAAATTTTTGGTATTGTGACAACGCTACGCCGATCAGATCGGCGTAGGGTTGTTTCGATACCAAAATTTTGATTCGCTTTCGTCAGCATAAAAAAGTATTGCGATACTAAATACCACGCAAAAAAAAAAAACACCAAAAAATCTGCGTGCATTTTGCATTTTATGAAACGTTCTGCCCATAATAGAACAGTCCTATCCTATTTTTTTGGGTGACAAGGTGACAAAAAAAATGGCGAATCGCATGGTTTTTATTTATTTTTTTCTGATACGGCGCTCACCGCATAAGAGATATTTTTTATAATTTAATAGTTTGGACTTTTCGGACGCTGCGCTATGTTATATATTTATTTATTGTTTATATAGTTTATATGTACAAACCGGATTCCAAAAAAGTTGACACTAAACAAACTGTGAATAAAAACTGAATGCAATGATGTAGAGATGGCAAATGTCAATATTTTATTTGTTAATAGAACGTAGATGACAGATCAAACGTTTAATCCGAGTAAATGTATCATTTTAACCGCCTCCGGACCGCCTAACGCAGATGTGCGGTCCGGAGGTGGCAGCGCTGCACACAGTTACGCATATACTCTTCATCTCGCGAGATGACGCGAATATGCGGCCGCGCATGCGCAGTTTGCGCCGGCATTTCGTAGAGGGGGAGTCGGGTCACCAGCCTGCCAGCCAATGATCGCGGCTGGCAGGCTGGCGATTTAAAAAAAAAAACCAATCAGAGGCCATATATCAGATCAAATTAGTAAATATGATCTGATATATGGCTGCCTGCTCCTCTGCTGGTTCTTTTCGTCGGTTGGATCCAGCAGAGGAGCAGGCTACACTGTGAGTACACCAACACTACACATACTAGCCCCAGATCACCCCCCTGAACCCTAATTAACCCTTTGATCACCCCTTTGATCGCCCCTGTCAATCACTAGTGAAAGGAAAAAAGTGATCAGTGTAAACTGTCACTTTTTTTTTCACTGGTATTGACCGTTAGGTTTTAGGATAGTTTAGGCCCCTTGGTTAGGTAGTTAGCGATCAGATAGCGCCCAGCCCACCACAGTCCGTTATTCGCTGATTAGCGTATTGTTAATCAGCATTTGTACTTTTATAGTATCTGGAAGTGATCAAAACTGATCACGGTCAGATCTATAATCGTACTAGTGTAACTTTAGTTCGCCCTCCACCCAAAACGCAGTGTTTGCCCGATCAGGCCTGATCGGTCGCCCACACGTGCGTTCGCCTACGCCCGCCCCACCGCAGTGACAAAATTTTTTTTTTTTTTTTTTTATCACTGCACAATCACTTTACACGCACTGCGGCAATAAAAAAAAAAAATCCGTTTTGATATTTTTTATCAACCGCAGCGGCCTCCAGTACTTCGCTAGCCTCCCCTTTGTAAGACAGGCTTGCTTTTTTTTTTCTTGGGTAGTCTCAGGGAATACCCCTAAATTTAGTTGCCCAAAATGTCAAACAGGGGGTATTCCTCTGAAGAGGCCTACAGGCTTCTGACCCAGTCGGATGAGGAGTGGGAACCCTCATCTGATGAATCCAGCGAGTCAGAATACGAACCTGTAGAAAGCAGTGGCTCTCTGACCCAAAGTTCGGACGAGGAGGCTGAGGTCCCTGATACCACCAGGCGTACCCGGCCCCGTGTCGCTAGACCACAGGTTGCGCAGGATCCGCTTCAAGAGCAGCAGAGTGGGGCTGGTGCTGTCGGATTACGTGGTGAGGCATACACCAGCAGCCCAGCCCTCCCTGGACCTAGTACCAGCACTGCCGTACAACCTGGTGAAGTAGCGAGCACCAGAAGGGCAGTTGAAGCTGGTACGGTGGCACGTGCAGTAGTGACGCCGTCGCAGCCACCGCAAAGACGTGCCCGTAGAGCCCCTAGAATCCCAGAGGTGCTGGCAAACCCTGATTGGCAGTCCCCAACTTCAGCTGCACCTGTAGTTTTCCCTTTCACTGCCCAGTCTGGAGTTCGGGTTGAGACAGCTCAGATCAGTTCAGCCCTGGGATTTTTTGAGCTGTTCTTGACTGCGGAGCTTTTAGACATAGTTGTGGCCGAAACAAACAGGTATGCCACACAATTTATCACCGCTAACCCGGGAAGCTTTTATGCCCAGCCTTTCCAGTGGAAACCAGTCCAAGTTTCCGAAATTAAAACTTTTCTGGGCCTCCTCCTCAACATGGGCCTGACAAAAAAGCATGAATTGCGGTCATATTGGTCCACGAACCCGATTCATCACATGCCCGAGTTCTCTGCTGCTATGTCCAGGGCACGTTTTGAGGCCATCCTGCGTTTCCTGCACTTTAGTGACAACACCGCCTCCCGTCCCAGGGGCCACCCTGCTTTTGACCGGCTCCACAAAATTCGGCCCCTCATAGACCATTTCAACCAGAAATTTGCAGATTTGTATACCCAGAGCAAAACATCTGCGTAGACGAGTCCCTGATACATTTTACCGGGCGCCTTGGCTTCAAACAATACATCCCAAGCAAGCGCGCCCGGTATGGGGTCAAATTGTATAAGCTCTGTGAAAGGGCCACAGGCTATACCCACAAATTTCGAGTCTATGAGGGAAAAGATCAGACCCTGGAGCCGGTTGGTTGCCCTGACTACCTGGGGAGCAGTGGGAAGACAGTTTGGGACTTGGTGTCACCCTTATTCGGCAAGGGGTACCATCTTTATGTGGACAATTTTTACACAAGTGTGGCCCTCTTTAGGCATTTGTTTCTAGAACGGATTGGCGCCTGTGGTACCGCGCAAACTAGTCGCGCGGGCTTCCCCCAACGGCTCGTTTCCACCCGTCTTGCAAGGGGGCAGAGGGCCGCACTGTGTAACGAAGAACTGCTCGCGGTGAAATGGAGAGACAAGCGTGACGTTTACATGCTCTCCTCCATTCACGCAGACACGACAATACAAATTGAGCGAGCAACCCGTGTCATTGAAAAGCCCCTCTCAGTCCACGACTATAACCTTCACATGGGAGGGGTGGACTTCAATGACCAGATGTTGTCTCCGTATTTAGTTTCCCGCAGAACCAGACGCTGGTATAAGAAGGTGTCTGTATATTTAATTCAATTGGCTCTGTACAATAGTTTTGTTCTCTACAGTAAGGCTGGGAGAACTGGATCCTTCCTCAAATTTCAGGAAGAGATCATCGAGAACCTCCTGTACCCAGGAGGTTCCGTGGCCCCATCCACCAGTGTAGTTAGCCGTCTACATGAGCGACATTTCCCCAATGTCGTTCCTGGTACCTCAACCCAACAGTCACCCCGAAAAAGATGTTGTGTCTGTAGCAGGAGTGGAATAAGGCGTGACACCCGCTATTTCTGTCCTGACTGTCCTTACCACCCTGCCCTATGCTTTGGAGAGTGTTTCCGGAAGCACCACACACAGGTACACTTAGCATAGGGATCATCTCACCAGGACAGGTACACAGGGCTATTAGGGCCCATTCACTCACTGCTGCTGCAAACGTCTCCTTTCACATGGGACAAAGTGCATAACGCACTTCGCCACATCTTTGGGCGATTTGCGCTTTGCACATTGACCCATGGGGAAGGAGAGGTTTGTTCTATAAAATGTAAAAAAAAAAAAAAAAAAAAAAACAGTAAGCAAAAAGGTTAATGTTCAGTTAAAAAAGTTAAAGTTTATATGTTCTGTTGCAAAGTTAATAAAATTATTGTGTTGCGGCCTGGTTTTCTCATTTTTTTTTTTTTTTTTTTACCTTCCAGGTGGACCAACCGATCGATTAGCTGCAGCACTGATGTGCATTCTGACAGAAGCATTGCGCTGCTGTCAGATTACACGCAAGTCGGTGTATGCGGCGCTGCAAGACAAGATTTTCTCCTCTGCAGTAACAGATACGTTTGCCGAGGCATACGAGCCGAGGAGGAGGCGGCGTTCCTATGCTTTGGCAAAATAAATATATATATATATATATCTAGATCTAGATATATAAAAATCCCGGCAATGATTTATTCATCCACATCGATTGATGTGAATGGAGAAATCTGGTTTGCCAGGGCATACGAGCTAAGTGGGTATGGATGTAGGGCGGAGCTCCTATGTCCTGGCAGACGCCTTTCCCCTCCATTTTTTTTTGGGCAGAGATTTTTTCATCCACATTGATCAATGCGAATGAAGAAATCTGTGCCGTTCATTTTTTTTCTTTCAGCCCAGAGGCTGAACGGAAAAAAAAAAATCTCATTACCTGTATGCTCAATATAAGGAGAATAGCAGAAACTCCTAATGCTGTCCATACATGTAATGATTGCGGAGACCCTCAAATGCCAGGGCAGTACAAACACCCCACAACTGACCCCATTTTGGAAAGAAGACACCCCAAGGTATTCGCTGAGGGGCATATTGAGTCCATGAAAAATTTAAATTTTTGTCCTAAGTTAGCGGAAAGTGAGACTGTGAGAAAAAAAAAACAAGAAAAAAAAAAAAAACAATTTCCGCTAACTTATGCGAAAATGAACTTGCCAGGCCCCTCATTGGATACCTTGGGGTGTCTTCTTTCCAAAGTGGGGTCACATGTGGGGTATTTATACTGCCCTGGCTTTTTAGAAGCCCTAAAGCGTGAGAAGAAGTCTGGGATCCAAATGTCTAAAAATGCCCTCCTAAATGGAATTTTGGCACCTTTGCGCATCTAGGCTGCAAAAAAGTGTGACACATCTGGTATCGCCGTACTCAGGAGAAGTTGGGGAATGTGTTTTGGGGTGTCATTTTACATATACCCATGCTGGGTGAGAAAAATATCTTGGTCAAATGCCAACTTTGTATAAAAAAAAAAATAAAAAAAATGGGAAAAGTTGTCTTTTGCCAAGATATTTCTCTCACCCAGCATGGGTATATGTAAAATGACACCCCAAAACACATTGCCCACCTAGGCCGCAAAAAAATGTCACACATCTGGTATCGCCGTACTCAGGAGAAGTTGGGGAAAGGGGCACATATTCCAAAGTGCACCTGTCGGATTTTGCAGGCCATTTTTTTTACACATTTTGATTGCAAGGTACTTCTCACACATTTGGGCCCCTAAATTGCCAGGGCAGTATAACTACCCCACAAGTGATCCCATTGTGGAAAGAAGACACCCCAAGGTATTCTTTGAGGGGCATGGTGAGTTCCTAGAATTTTTTATCGCAAGTTAGTGGAATATGAGACTTTGTAAGAAAAAATAAAAAATCATCATCATTTTCCGCTAACTTGTGACAAAAAATAAAAAGTTCTATGAACTCACTATGCCCATCAGCGAATACCTTAGGGTGTCTACTTTCCGAAATGGGGTCATTTGTGGGGGTTTTCTACTGTTTGGGCATTGTAGAACCTCAGGAATCATGACAGGTGCTCAGAAAATCAGAGCTGTTTCAAAAATTCACATTTTTGTACCATAGTTTGTAAACGCTATAACTTTTACCCAAACATTTTTTTTTATCAAAGACATGTAGATCAATAAATTTGGTGAAAAATTTATATATGGATGTCGTTTTTTTTTGCAAAATTTTACAGATGAAAGTGAAAAATTTCATTTTTTTTGCAAAAAAATAGTTACATTTTGATTAATAACAAAAAAAGTAAAAATGTCAGCAGCAATAAAATACCACCAAATGAAAGCTCTATTAGTGAGATGAAAAGGAGGTAAAATTCATTTGGGTGGTAAGTTGCATGACCGAGCGATAAACGGTGAAAGGAGTGTAGTGCCGAAGTGTAAAAAGTGCTCTGGTTATGAAGGGGGTTTCAGCTAGCGGGGCTGAAGTGGTTAAAGGAAAAATAAGTTGATTCAAATTTTCACGGTGTCAACAAATCCCCAAAAAGTTGGGACAAGTAGCAATAAGAGGCTGGAAAAAGTAAATTTGAGCATAACGAAGAGCTGGAAGACCAATTAACACTAATTAGGTCAATTGGCAACATGATTGGGTATAAAAATAGCTTCTCAGAGTGGCAGTGTCTCTCAGAAGCCTAGAGGGGTAGAGGATCACCAATTCCCACAATGTTGCGCAGAAAGATAGTGGAGCAATATCAGAAAGGTGTTACCCAGCAAAAAATTGCAAAGACTTTGCATCTATTATCATCAACTGTGCATAACATCATCCGAAGATTCAGAGAATCTGGAACAATCTCTGTGTGTAAGGGTCACGGCCGTAAAACCATACTGGATGCCCCTGATCTCCAGGCCCTTAAACTACACTGCACCACAAACAGGAATGCTACTGCAAAGGAAATCACAGAATGGGCTCAGGAATACTTCCAGAAACCATTGTCAGTGAACACAATCCACCATGCCATCTGCCGTTGCCAGCTGAAACTCTACAGTGCAAAGAAGAAGCCATTTCTAAGCAAGATCCACAAGCTCAGGCGTTTTCACTGGGCCAGGGATCATTTAAAATGGAGTGTGGCAAAATGGAAGACTGTTCTGTGGTCAGATGAGTCACGATTCGAAGTTCTTTTTGGAAATCTGGGACACCATGTCACCTGCACCAAAGAGGACAAGGACAACCCAAGTTGTTATCAACGCTCCGTTCAGAAGCCTGCATCTCTGATGGTATGGGGTTGCATGAGTGCGTGTGGCATGGGCAGCTTGCATGTCTGGAAAGGCACCATCAATGCAGAAAAATATATTCAGGTTCTAGAACAACATATGCTCCCATCCAGACGTCATCTCTTTCAGGGAAGACCCTGCTTTTTTCAACAAGTTAATGCCAGACCACATTCTGCATCAATCACAACATCATGGCTGCGTAGGAGAAGGATCCGGGTACTGAAATGGCCAGTCTGCAGTCCAGATCTTTCACCTATACTAGAGAACATTTGGCACATCATAAAGAGGAAGGTGCAACAAAGAAGGCCCAAGACGATTAACAGTTAGAGGCCTGTATTAGACAAGAATGGGAGAGCATTCCTATTTCTAAACTTGAGAAACTGGTCTCCTCGGTCCCCAGACGTCTGTTGAGTGTTGTAAGGGGATATGCCACACAGTGGTGAAAATGGCCTTGTCCCAACTTTTTGGGGATTTGTTGACACCATGAAATTCTGATTCAACATATTTTTCCCTTAAAATGGTACATTTTCTCAGTTTAAACTTTTGTTCCGTGATTTATGTTCTATTCTGAATAAAATATTAGAAGTTGGCACCTCCACATCATTGCATTCAGTTTTTATTCACGATTTGTATTGTGTCCCAACTTTTTGGGAATCCGGTTTGTTAAATTGGGAAAGGGGGGGGGGATTTAAACTTAATATTTTAGAGTTCTTTACTAGCGTTTTTCATTTCCGTCAGAGTTCCGTCACAGGGGCTCTATACCGGAAAATAACTGATCAGGTATATCCCCATGCATTCTGAATGGAGAGTAATCCATTCAGGATGCATCAGGATGTTTTCAGTACAGTCATTTTGACTGATCAGGCAAAAGATATAACCGTAGCATGCTACAGTTTTATCTCCGGCGAAAAAAAAACTGAAGACTTGCCTGAATGCCGGCATTTTTCCCCATAGGAATGTATTAGTGCCAGATCCGGCATTCAAAATACCGGGAAAGCCGGATCCGTCCTTCCGGTCTGGGCATGCGCAGACCAGTAAAAATGTGAGTAAAAATGCTTTGTCACATCCAGATCGGCGGATCCGGCAGGCAGTTCTGACGACTTACTATTAGCCCCCTTAAGTGCTGGAACCCTTGTCCTATTCACCCTTAGGCTCCTTTCACATGGGCAAAATTTCTGGTTCACCTCACGCATTGCACCCGCACTGAATCCGGACCCATTCACTTCACGTTTTTCACGTTAGAAGTTAATGGGGCTGCATGAAATTCGCAAGCAAGTGCGGATGCAGTGCGATTTTCACGCATGGTTGATAGGATGAAAGTCTATTCACTGTGTTATTTTCCCTTACAACATGGTTATAAGGGGAAATAATAGCATTCTTTAATACAAAATGCTTAGTAGAAGGTCAATTGAGCGTTAAAAAAAAAATATATATATATATTAACTCACCTCCTCCACTTGATCGCGTAGCTGCCGGTCTCCTGTTCTTTCTTCAGGACCTGTCAAAAAAGGACCTGTGGTGACATCACTATGCTCATCACATGGTACATCACATGATCCATCACCATGGTTATGGACCATGTGATGAGCTCAGTGACATCACCACAGGTCCTTTGACAGGTCCTGCAGAAAGAACAGGAGACTGGCAGCTACGCGATCAATTGTAGGAGGCAAGTTCATTTTTCATTTATTTTTTAACCCTCATTTGCACTGAGCCACCAATGTTTATTATACTGGGACGTTGGGGGGGGCGCACTGCGCCACCAATGTTTATTATACTGGAGTGTTGGGGGGGGCGCACTGCGCCACCAATGTTTATTATACTGGGGTGTTTGGAGGGGGCGCACTGCACCACCAATTAAGATAACTGACCTGTTAATACAAATATAGGAGGCGGGTGCCGGAATCAAATAGCTGGCACCCGACCTTTATGACAGCGAGCTGCGATCCACTGCAGTTAACCCCTCAGGTACCGAACCTGAAGGGTTAACTGATACTGCTCGCAGCTCCCCGTCATAGAGGTCGGGTGCCGGCTATTTGATTCCGGCACCCGCCTCCTGTATTTGTATTAACAGGTCAGTTATCTTTATTGGTGGCACAGGGGCCACAGCCCCTCCCCTCTTCCTCAAGTCTATCTTCTTATTGGTGGCAGCACAGGGGGGAGGAAGAGACTCATTCTCCACTGCGCTGGTGAGAAGAACATCGGCGGCAGGGCAGAGAACTATCAGCTCCTGTGCCCCGCCGCTGTATTCAATGGCAGAGCTGCGGCGGCGGGTTTAGTTGCAAATGGCGACAAGACTAAAAAGTCTTGTCACTATTTGTAAATTCTGAGTCGCATTGGCCCTGATAGATAAAAATAAAAGATGCTAAGGAGGTTGAGTGTCGTCTCCTAATTGACTGCTTTAAAGTACCATCTGACAATTGCAAGTAAGCAAGTAGTTACTAACATATAGACGCTCTGACATAAAGTACCACTAATTAATATATATAACGATCTATAAGCCAGTTAGTAGCATATAAACGCTCCAGCATATAAAAGCTCCAGCATATAGAAGTTCCCAATACAGTTTGTTAGGATTCCTGCTTATTAGAATTCCCAATACATTGTATATCCAATCCAGTGACATCAGTTATCTTTACTACTCAATATAACATATACACAAGTCGGATGCTTGCCAAATTTGGTTGAATTTCATACACTTCTGTTTTTTAACGTTACTATTTTTTATTGTGATTTTGATATTGCATAAAACATGGCAGTTATTTCACTATTTCATGTCATGTAACTAGAATATTTTATCCTTTTTTTTGTATGTTTTTCTTTTTCACATACCCCACAGAAAGTTCAAGTTGTTATTACTGTCTTGGACTATGACAAGCTGGGTAAGAATGAGGCAATCGGCAAGATATTTGTTGGATGTAGCGCCACAGGAACTGAGCTCCGCCATTGGTCTGACATGCTGGCCAATCCACGACGTCCAATTGCCCAGTGGCACCCACTTAAGCCAGAAGAGGAGGTGGACCTTGCACTGGGCTCCAAGAAGTAATGCGCTCTTTATGCATATTTTTCCCCCTCATACCTTCCTTTTGACCCTCACACTCTGCTATGCAGATTACAAGCACCTTCTGCTAACCCACAGGCTTTCCCTACAACACAACAACCAAGACTTAATGAACCAATAAAGAAGTGTCATCAGTAACCAAGGCAGTTTCGATGTACATGTTTTTGAAGTGTCCATGGATGAACTTCAAAAGTGTAATTGGGCTATGCCTCACTCTTTTGTGTTCTCTAGGCAATTTTATATTGATCTCTTAAGCTACAAGGAAAAAAAAACTGTGACATATTAGTCTTCCAAATATAAGTGTTTGAAGTTATAATAATATCTAAAATAACTTTGACACACTACATAGTCTAAATGAAATATCCATCTGTATTAAATGAATATTTAATTAGTGTATTTAATATCTTTTTGTAAGAATTTGGTAAGGATTGAGAAGCAGTTCATATGCTTATATCCTGATAAATGATAGACATTTTCTTATGCTATATGTCATAAGTGAGATTAAAATTTTCTTTTAAAAGTTCCAGTTTAACCTCAAATTTGTTATTCTGTATTTTGCTGTATTTCCATAAAAGAGCATGTTTGGACATACTGGCTTCATTGGAACTTCTTCCATATTTCTAAAGCATTCACATGCATAATATTGCATATTGGGATGAATATCTCTATTATATCACAAGACCTTAGGAAATAGTGAAGTAGCTATTATAATAATGTTGGTAATAAACTACTTAAGAAAAATACTTCTACTGTATTTAAAATGCTGCAAAGAACATCTGGTTGTTGTAAATAAATGCAACAAAAGTAGAGATGACATAGGAAGAGCAGCTTCTAAGTCAAGACAGTTGCATTTTTAGAATTTACCAATATATATTCTGACTTAGATACTTAACCTGGGGAACATAGGACTGTATTTACCGCCTAAGAGGGACAACTAGCATTAGGCAGGAAAAATGAACCCTTGAAAATGTTTCTAGAAAGACGAAAAGGTAGAAATAATGTGCAAATTTTGATTGTTGTGTTACTTTGATGTATTTTTTCTATGTCATCGGTAATAAGACAGTCTAATGACAAGGATTGTGGTGAGATCAGAAATATAATTTAGTTTCATAATTTGGTTAAGCTTAGCAGTAATACAGCTGTGCAAGCGTATAATTAATTATTTTCATACAACTCTTGGGTTCATATGCCCAGGCAATTACTTGAAAAACGTTTATTAATTTTATCATCCATAAATAATTAATAATTTTAGAAACATTGTTAATGTATAAAAATTTGTTTCTAGATTATTCACAACTTTTTGTATGCCAAACATTTTATAAATAAATGCTTTAAGGTGCAGACAAACAGATTTTTTTTAACTGGGCAGGAATAACAGTTGTGTTTCTGTAAGTGAGATAGATAGTAGTAGAAGAGTTTATTGGATATATCAAAATGTACGACTGAAGTAATAAGTAACACATTGATAGTAGCTCTTCTGTACAACTGCTCAGGAAAAAAAAGAGCTATACATATTTTTTTTCTTCAGTATTGCTGCTGTTTTTCCTGTTTTCAAACAGAAAACAATTTAACTGATCACTTAGTAGACAGTGTGTCTTTCATGACACAAGCACTATCATTTAGTGTTTGGAATGTGGACCACATGTTTCAGAAATGCACTGAACTGCTAAGTATAATCAGTATGTGCCAGACACAAGAAAGAGGAAAACAGTCCACCAACATTTGATGAACGGGCCTTGCTGAGGTATTCTGCTTAGAAGCTTTGAGATTTTTGTTGGCATCTGCTCGTCATGAAGGTAATAAAAGAGCAAACATTCCTATATTAAGAAAATCTTACCAAATGGCTTGCTTTTTTAAAATCTTCATTGAATTGTCAAAATGTCCCCACATATAGAACTCAAATTAGTCAAGGTAACAAGTACAGTGCCATGGATTATTTCTGTCTTATATACTGAGTTATTTTACAGCGTGAATATGAGTGTAGTAAAAAGAAACATAATTGGTAAGGTGCAGCCTAGACTGCAGCATTATATTTTATTATACTCATACTATGTATACTGCACACTACACACTGTACATTCCGAAACTTTGTTCAGCAGCCAATATCTTATTGATTATCATCATGTCAATATGTATATGCTTTGGGGCTTACCTCACAGTTTGAACGTGCTTAATAAAAATGTTTCACTGTCTTCAAAGCATACTTCCAGTTGCAAATATGTTTTAATAGGTTTTCGGGTATTAAGATCATACACTTTTTCAACATAAATGATTTCAAGGATGTGGTTGTTTCTTGTGATCACCATACTTAGATTATTATTACCTATGGTAATCTAAAGTCAGTATTGCAGAGCCGCAGAAGTTTCAGCGGTTGCAGCTGTAATAAGGATGCTAAAATGTGGTTTTATTATGCTCATCTAAGAGCATCCTAATGCCACTTTTACATGAGACTATTTTGGTTAGTATTTTGCATCAGTATTTTTAATCCAAAACTGCGAGTAAAACATAGCAGAGGAAACAAATGCACCTCTTATTTGTTTGGGCTCAGTATTGGTTTTTACTTACAAATTCTAAAACATAACACTGAACTATTGATCCCATTACATGGAACTATTGTCAGGAATAAACGTTCATTGCACATAATCAGCGCTATATATATATTGTGAACTGTTACGCCTTCCTGCGGGGTTGTTTTGGGCCGAAACAGGTACACTGACACCTTTGTAGCTTGTGCATCACACTGTTGCTAGTTTATTTTGCAAGTTGCTCAAATTAACAAACAAAAACAACAATAGCCGTCTGGCTCCTGCCTATCTCACTCGACAGCCCTAGCTAAACTCATAACACAAAACACAAAGAGCATTTTTAAGGGGGAAAACAGAGCAACTTACAGTTCAGTAGTTAGATGGAGAAGCCAACCGCTCTCAGAGCTCCTGGGCTTGCAGCTTCTCAAACAGACTGCCAGAGAGAGAGCTCCTGGGTCAGGGCTGCTGACTTAATTAGTACATCTGTGTGAGCAGTCCCACAGGGAGGTAAAACCCGGACTGGCTCCGGGTGATCAGGGAATCCACCCAACTCTTCCCTGACTGGCTCCAGGACCCTAAACTGGTTTTCTTTTTCCCAGAAAGCTTCTGGATACAAGGAAAACCAAACCTTCCTGGAGCCTTTTAACACATGAAGTGCTGGAAACTTGGTGCAATGTACACACCATCCAGCACTTTCTCTGCAAAACATTGTGACACCCTGTCACAATATATATATATATATATATATATATATGTACGTTGGCCATATATACAGAATAAGAGCAGATACTGAGAGAAGTGCTACTGTGCAATGTCCATAAGTACAGAACAAGCAAAACAAGAGCACATTATATATAGAGAGAGAGAGAGAGAGAGAGAATTGTCCACTATACAGGGCAGAAGGAGTAGTACAGTGCAGTGTCCATATATACAAAAAAGTATTATAAAATACTCTCTCCCAGTGGTTGTTGCACAGTGACAGTGCTATAGACTATAAAATACCCCCTTCCAGATGTCGCACAGTGACAGTGCTATAAAATTGTTCAACGCTATAAAATCATCCCCATAAAACCACCCAGCGCCATAAAATTACCCCCAGATATTTGCATTTCTGCTGTGCAAAATCAAGTGACAAACTATGAAGTGCTCTTATGCGAGCAAGACAATTAAGTGCAATTCAAAATGCCATTCTGGCCTTCTTTGTTGCAACAAGTGAGGATGATGCTGGGCTCTTTTTCTGGATTTTCAGTAAGGCTAGTTTCACATATGTGTTAAAGAGGAGGAACAGTCTGCCGGAGTTCACCGCATGCAGCATAGCGTGATACTGTCATTCCCTGCCAGAGCCCATTGACTATAATGGGACGCAGTGGTGATCCAGTCTATTTCTGGCATGAGTGCTGAGATTGACTGGACAAAAACTAGCAAGCACTGTTTTTTTTATGGTGAAATACCAGCACTAATGTGGAAACAAGACGAATCTCCACCAGGACCCATTAGTCAATGGGTTCCGGTGGTGCTCCAGCCCTGTCCGGCTATGCCTCTGCTGTAACAGCCTGACGATAGTTACAATGCACATGTGAAAGTAACCTTAGAAAGTTCCGTTCTTCCGCTTTTTTGTAACAAGAAGTGTAGTTTACTTTGTATTTTGGTTATTGGCATTCAACATGTCATTCCAGCCTTTGTTGTTGCAAAAATTGAAGGCAATACTGGTCTCTTTCTTTTGTTTTTCTATAAGTTCTATACTTTTCCGTAAGAAAGTTCTGTACTTATAACCTTTCCCAGATTGATAAGCAGCAACATTTGCTACTCTGAGTTAAATGCTGGTGTCTTGCCTCATTGGCATTGTGTTAACACACTGCTGAACGCTCCAGAAGCATCAGACTTCAAAAACTGTTGCTGATGATCAATATATATTGGCACTGCACAGTACCACTTCATTATTCCTGTATGCTAGACAGTATAAGTTCTCTTGTCCTATATGCTAGATATAATTCTTGGTATCTTCTCTTATTCTGTATTTATGGTCAGTCAGTAACTACCACTTCTTGTCCTGTAGACTGGATGTAATTTATATATAGTGTTTTGCAAAAGTTTTAGGCACGTGTGGGAAAAAATGCTGCAAAGAATGCTTTGAAAAGCAGAAATGTTAATATTTTATTTTTATCAATTAAGAAAAAGTGAATGAACAAGAGAAATCTAAATCAAATCAATATTTGGTGTGACTCCCATTTACCTTCAAATCAGTTCTTCTAGCTAAACATGCACACAGTTTTTGAAGATACTTGGCAAGGAGGTTGTGCCAGACATCGTGTTGCTCTAAAAAAAAAAATCCTACTGTTTCATTATATAATCCCAGACAGACTCGATAATGTTGAGATCAGGGATCTGCGGGGCCATATCATAATTTCCAGGACTCCTTGTTCTTCTTTATAGTGAAGAAAGTTCTTAATGGCATTGGTATTGTTGTCCAACCGCTGAATACATTTAGAGCCAGTAAGACACCTCCCTAATAGTATTGCATGATGGATAAGTATGCCTGTATTTATCAGCTTTGAGGACAGCATTAACAAAACCGATACAAAACACAAAAAAACTTCTATAATATGTAAGAATTTACTACCATAATTTTTTCCATTTTTATCATATTCAAAATATTTCTGTACAAATTATTGTTTTGTATAAAGAAACAAATGTAATTAAGTAATATATTGCATTTTAAATTACATTTCAAGACTCAAGTCCAAAGGTTTACATGTAAATCTTCATATAATCATGATGAAAGCAGAAATGCAGTTTATTTTTATTTTTTCAATTTTGGAGTTTAATAAAATTAAAACATCATATGAACATGGTACATGAAAGACACATGAAGTAAAAATGGGTTGAGTATCACAGGGTAGACAGGAAAGAAGACAGAGGATAACAGCTATATTATTCTTGCTGAGCACTATGGCACATATTTCACATCCTGTATGTTCAGATAAATGTGTGGGTAGTCAGGTGTTGGATGTATGTTTGATATATTGTATATAGATAGAAAAAAGGGGGGGAGAAGCTTAAAGTACCAAACTTATGATTAGAAAAATACAAAATGTTTTTATTATGAAATACATGATAAAAAAGTACACATGTAATACATGCCACAGACAGGGTAAGGGAACAGGGAAGAAAAAAAACCCCTGACGAAGGCACGCCGAAACGCGCGTTGGGGTAACGCCACCCTGGTTCATATTCACATCTGGTCCTTCTTAGGTGAGTGTTAGATCGCAGCTCTCCCGTCATGACTTTATGCTGCCGTTGTTGAGTTTCCTCACTCGGCTCTTCATCATCTTTGCAATCGATATATTTGCATTTATCTGGTTTTGTGTACTCTGTGCATTACTGCCATGCCGGTTGAGACTCTGTGATCTTCACCCACCCTCCATTTATCCATTTACTTACTCTTCCTTTATACTGTGTGTTCATGAGGTGGTCATTATACCACACACTGCTGTATGTTCCTCATGCTCACAACATTATAATCTTTTCCTATTATATGCCTTATATATTCCATTGTGACCAGTGTGTCTTTCCAGGGTGGCGTTCTTTTTTCTTCCCTGTTCCCTTACCCTGTCTGTGGCATGTATTACATGTGTACTTTTTTATCATGTATTTCATAATAAAAACATTTTGTATTTTTCTAATCATAAGTTTGGTACTTTAAGCTTCTCCCCCCCTTTTTTCTGTTATTACGCTCGGAGCTTGTACCGAGTTACCCTTTGTCGGGTACCCCCCAGCATCTGTATGGTACACACATAGGCACTGTCCCTGTATTTTCATCGGGGGTTACCTGGGGTCATTCCCTTTTTTCCTATTGTATATAGATAGTATGCATGTAACACTTAATACTTAACAGCATGAGGCATAGGTGTGTGCTGCACATATTGACTGAGACCAAAATGTTCTCATCTTTTAACCTGTTTACTTCAATGATATACTTTTAAATATTAAGCATCACAGAAAGGCTCACTGCACGCGACCATATCTGTTTTTCGGTCCGCAGACATGGATGCTGTCTGTGTTGTATACACATTTTTGTGGTCGTATTGACTTCAGTGGGTCCACGGTCCACATTTTGTGGACAAGTATAGGAAGTGTTAAAAAAAATTGCAGTCAATATTGATGTGAAAAGCCCACAGATTATCTATGTGCAAAAAGATAGCCTACATGTACAAAATGAGATTCATAGACCCCTTGAAAACAAGGTGTCCGCAAATAAAATGCAGGCAGCACATGGACTGCATTCATATTTTGCAGATTTGCGATTTCCGGACCGCAAGATGGATATGGTCATGTGCATGGGGCCTGAAAATTAAGATAAAGAACATTCAGCTTAAGGCTATGTACTGCAAAACACAGATTCGCAAAAAATACGGATGACGTTCTTTTGGCATCCATATTGTATCAGTTTTTTGCGGATCCATTGTAACAATGCATATCCTTGTCCGCAAAACAGAAAATAATAGGACATGTTTTTTGCGGGGCTACGGAACAGACATAAAGATGCGGACAGCACACCTATCCGCAAAAAAATACAGAACAGACACGGAAACAAAATATGTTCATGTGCATGAGGCCTTACAGTGTTGCTAATCACTTATGAACTGACATTGGACATATTGTGTAAACAGGTTAACAATAAGGCTATTTACACATTTTCTTCTACTGTTACTGCTACCATTCTTAATTTTAAAAAGACATACGTGTAGATTCACAGACACTATTGTTATTGTTGTGGCTTGGTTCCCCCAATCAGCCGAGGCACACTCCCCCCTCTACATCGCACTCGCATTTATTTTGCCTTCTGTACATTTTGGCACTTTGGTGCCAGTTTTTTTCTTAAACACTGCCACTGTAGACAAGTGTGCACATAGCCTTTTGCTCATATAGGATGAGTTTGATAATATAGGCAATATACAAGTTCTGAAAACTTGTTTTTATTTATATTTTTGAATGTATGCATGCCAAGAGAAACTTAAAGTGTGCGTATATATATATATATATATATATATATATATATATATATATATATATATATATATATATATATAATAAATATATGGAAAATATAGACATGTTCAAAATGGGTGGGTCAGTGTTTACTATTTTTTTTTTCAAACTGTGTAAGTCTGGGTGATGTCTTGTAAACAGCTAAATGTTATTGGACCTTTATCCATGCAATAGATTATGGCCTATACCCTGGCCCAAGGATAAATCCTTGTGTCTTGTGCTGTCTGTATAATAATTTCTGCTATGATATAAAAGCCATAATTTCCAAGAGAAGTGTATCCTGGAGAGTACACTCAGACTAAATATGCATGTATACTGTCTTTGTCACAGTGTTTTCTGAAAATGAATGAGGTCAGATTATTGAAAGATATCTTGTGGACTGTGATTTCCTGCTGACCTCAAAATGTTTAATGTTTGTGTGAAAATATTGTTCTGTCTTTGTTATTTTGTAAGATGTCTCCTTAATAAAGAAATATTGAAACACATGTATTACAGCTTTATTTTTTATATCCTGTTTACAATTTGTACAAATGCCACACAGACAGAATAGGCTCTAGGTACAGTTCAGGTGTTCTCTTCAGATAGTATGGATAAATAAAAAGACTTTGTTAGAACGGTGACATACACCGCAAAAACTAGCCTTTTTTAAAAAATTTTAGTTTTTAAAAACATCTTATTTTTGCATATATATTTACCGTATTTTTCACCCCATAAGATGCATTTTTCCCCTCCAAAAGTGGGGGGGGGGGAATGCCCCTGCGTCATATGGGGCGAATACTAATGAGCATTACATTATGAGGCGCTCATTAGTACCAGAGGATCAGGAAGCGGTGAAGACTGTATTCACCGCTTCCTGGTCCTCGGCTGTCAGCTGTGAAGGCTGTGCACAGAATGGGGCGCTCTGTGACCTCACGCTGTGCGTGTTGGATCACAGCACAGCCGACAGCAGGAGGAAGAGGATCGTGATGTAGGTGAGGAGCGGCGGTGTTCAGGAGCAGGAGAGGTGTTTTTTTATTTTATTTATTGAGGCTGATACACTCAGCCTCGCTGGAGAGGCAGAAGAGAGGCTGATGGTGGCTAATGTAACATGGCTGGGGGCTGAAAATGCTGCTGAAGAGAGGCTGATAAAGGCTAATATAGCATGGCTGGCGGCTGGAGAGGCTGCTGGGTGCTAAAGAGAAGCAATGGGGGCTGAAGAGAGGCTGGTGAGAGGCATATGGGGGGCTGATTCCGGTAACTGATTTCAATACACTCAGCCTCGCTGAAGAGAGGCTGATGGTGGCTAATATAACATGGCTGGGGGCTGAAAAGGCTGCTGAAGAGAGGCTGATAAAGGCTAATATAGCATGGCTGGCGGCTGGAGAGGCTGCTGGGTGCTAAAGAGAGGCAATGGGGGCTGAAGAGAGGCTGGTGAGAGGCATATGGGGGGCTGATATGAGGCATATGGGGGCTGATGAGAGGCATGGGGCTCTTATCTGAGGTCTGATTGGTGGTCTGATCTGAGGTTTTATTAACATTGGGGGTCTTAATGGGGCTGTCAGCTGAGGTCTGATTAACATTTGGGGTCTGATTGGTGGTCTGACCCGAGGTGTAATGAAGCACAGCCGACAGCAGGAGGAAGAGGATTGTGATGTAGGTGAGGAGCGGCGGTGTTCAGGAGTAGGAGAGGTGTTTTTTAATTTTATTTATTGAGGCTGATGGTGGTCTGACCCGAGGTGTAATACATTTTTTTTTTTCTTATTGTCCTCCTCTAAAACCTAGGTGCGTCTTATGGGCTGGTGCATCTTATAGGGCGAAAAATACAGTAATATGTCACCTGTGCGGTCATAAAATACGTTTTTGACTGCATTCACTTCATTTTTTTTATTTGCAGTTTTCCACTGTAACTGGGACCTCCATAGGAGCCCCAGTTACAGATATAAACAAGTCCAGTAGTGACATTAGTCACTGACAGAGCTAATCTGATTCTTCCATGCCATGTTGAGAAAAATGCTGTTACAGTAGATGCAATGGCATTGCCACTTCCTCTCTTTACTGTTCAGCACTAACCGAGTGCTGTGTAAGCTGTAATAGAGAAGATGGTGGCAGTTACAAACCACTTCTGTCTTTTCAACTGGGTCCCTGAAGCTGGAGTGTGAAACCTGCACATAGTACATTTATGCACAGCGGGTGTCATGGCTTGTGGGTCTCTGCTGCTTTAAACGGCAGAGACCCGCAACTAATTATAATGCCGGTCGCGGTAATTAAAGCCTTTTGATGCCGTGATCAAGTGAGATCACAGCATCTAAAGGATGAAAAATCCAGAAGCTTGGGCTTCTTACCAGCATCCTCTGTGGCCAGTTCGGATTCCGGTAACTGATTTCAATACACTCAGCCTCGCTGAAGAGGCAGAATGTATTAAAGCTGCATATCTTATTTTGCCAACATAAGAAATTAGCAATTGTCAGTAATAAATAGATTGTAAAAATCCATGATTGTTCAGAATTAAAAAATAAAAATTGGATTTTGTACGCTCAAATATGAGCTTCAAAATCATTACAAAAAGTAAAAAAATCTTTTAAATGTATTAAAAAATATAAGTCATATACCCATATTTTTTGTTAGTCATATGTATCACCGCAACCAAAAACGTCTGTACTATTAAAATATAAAAATCTTTTTCTAATACGGCGACTGGCGTAACGGAAAAAGGGTCAAAATGGCCAATTAGCAATTTTTTCATTGCTTCTTACCCCAAAAAAGTAATAAAATGTGATCAAAAAGTTACATATACTCCTAAATAGTATCAATAAAAACTACAGATTGTCCCACAAAAAAAAAAAAGAGCCCGCATACAGTTCAGTAGATATAACTATAAAAAAGTTATGGTGTCAGAATATAGTGATGTAAAATTTACGACGTGGGATCAAAAGCTGGAAAACGGTAAAGGCATTAAATTTTTTTTTCCAATTACCACCCCATTTGGAATTTTGTTACCACTTCTCACTACATTGTATTCCATAATAAATTGTGGCGTTAGAAAGCACAACTTGGCCCGCCAAAAATAAGCCCTCATAAAGCTGTATGAATAGAAATATAAAAAGGTTATAGCTCAAGGAAGATGGGGGGGAAAAAATTTAAATGCAAAAATGAAAAAACCTGTTCACTGTTCCCTGCATCACAGACAAAATCCTGCGCCTGAGCCGTTCACTTGAGCGCATTATTCACTCACTGCGCCTGCGCCGAATACAATAGTGAATGGCGCAGGCGCGGGATCAATCAAGAGGAGTGGGGCGGGCAGAACAGGGAACCTGGGCGGGATAAAGCGCAAGTAGACGGAGCCTCTAGGTGCTGATTTTACGCCCACATAGCACCTAGAGGCCCATTAGCATATTATAAAGTGCTTATTTTACAGAAACATACTGTTATGTAGTGCTGACATTAGCGCATCAGCTACATAACGGTATTTCTGGTGGTAGAAACCCTTTAAAAAAAGCAACATGCAAGTAACATTTGGACAGTCAAATGGTTATCAGACTCAAAACATACACTGATCAAAAATAGAAACACAACACTTTCAGTTTTGCTCCCATTTTGCATGAGCTGAACTGAAAGATCTGAAACATTTTCTACATACACAAAAGAGCCATTACTCGCAAAAATGTGTCTAAATCTGTGTTAGTGAGCAAATGCATCCCACCTCACAGGTGTGGTATATCAAGGTGCTGATTAGACAGCATGAATATTGCACAGGTGTGCCTTTGACTGCCTACAATAAAAAGACACTCTGAAATGTGCAATTTGATCACACAGCACAAGGCCACAGATGTCACAATGTTTGAGGGAGCGTGCAATTGGCTTGCTGACTGCAGGAATGTCTACCAGAGCTGTTGCCAGTGCAATGAATGTTCATTTCTCTACCATAAGTTGTCTCCAAAGGCGTTTCAGAGAATTTGGAAGTACATCCAACCTGCCTCACAACAGCAGACCACATGTAACCACACCAGCCCAGGACCTCCACATCCAGCATTTTCACTTCCATGATGGTCTGAGACCAACCACCCGGACAGCTGCAGCAACAATCAGTTTGCATAACCAAAGAATTTCTGCACAAACTGTCAGAAACCGTCTCAGGGAAGCTCATCTGCATGCTCATTGTCCTCATCAGGGTCTAGACCTGGCTGCAGTTCATCATCTTAACCGACTTGAGTGGAAAAATGCTCACGTTCTATGGGGTCTGGCATGTTCATGGATGCGTCCCGGTTTTCACTGTTCAGGGCAGATGGCAGACAGTGTGTGTTGCGTCATGTGGGTGAGCGGTTTGCTGACAATCAATAGTGTTGGATCGAGTGGCCCATGGTGGCGGTGGGGTTATGGTATGAGCAGGCGTATGTTATGGACAACGAACACAGGTGCATTTTATTGATGCCATTTTGAATGCACAGAGATACGGTGACAAGATCGAGGCCCATTGTTGTGCCATTACAGCCCCATATTGCAAGGATCTTTACACAATTCCTGGAAGCTGAAAACATCATAGTTCCTGCATGGCGAGCATACTCACCGGACTGTCACCCATTGAACATGTTTGGGATGCTCTGGATCAGCGTATACAACAGCATGTTCCAGGTCCTGCCAATATTCTGCAACTTCGCACAGCTATTGAAGAGGAGTGGACCAACATTCCACAGGCCTTAAGCAACAACCTGATCAACTCTATGCGACACACCAGATACTGTCTGGTTTTCTGCCCATTTCAGTGCACATTTCAGAGTGATCTTTTATTGTCGGCAGTCTAAGGCACACCTGTGCAATATTCATGCTGTCTAATCAGCACCTTGATATGTCACACCTGTGAGGTGGGATGGATTAACTTGGCAAAGGAGAAGTGCTCGCTAACACAGATTCAAACAGATTTGTGAACAATATTTGAGAGTAATTGGTCTTTTGTGTATGTAGAAAATGTTTCAGATCTTTGAGTTCAGCTCATGCAAAATGGGAGCAAAACTGAAAGTGTTGCATTTATATTTTTGGTCCGTGTATTTCCAGCCCTAAAATTTAAAGTTGATGGGATGGCATGGGATGAGGAGGACCATTTATAGTTAAACAAAAAAAAAAAAAAAAGGAGCATCATGGGATAGTTGAATGAATGTTCTTCCATCCTTCAACTATCATATATTTGTCCACTGCAATGCAGGTGCAGATCAGTTTAGCATCTGTAACTCACCACCTCTCATGAGATACCATACCTTTTATACATTTTTGTAGCTAGCAGAATGAAAATGTCCATTCAAATTTCTGTGCTAGTACTGAATGTACTTAACACGTCTGCAACTGCCCTACCTACTCCAGGAATCCAAAAGCAGTTTCTAACCCAGTATTTTAAATGCAGCTGTAAGCAATAGTGCTCAGAGACTAGGCTTTGTCCATGCTGACTTCTGTGATTGCAATCCAAACCCTTCACAACATTTCTTATTCATTGAAATCACAGAAGTGATTAACTGCAAATCAATAGCTCAGTGGTCATCACTTCTACCCTTTATAGTCTCACCCCACCCTTGTGACTATGTGGTTGATGGTTGATAGCATCATTGGAATTTGGCTGAGCTGGTGTGAGATCCTTTCTGGTGTTCCTGTTCTTCCATCTCTACAGAAGGTAAGTGTCATGTTTGTTTGTATTTGTTATATTCCCTGTTGTTGTATCTGGGCCTGAGACAGAGATTTCCATTCATCCATCTGGGGAGGAATGGGTTGTTCTCTGGTCCTATACTTATTCCAGGGCCTTATAGGGAAATCAGGGACTAGGTATCCTGCTTATGATATTCCTACCATTCAAGGTCTATTCATATTGATAGGTAGTCAGGGCCGGATTAGGGTTGTCTAGGGGTGACCTGTTTCTTCCCTAGTTTCCAGGCCCCGTTACTGTTCCCCTTCCCTCCTGTATTCAGTGTTGAGTTCCCCCTACACTAATTGTGACAATGTACTTAGACCTCTGCAACTGCCCTTACCTGCTTCAGAATCCAAAGAGGTTCCAACCCAATATGTCAATGCAGCTGTAAGTAATAGTGCTTGCAGACAGAGGCCTGCCTCCATGCTGACTTCTGTGGTTGCAATCCAAACCCTTCCTAACATTTCTTATTCACTGAAAAGACAGCTGTTAACTGCCAATCTAAATGGCTGCCTCCAGAAAATCAATATGGCAGCCTCCATGAAATTTTATAGATGGAACCCTAAGCGTGTCACAATAGAACCCTCCAGCATCCATGGATGATGACATCACAATAGGCCCTTGCGTTTTCCTCCCTCGCAGCAGGCCATGATCTTCATTAATTCAGTCAGGTGTGGATCCTTCACATCAAACAGGTAGGGTAATGAAGTAGGGCAGGCACAGGCATGTGACGTCAGTGGAGTACGGCCGGCCACCCGCCCTGCTCTGCCTGCTACAGGACCTTTAGTAAGTACAGGGCCGCCCTGTGCGAGAAAGCTTTCCAGCGCCCAATAGTGACCACGCCCTTTCAGTGGTCACCCCAACAGTGAGAGTATACTGTGTGCACAGTGTAGAGGTATACTGTGTGGCACAGTGTAGAGTTATACTGTACATTGTGTGGCACAGTGTAGAGTTATACTATATATTGTGTGGCACAGTGTAGCGGTATACTGTATATTGTGGGGCACAGTGTATGTTATATGTGTATAACATAACCATATTTCACATCAAAAACTTAGTTACTTGGCCCTTGGGGATCTCGGACCGCCACTTCCACACTTTGGCTGGGGGGCTCAGCGGAGCTGATGTTGTGCTTTATCCTAATGAGAAAGATTTCATAATAAGGATTTGGAGAAGGGGCAGAGGGATAGCAGAGCAGGGAGAGGCTGGTGCTGCTACTAGGGGGTCATACTATGGGGGGTAATAAAGCCCACCATTATGCCCCCCAGTAGAAATAATTCTCCTTATAATGTGACAATGCAAAAAATGCCCACTTATGCCCCCAGTTGAGCTCATGTCCCCCATAATGTGCCAGTATAAAATACCCCTATATAGTGCCCCCAGTAAATGCCCCCATAGTGCTCCTCTCCCCCTTCCTCCTAGTGCCCCCATAATGTACCATTATAAAATGCCCCAGTAGATGCCCTCAGTGTCCCCCATAATTTGCAAGTATAAATTACCCCTTCTTAGTGCCCCGTAGATGACTCCATAGTACTCCTCTCCCCCCTTCCCCATAGTACCCACCATAATGTGTCCCAGTATAAAATGCTACTGTACAGAGCCCCCAATATAAAACATCCCTTCTTTGTGTTGCCTCAGTAGATGCCCCTATAGTGCCCACCAATAATGTGCCAGTAATAAGCCCCCCATTACGTGCCAGTAATAAGCCCCCCATTACGTGCCAGTAATAAGACCCCCCATCATGTGCCAGTATTAAGAACCCCCCATCATGTGCCAATATTAAGGCCCCCCCATCATGTGCCAATATTAAGGCCCCCCATCATGTGCCAGTATTTAGGCCCCCCATCATGCGCCATTATTAAGTAAGTCCCCCCCATCATGTGCCATTATTAAGTAAGCCCCCCCATCATGTGCCATTATTAAGTAAGTCCCCCCCATCATGTGCCATTATTAAGTAAGTCCCCCCCCCATAATGTGCCATTATTACGTAAGTCCCCCCCATCATGTGCCATTATTAAGTAAGTCGTCGTCCCCATCATGTGCCATTATTAAGTCGTCGTCCCCATCATGTGCCATTATTAAGTAAGCCCCCCCCCCCCCCATCATGTGCCATTATTAAGCAAGTCGTCCCCCGTATCACTATTGTAAAAAATAAATAAAAATAAAAATAACACTTATAATTACCTCAAACCTCAGTGTCAGCGATGCGATGCAAAGCCTCTTCTGGCCTGTGTCCCACGCTGTATGCTATGACGTCATCGCGCCGCTTCTTCGGCCTCTGATAGGCTGCCGGCCTAGTGCCTGCAGCCTATCAAGCAAGGGAAGGGACACGCCTCTCCCTCCCCTGCACTGCCGCTGGCACAGGCAGATTACTTAGGAGATGAGCGCATGGAAGCGCTCATCTCCCTGTGCCTGGCGGCGGCTCACTTGGGGGGGGGGGCGCATTTTAGTTTGGGCCCATGAAGTCGAGCTGACTTCACTTAGAGTTCGGCGGGCTGTGTCGGCCGCCCGGCGCCCCTGTGTGCTATGGTTCCTGTGCGGCCGCACAGCCCGCACACCCAAAGGCCGGCCCTGAGTGAGTAGTACAGATGGGGCTGGGGATCGGAACTTCAATTGCAGTTAGTTATTATAAAAGGTTTAGGCAATATAGCAGTGAGAGAGAGGTGGGGCTGGAGTACAGTGACCGCACCGGCCCCGCTGCATTTGCATGACATCGGCCCCTCCAGCTGATACATCGCAGTCTGCAATGCTGCAGCATCACAGACTGCAATATAAAATGGCAGCATTCGCCACAAAGATTCAGGGGCATTTTCCCCCCCAAGTACCATTTCTGATATATTCCCAAAAAATGACCCACATAGCCAATACAAGCCTGCAAGTCTTTCTCTTCAAATCCCAACTACCATAAACACAGTATTACTCCAGGTTTCCATAACAACTTAGCCATTTTTCTTTACTGCTTAAAGGGGCGGCCACTGTGAAGGTCACTGTTATTAAATGGGCATGGCACTGTGAAAGTCACTGTTAAAGGGGTGATCACGGTGAAAGTTACTGTTAAAGGGGTGGTCACTATGAAAGTCATTCTTAAATGGGCGGTCACTGTTAAAGAGGCGGTCACTATGAAAGTCACTGTTAAAGGGTTGGTCACTGTGAAAGTCACTGTTAAAGGGGCAATCACTGTGAAAGTCACCGTTAAAGCATAAGCCACTGTGAAAGTCACTGTTAAAGGGGCGGTCACTGTGAAAGTCACTTTTAAAGGGGCGGGTGTCACGAACTATGGATCCGATCGCTCCGGATCCCACAGCTGTGACGTAGTGGTCTGTGACGGAATCTGCGCACACACAGAGACCTCACGTGACCGGGGTATTACCATTCGGCTAACACCCCCCACTACACCTCGGTAACTGCCACCACGTGGGTTCCCGGTCCACGAGCCGACTATCCGGTCATTCACTATCACACAGATCATGGATGAACCGGATATCACTTACTGACCAACCGCAGTCAATCACCCCAGCTACAATTCCTAACTGCAATTTAACTAACTACCTGGTAACGTCTCTTCAAAGGCAAGGTACGTTGTTCAGCAGCTTAGAATATGGAAGACTTGGCCATTTAGATTTTATAATCTTTAACCGCCTCTGGACCGCCTAACGCAGATGTGCGGTCCGGAAGCGGCAGCCCTGCGCACGAGGACGCATATACGCGTCATCTCGCGAGGGCCGGGATTTCCTGTGAACGCGCGCACACAGGCGTGCGCGCTCACAGGAACGGAAGGTAAGCGAGTGGATCTCCAGCCTGCCAGCGGCGATCGCTCGCTGGCAGGCTGGAGATCTTATTTTTTTAACCCCTAACAGGTATATTAGACGCTGTTTTGATAACAGCGTCTAATATACCTGCTACCTGTAGGGACCAGGTAGCAGGTATATTAGACGCTGTTATCAAAACAGCGTCTAATATACCTGTTAGGGGTTAAAAAAATAAGATCTCCAGCCTGCCAGCGAGCGATCGCCGCTGGCAGGCTGGAGATCCACTCGCTTACCTTCCGTTCCTGTGAGCGCGCACGCCTGTGTGCGCGCGTTCACAGGAAATCCCGGCCCTCGCGAGATGACGCGTATATGCGTCCTCGTGCGCAGGGCTGCCGCTTCCGGACCGCACATCTGCGTTAGGCGGTCCAGAGGCGGTTAAAGATTATAAAATCTAAATGGCCAAGTCTTCCATATTCTAAGCTGCTGAACAACGTACCTTGCCTTTGAAGAGACGTTACCAGGTAGTTAGTTAAATTGCAGTTAGGAATTGTAGCTGGGGGTGATTGACTGCGGTTGGTCAGTAAGTGATATCCGGTTCATCCACTGATCTGTGTGATAGTGAATGACCCGGATAGTCGGCTCGTGGACCGGGAACCCACGTGGTGGCAGTTACCGAGGTGTAGTGGGGGGTGTTAGCCGAATGGTAATACCCCGGTCACGTGAGGTCTCTGTGTGTGCGCAGATTCCGTCACAGACCACTACGTCACAGCTGTGGGATCCGGAGCGATCGGATCCATAGTTCGTGACACCCGCCCCTTTAAAAGTGACTTTCACAGTGACCGCCCCTTTAACAGTGACTTTCACAGTGGCTTATGCTTTAACGGTGACTTTCACAGTGATTGCCCCTTTAACAGTGACTTTCACAGTGACCAACCCTTTAACAGTGACTTTCATAGTGACCGCCTCTTTAACAGTGACCGCCCATTTAAGAATGACTTTCATAGTGACCACCCCTTTAACAGTAACTTTCACCGTGATCACCCCTTTAACAGTGACTTTCACAGTGCCATGCCCATTTAATAACAGTGACCTTCACAGTGGCCGCCCCTTTAAGCAGTAAAGAAAAATGGCTAAGTTGTTATGGAAACCTGGAGTAATACTGTGTTTATGGTAGTTGGGATTTGAAGAGAAAGACTTGCAGGCTTGTATTGGCTAATGTGGGTCATTTTTTGGGAATATATCAGAAATGGTACTTGGGGGGGAAAATGCCCCTGAATCTTTTGTGGCGAATGCTGCCATTTTATATTGCAGTCTGTGATGCTGCAGCATTGCAGACTGCGATGTATCAGCTGGAGGGGCCGATGTCATGCAAATGCAGCGGGGCCGGTGCGGTCACTGTACTCCAGCCCCACCTCTCTCTCACTGCTATATTGCCTAAACCTTTTATAATAATAACTTCAATTGAAGTTCCGATCCCCAGCCCCATCTGTACTACTCACTCAGGGCCGGCCTTTGGGGTGTGCGGGCTGTGCGGCCGCACAGGGAACCATAGCAACAGGGGCGCCGGGCGGCCGACACAGCCCGCCGAACTCTAAGTGAAGTCAGTCTACTTCATGTGCCCAAACTAAAATGCGCCCCCCCCCCCCAAGTGAGCCGCCGCCGGGCACAGGGAGATGAGCGCTTCCATTGCGCTCATCTCCTAAGTAATCTGCCTGTGCCAGCGGCAGTGCAGGGGAGGGAGAGGCGTGTCCCTTCCCCTTGCTCTGATAGGCTGCAGGCACTAGGCCGGCAGCCTATCAGAGGCCGAAGAAGCGGCGCGATGACGTCATAAGCCATACAGCGTGGGACACAGGCCAGAAGAGGCTTGCATCGCATCGCTGACACTGAGGTTTGAGGTAATTATAAGTGTTATTTTTATTTTTATTTATTTTTTACAATAGTGATACGGGGGACGACTTGCTTAATAATGGCACATGATGGGGGGGGGGGGGCTTACTTAATAATGGCACATGATGGGGACGACGACTTAATAATGGCACATGATGGGGACGACGACTTACTTAATAATGGCACATGATGGGGGGGACTTACGTAATAATGGCACATTATGGGGGGGGGACTTACTTAATAATGGCACATGATGGGGGGGACTTACTTAATAATGGCACATGATGGGGGGGCTTACTTAATAATGGCACATGATGGGGGGGACTTACTTAATAATGGCGCATGATGGGGGGCCTAAATACTGGCACATGATGGGGGGCCTTAATATTGGCACATGATGGGGGGGCCTTAATATTGGCACATGATGGGGGGTTCTTAATACTGGCACATGATGGGGGGTCTTATTACTGGCACGTAATGGGGGCTTATTACTGGCACGTAATGGGGGGCTTATTACTGGCACATTATTGGTGGGCACTATAGGGGCATCTACTGAGGCAACACAAAGAAGGGATGTTTTATATTGGGGGCTCTGTACAGTAGCATTTATACTGGGACACATTATGGTGGGTACTATGGGGAAGGGGGGAGAGGAGTACTATGGAGTCATCTACGGGGCACTAAGAAGGGGTAATTTATACTTGCAAATTATGGGGGACACTGAGGGCATCTACTGGGGCATTTTATAATGGTACATTATGGGGGCACTAGGAGGAAGGGGGAGAGGAGCACTATGGGGCATTTACTGGGGGCACTATATAGGGTATTTTATACTGGCACATTATGGGGACATGAGCTCAACTGGGGGCATAAGTGGGCATTTTTTGCATTGTCACATTATAAGGAGAATTATTTCTACTGGGGGGCATAATGGTGGGCTTTATTACCCCCCATAGTATGACCCCCTAGTAGCAGCACCAGCCTCTCCCTGCTCTGCTATCCCTCTGCCCCTTCTCCAAATCCTTATTATGAAATCTTTCTCATTAGGATAAAGCACAACATCAGCTCCGCTGAGCCCCCCAGCCAAAGTGTGGAAGTGGCGTCCGAGATCCCCAAGGGCCAAGTAACTAAGTTTTGATGTGAAATATGTTTATGTTATACACATATAACATACACTGTGCCCCACAATATACAGTATACCGCTACACTGTGCCACACAATATATAGTATAACTCTACACTGTGCCACACAATGTACAGTATACCTCTACACTGTGCCACACAGTATACCTCTACACTGTGCCACACAGTATACCTCTACACTGTGGGTGTGACCACTGAAAGGGCGTGGTCACTATGGGGCGCTGTAAAGCTTTCTCGCACAGGGCGGCCCTGTACTTACTAAATGTCCTGTAGCAGGCAGAGCAGGGCGGGTGGCCGGCCGTAACTCACTGACGTCACATGCCTGTGCCGCCTACTTCATTTACCCTTACCTGTTGATGTGAATGGATCCACACCTGACTGAATAATGAAGCATCATGGCTGCTGCGAGGGAGGAAAACAGCAAGGGCCTATTGTGATGTCATCATCCATGGATGCTGGAGGGTTCTATTGTGACACGCTTAGGGTTCCATCTATTAAAATTTTCATGGAGGCTGCCATATTGATTTTCTGGAGGCAGCCATTTAGATTGGCAGTTAAACAGCTGTCTTTTCAGTGAATAAGAAATGTTAGGAAGGGTTTGGATTGCAACCACAGAAGTCAGCATGGAGGCAGCCTAGTCTGCAAGCACTATTACTTACAGCTGCATTGACATATTGGGTTGGAACCTGCTTTTGGATTTCTGAAGCAGGTAGGGCAGTTGCAGAGGTCTAAGTACATTGTCACAATTAGTGTAGGGGGGAACTCAACACTGAATACAGGAGGGAAGGGGAACAGTAACTGGGCCTGGAAACTAGGGAAGAAACAGGTCACCTCCTAGACAACCCTAATCCGGGCCCTGACTACCTATCAATATGAATAGACCTTGAAGGTAGGAATATTCATAAGCAGGATACCTAGTCCCTGATTTCCCTATAAGGCCCTGGAATAAGTATAGGACCAGAGACAACCCATTCCTCCCCAGATGGATGAATGGAAATCTCTGTCTCAGGCCCAGATACAACAACAGGGAATATAACAAATACAAACAAACATGACACTTACCTTCTGTAGAGATGGAAGAACAGGAACACCAGAAAGGATCTCACACCAGCTCAGCCAAATTCCAATGATGCTATCAACCATCAACCACATAGTCACAAGGGTGGGGTGAGACTATAAAGGGTAGAAGTGATGACCACTGAGCTAATTGATTGCAGTTAATCCACTTCGTGTATTTCAATGAATAAGAAATGTTGTGAGGGTTTGGATTGCAATCACAGAAGTCAGCATGGACAAAGCCTAGTCTCTGAGCACTATTGCTTACAGCTGCATTAAAATACTGGGTTAGAAACTGCTTTTGGATTCCTGGAGTAGGTAGGGCAGTTGCAGACGTGTTAAGTACATTCAGTACTAGCACAGAAATTTGAATGGACATTTTCATTCTGCTAGCTACAAAAATGTATAAAAGGTATGGTATCTCATGAGAGGTGGTGAGTTACAGATGCTAAACTGATCTGCACCTGCATTGCAGTGGACAAAATATATGATAGTTGAAGGATGGAAGAACATTCATTCAACTATCCCATGATGCTCCTTTTTTTTTTTTTTTTGTTTAACTATAAATGGTCCTCCTCATCCCATGCCATCCCATCAACTTTAAGATTTAGGGCTGGAAATACACGGACCCAAAAATATAAATGCAACACTTTCAGTTTGCTCCCATTTGCATGAGCTGAACTCAAAGAATCTGAAACATTTTCTACATACACAAAAGACCCATTACTCTCAAATATTGTTCACAAATCTGTTTGAAGCTGTGTTAGCGAGCACTTCTCCTTTGCCAAGTTAATCCATCCCACCTCACAGGTGTGACATATCAGGTGCTGATTAGACAGCATGAATAGTGCACAGTGTGGCCTTAGACTGCCGACATAAAAAGATCACTCTGAATGTGCACTGAAATGGGGCAGAAACCAGACAGTATCTGTGTGTGTCGCATAGAGTTGATCAGGTTGTTGCTTAAGGCCTGTGGAATGTTGTTCCCTCCTCTTCAATAGCTGTGCGAAAGTTGCAGAATATTGGCAGGACCGGAACATGCTGTTGTATAACGCTGATCCAGAGCATCCCAAACATGTTCAATGGGTGACAGTCCGGTGAGTATGCTCGCCATGCAGGAACTATGATGTTTTCAGCTTCCAGGAATTGTGTAAAGATCCTTGCAATATGGGGCTGTAATGGCACAACAATGGGCCTCAGGATCTTGTCACCGTATCTCTGTGCATTCAAAATGGCATCAATAAAATGCACCTGTGTTCGTTGTCCATAACATACGCCTGCTCATACCATAACCCCACCGCCACCATGGGCCACTCGATCCACACTATTGATGTCAGCAAACCGCTCACCCACATGACGCAACACACACTGTCTGCCATCTGCCCTGAACAGTGAAAACCGGGACGCATCCATGAACATGCCAGACCCCATAGAACGTGAGCATTTTTCCACTCAAGTCGGTTAAGATGATGAACTGCAGCCAGGTCTAGACCCTGATGAGGACAATGAGCATGCAGATGAGCTTCCCTGAGACGGTTTCTGACAGTTTGTGCAGAAATTCTTTGGTTATGCAAACTGATTGTTGCTGCAGCTGTCCGGGTGGTTGGTCTCAGACCATCATGGAAGTGAAAATGCTGGATGTGGAGGTCCTGGGCTGGTGTGGTTACATGTGGTCTGCTGTTGTGAGGCAGGTTGGATGTACTTCCAAATTCTCTGAAACGCCTTTGGAGACAACTTATGGTAGAGAAATGAACATTCATTGCACTGGCAACAGCTCTGGTAGACATTCCTGCAGTCAGCAAGCCAATTGCACGCTCCCTCAAACATTGTGACATCTGTGGCCTTGTGCTGTGTGATCAAATTGCACATTTCAGAGTGTCTTTTTATTGTAGGCAGTCAAAGGCACACCTGTGCAATATTCATGCTGTCTAATCAGCACCTTGATATACCACACCTGTGAGGTGGGATGCATTTGCTCACTAACACAGATTTAGACACATTTTTGCGAGTAATGGCTCTTTTGTGTATGTAGAAAATGTTTCAGATCTTTCAGTTCAGCTCATGCAAAATGGGAGCAAAACTGAAAGTGTTGTGTTTCTATTTTTGATCAGTGTATGTTTTGAGTCTGATAACCATTTGACTGTCCAAATGTTACTTGCATGTTGCTTTTTTTAAAGGGTTTCTACCACCAGAAATACCGTTATGTAGCTGATGCGCTAATGTCAGCACTACATAACAGTATGTTTCTGTAAAATAAGCACTTTTATAATATGCTAATGGGCCTCTAGGTGCTATGTGGGCGTAAAATCAGCACCTAGAGGCTCCGTCTACTTGCGCTTTATCCCGCCCAGGTTCCCTGTTCTGCCCGCCCCACTCCTCTTGATTGATCCCGCGCCTGCGCCATTCACTATTGTATTCGGCGCAGGCGCAGTGAGTGAATAATGCGCTCAAGTGAACGGCTCAGGCGCAGGATTTTGTCTGTGATGCAGGGAACAGTGAACAGGTTTTTTCATTTTTGCATTTAAATTTTTTCCCCCCCATCTTCCTTGAGCTATAACCTTTTTATATTTCTATTCATACAGCTTTATGAGGGCTTATTTTTGGCGGGCCAAGTTGTGCTTTCTAACGCCACAATTTATTATGGAATACAATGTAGTGAGAAGTGGTAACAAAATTCCAAATGGGGTGGTAATTGGAAAAAAAATTTAATGCCTTTACCGTTTTCCAGCTTTTGATCCCACGTCGTAAATTTTACATCACTATATTCTGACACCATAACTTTTTTATAGTTATATCTACTGAACTGTATGCGGGCTCTTTTTTTTTTTTGTGGGACAATCTGTAGTTTTTATTGATACTATTTAGGAGTATATGTAACTTTTTGATCACATTTTATTACTTTTTGGGGTAAGAAGCAATGAAAAAATTGCTAATTGGCCATTTTGACCCTTTTTCCGTTACGCCAGTCGCCGTATTAGAAAAAGATTTTTATATTTTAATAGTACAGACGTTTTTGGTTGCGGTGATACATATGACTAACAAAAAATATGGGTATATGACTTATATTTTTTAATACATTTTAAAAGATTTTTTTACTTTTTGTAATGATTTTGAAGCTCATATTTGAGCGTACAAAATCCAATTTTTATTTTTTAATTCTGAACAATCATGGATTTTTACAATCTATTTATTACTGACAATTGCTAATTTCTTATGTTGGCAAAATAAGATATGCAGCTTTAATACATTCTGCCTCTTCAGCGAGGCTGAGTGTATTGAAATCAGTTACCGGAATCCGAACTGGCCACAGAGGATGCTGGTAAGAAGCCCAAGCTTCTGGATTTTTCATCCTTTAGATGCTGTGATCTCACTTGATCACGGCATCAAAAGGCTTTAATTACCGCGACCGGCATTATAATTAGTTGCGGGTCTCTGCCGTTTAAAGCAGCAGAGACCCACAAGCCATGACACCCGCTGTGCATAAATGTACTATGTGCAGGTTTCACACTCCAGCTTCAGGGACCCAGTTGAAAAGACAGAAGTGGTTTGTAACTGCCACCATCTTCTCTATTACAGCTTACACAGCACTCGGTTAGTGCTGAACAGTAAAGAGAGGAAGTGGCAATGCCATTGCATCTACTGTAACAGCATTTTTCTCAACATGGCATGGAAGAATCAGATTAGCTCTGTCAGTGACTAATGTCACTACTGGACTTGTTTATATCTGTAACTGGGGCTCCTATGGAGGTCCCAGTTACAGTGGAAAACTGCAAATAAAAAAAATGAAGTGAATGCAGTCAAAAACGTATTTTATGACCGCACAGGTGACATATTACTGTATTTTCGCCCTATAAGATGCACCAGCCCATAAGACGCACCTAGGTTTTAGAGGAGGACAATAAGAAAAAAAAAAGTATTACACCTCGGGTCAGACCACCATCAGCCTCAATAAATAAAATTAAAAAACACCTCTCCTACTCCTGAACACCGCCGCTCCTCACCTACATCACAATCCTCTTCCTCCTGCTGTCGGCTGTGCTTCATTACACCTCGGGTCAGACCACCAATCAGACCCCAAATGTTAATCAGACCTCAGCTGACAGCCCCATTAAGACCCCCAATGTTAATAAAACCTCAGATCAGACCACCAATCAGACCTCAGATAAGAGCCCCATGCCTCTCATCAGCCCCCATATGCCTCATATCAGCCCCCCATATGCCTCTCACCAGCCTCTCTTCAGCCCCCATTGCCTCTCTTTAGCACCCAGCAGCCTCTCCAGCCGCCAGCCATGCTATATTAGCCTTTATCAGCCTCTCTTCAGCAGCCTTTTCAGCCCCAGCCATGTTATATTAGCCACCATCAGCCTCTCTTCAGCGAGGCTGAGTGTATTGAAATCAGTTACCGAAAATCAGCCCCCCATATGCCTCTCACCAGCCTCTCTTCAGCCCCCATTGCTTCTCTTTAGCACCCAGCAGCCTCTCCAGCCGCCAGCCATGCTATATTAGCCTTTATCAGCCTCTCTTCAGCAGCATTTTCAGCCCCCAGCCATGTTACATTAGCCACCATCAGCCTCTCTTCTGCCTCTCCAGCGAGGCTGAGTGTATCAGCCTCAATAAATAAAATAAAAAACACCTCTCCTGCTCCTGAACACCGCCGCTCCTCACCTACATCACGATCCTCTTCCTCCTGCTGTCGGCTGTGCTGTGATCCAACACGCACAGCGTGAGGTCACAGAGCGCCCCATTCTGTGCACAGCCTTCACAGCTGACAGCCGAGGACCAGGAAGCGGTGAATACAGTCTTCACCGCTTCCTGATCCTCTGGTACTAATGAGCGCCTCATAATGTAATGCTCATTAGTATTCGCCCCATATGACGCAGGGGCATTCCCCCCCCCCACTTTTGGAGGGGAAAAATGCATCTTATGGGGTGAAAAATACGGTAAATATATGCAAAAATAAGATGTTTTAAAAACTAAAATTTTTTAAAAAAGGCTAGTTTTTGCGGTGTATGTCACCGTTCTAACAAAGTCTTTTTATTTATCCATACTATCTGAGAGAACACCTGAACTGTACCTAGAGCCTATTCTGTCTGTGTGGCATTTGTACAAATTGTAAAAGGATATAAAAATAAAGCTGTAATACATGTGTTTCAATATTTCTTTATTAAGGAGACATCTTACAAAATAACAAAGACAGAACAATATTTTCACACAAACATTAAACATTTTGAGGTCAGCAGGAAATCACAGTCCACAAGATATCTTTCAATAATCTGACCTCATTCATTTTCAGAAAACACTGTGACAAAGACAGTATACATGCATATTTAGTCTGAGTGTACTCTCCAGGATACACTTCTCTTGGAAATTATGGCTTTTATATCATAGCAGAAATTATTATACAGACAGCACAAGACACAAGGATTTATCCTTGGGCCAGGGTATAGGCCATAATCTATTGCATGGATAAAGGTCCAATAACATTTAGCTGTTTACAAGACATCACCCAGACTTACACAGTTTGAAAAAAAAATAGTAAACACTGACCCACCCATTTTGAACATGTCTATATTTCCATATATTTATTATATATTTATATATATATATATATATATATATATATATATATATATATACGCACTTTAAGTTTCTCTTGGCATGCATACATTCAAAATATAAATAAAAACAAGTTTTCAGAACTTGTATATTGCCTATATTATCAAACTCATCCATATGAGCAAAAGGCTATGTGCACACTTGTCTACAGTGGCAGTGTTTAAGAAAAAAACTGGCACCAAAGTGCCAAAATGTACAGAAGGCAAAATAAATGCGAGTGCGATGTAGAGGGGGAGTGTGCCTCGGCTGATTGGGGGAACCAAGCCACAACAATAACAATAGTGTCTGTGAATCTACACGTATGTCTTTTTAAAATTAAATGGTAGCAGTAACAGTAGAAGAAAATGTGTAAATAGCCTTATTGTTAACCTGTTTACACAATATGTCCAATGTCAGTTCATAAGTGATTAGCAACACTGTAGGCCTCATGCACATGAACATATTTTGTTTCCGTGTCTGTTCTGTATTTTTTTGCGGATAGGTGTGCTGTCCGCATCTTTATGTCTGTTTCCGTAGCCCCGCAAAAAACATGTCCTATTATTTTCTGTTTTGCGGACAAGGATATGCATTGTTACAATGGATCCGCAAAAACTGATACAATATGGATGCCAAAAGAACGTCATCCGTATTTTTTGCGAATCTGTGTTTTGCAGTACATAGCCTTAAGCTGAATGTTCTTTATCTTAATTTTCAGGCCCCATGCACATGACCATATCCATCTTGCGGTCCGGAAATCGCAAATCTGCAAATATGAATGCAGTCCATGTGCTGCCTGCATTTTATTTGCGGACACCTTGTTTTCAAGGGGTCTATGAATCTCATTTTGTACATGTAGGCTATCTTTTTGCACATAGATAATCTGTGGGCTTTTCACATCAATATTGACTGCAATTTTTTTTAACACTTCCTATACTTGTCCACAAAATGTGGACCGTGGACCCACTGAAGTCAATACGACCACAAAATGTGTATACAACACAGACAGCATCCATGTCGCGGACCGAAAAACGATATGGTCGCGTGCAGTGAGCCTTTCTGTGATGCTTAATATTTAAAAGTATATCATTGAAGTAAACAGGTTAAAAGATGAGAACTTTTGGTCTCAGTCAATATGTGCAGCACACACCTATGCCTCATGCTGTTAAGTATTAAGTGTTACATGCATCCTATCTATATACAAGGAAAAAAGGGAATGACCCCAGGTAACCCCCGATAAAATAGGGACAGTGCCTATGTGTGTACCATACAGATGCTGGGGGGTACCCGACAAAGGGTAACTCGGTACAAGCTCCGGCGTAATAACAGAAAAAAGGGGGGGAGAAGCTTAAGTACCAAACTTATTTTGAAAATACAAAATGTTTTTATTATGAATACTGATAAAAAGTACACATGTCATACATCCACAGACAGGGTAAGGGAACAGGGAAGAAAAAGAACGCCACCCTGGAAAGACACACTGGTCACAATGGAATATATAGGCATATAATAGGAAAAGATTATAAGTTGTGAGCATGAGGAACCTACAGCAGTGTGTGGTATAATGACCACCTCATGACACACAGTATAAAGGAAGAGTAAGTAAATGGATAATGGAGGGTGGGTGAAGATCACAGAGTCTCACCGGCATGGCAGTAATGCACAGAGTACACAAAACCAGATAAATGCAAATATCGATTGCAAAGATGATGAAGAGCCGAGGAGGAAACTCAACAACAACGCAGCATAAAGTCATGACGGGAGAGCTGCGATCTAACACTCACCTAAGAAGGACCGATGTGAATATGAACCAGGGTGGCGTTCCCCAACGCGCGTTTCGGCGTGCCTTCGTCAGGGGTTTTTTTCTTCCCTGTTCCCTTACCCTGTCTGTGGCATGTATTACATGTGTACTTTTTTATCATGTATTTCTATTAATAAAAACATTTTGTATTTTTCTAATCATAAGTTTGGTACTTTAAGCTTCCCCCCCCTTTTTTTCTATCTATATACATATATCAAACATACATCCACACCTGACTACCCAACATTTATCTGAACATACAGGATGTGAAATATGTGCCGAGTCTCAGCAGAATTATAGCTGTTTATCCTCTGTCTTCTTTCCTGTCTACCCTGTGATACTCAACCCATTTTTACTTCATGTTCTTTCATGTACCATGTTCATATATGTTTTTAATTTTATTAAACTCCAAATTGAAAAAATAAAAATAACTGCATTTCTGCTTTCATCATGATTATATGAAGATTTACATGTAACCTTTGGACTTGAGTCTTGAAATGTAATTTAAATGCAATATATTACTTAATTACATTTGTTTCTTTATACACAACAATAATTTGTACAGAATATTTTGAATATGATAAAAATGGAAAAAATTATGGTAGTAAATTCTTACATATTATAGAATTTTTTTGTGTTTTTGTATCGGTTTTGTTAATGCTGTCCTCAAAGCTGATAAATACAGGCATAACTTATCCATCATGCAATACTATAGGAGGTGTCTTACTGGCTCTAAATGTATTCAGCGGTTTGGACAACAATACCAATGCCATTAAAACTTTCTTCACTATAAAGAAGAACAGGAGTCCTGGAAATTATGATATGGCCCCGCAGATCCCTGATCTCAACATTATCGAGTCTGTCTGGGATTATATATGAAACAGTAGGATTTTTTTTTAGAGCAACACGATGTCTGGCACAACCTCCTTTGCCAAGTATCTTCAAAAACTGTGTGCATGTTTAGCTAGAAGAACTGATTTGAAGGTAAATGGGAGTCACACCAAATATTGATTTGATTTAGATTTCTCTTGTTCATTCACTTTTTCTTAATTGATAAAAATAAAATATTAACATTTCTGCTTTTCAAGCATTCTTTGCAGCATTTTTTCCCACACGTGCCTAAAACTTTTGCAAAACACTATATATAATTACATCCAGTCTACAGGACAAGAGTGGTAGTTTACTGACTGACCATAAATACAGAGTAAGAAATACCAAGAATTATATCTAGCATATAGGACAAGAGAACTTATACTGTCTAGCATACAGGAATAATGAAGTGGTACTGTGCAGTGCCAATATATATTGTCATCAGCAACAGTTTTTGAAGTCTGATGCTTCTGGAGCGTTCAGCAGTGTGTTTAACACAATGCCAATGAGGCAACACCAGCATTTAACTCA